>NC_138054.1:11622188-11998318 GCF_964194185.1 Rhinolophus hipposideros | reverse complement strand
TAGCCTGTAGGGTTTCTAAATATGATGGGTTTTCTTTTGTAGGGTACTGTCTTATTTCCTGGCTGTCTTGAGAATTCTTTCTTTATCATTGACTTTTTACAGTTTTAATATAATGTGCCTTAGAACAGGTATTTTTGAGTTGAAATAATTACATGTTATGTTAGCTTCTTATACTTGAACGTCCAATTCCTTCCCCAGGTTTGGGAAGTTCTCATCAATTATGTCTTTCAATAGGCTCTCTGTTTCCTTATTACCCCTTCTGTTTCTGGGATGCCCACCATTCTTATGTTGCTCTTTTTAATGAAGTCAGAAAGTTCTCATAAGGTTCTGTCATTTTTATTAACTCTTAGTTCTTTCTCTTCTTTTACCTGAGTCTTTTCTAGATTTCTGTCATTAAGTTTGCCATTTCTCTCTTCTGTCTGGTCTGCTCTATTTTCAGTGCTTTCTAATACATTCTTCATTTCATTTATTGAGTTCTTCAACTGTTTCTTTTTTATAATTTTAATCTCTTTGGTAAAGTATTCCTTTGTCCATTGATTTTATTCCTGAGCTCATTGAACTGTCTTTCTGGGTTTTCTTGTATCTTGTTGAGTTACTTCATGTTTGCAACCTTAAATTCTGTCATTTAAATCACAGTCTTCTATGACTTTGAGATTAGTTTCTGGAGACTTTCAGTTTCTGGAGACTTTCATTTTCTTTCAGTGTTACTATGTTATTGTTGTTGTTCATGGTATTTAATGGATTGTTTTTCTGCCTGCACATTGGAGATAGTGGAGTCTTTTTGTTTGTTTAGATACTATTTTGATTTTAACAATTCAGCAGGTTGATAATTGATAATTAGAGGTCTTTCTTTTGTTTTCCAGTAGATGGCACTACAGCGCAAGTTTTTGTTTTCTCCTACCTGCACTACTTGTGCCTTCAGGTTTGCAGTGTGTGCGGGTGGGTGTAGTGTTGCTGTTGTGGAATTTGATTACTGGGTGACGGGGTGGTAAATGTCTCCACTGCATCCAGGTTGCCTTGGTTTCAGAGCACCACCACCATGGTGGGGGATGTGGGTGGGGGCATAGGAGCTGGGTTCGCAAGTCTGCAGCACTGCCTCCTTGTTACTAATGGCCGCCATAACTGCTGTGCTGTCAGGGCATCTCCACTAATGCTGCCAGGTTCTGCTGCAATGGGATGAGACCAGCTTCTCGACACTGCTTCTCCCCCTCTTACCCTTCGCTGGACCTGAGTGTGAGGGCTGCACCCCAATTCTGTCACCACTACCACATTATCTGGGGCTCTAGCAACCACCGAACTGCATCTACAGACATCATCCCTTGTCCTTCCTCCAGTCCCCCCTCCCCTACATATTCTAGTATATCCACCTTCAAATGTACCCATGGATCTCCTAGGCTTCTTTGTGTGTTGCGCAGAGGAAACTTCTTTGGATGATAGTGTCTGCTTTGTTGTAAATTTAAGGGGAGATACAAAGGAGCCTTCTCATTCCACCTTGATGCTTAGGTTGCTCTAGTGTCTCTTCTTGTAAGGACACTAATCCCATCATGAGGGCCCCACCCTCACGATTTCATATAAATCTAAATATCTCTCCACAAAGCCCTATCTGCAAATACCGTCATATTGGGAGTTAGGTCTTCAGCATATGAATTTTGGGGACACAAACTTTCAGTCCATAACACCCATATTATGCAACTTCTTTTTTAGTACGTTGAATCTCAGTACCAAAATTTTAAAATATGCTAAACATAAAGAGAAAACAAATATATATTTGGGAATTTGGATAATCTCATCAGAGTGCAATGGTGGGGCTGAAATGAAGAGTATAAATTCAAAAGTGATGAAAGTTTAAAATTCCATTTAAGTTTTTAAAAAATCAGCTGTATAGGATGGGATGGACTTGAATTGGAAAACAATGAACATGAAAAGTACCAGGCGATGTATGTTGACGAGGACCAACTGATGCAATGTGCAAGTGCAGTCTTTTGATACTTTAATAGAAATATAATATCCTGATCAGGAGAAGCCACGCAGTCGTTCTGTACTCTTCCTTAAGTGAGCCATTTTCAGGAAACTGTATTCAGATACAGTAAATATAAGGAAAAATACACCCAAACCAGTGGTTTCATTTCTGTTTACAGCAATGTACATTCTGTCTAAGTGGGTTTGTATAGACAGTTAATTACTAAAATGCCTGCGAAATGAATGGTGATGTAATGAGTATAAAGCAAGTTTGAATTTTATAGGGAAGAATAGGTGATAAAATACTCGGTCAATTTGTAAAACTGAGCCAGTATGTGGTATTTTTATAATAAAAGTACATCAGAAAACTGATGGCTTGATGATAATCCAAACAGATTTCAAGAGACCCTGGTCTAAATCATTGCTATTCAAAGTGTGATCTGTCGGCTAATAGCATTGACAGTACTTGGGAGCTAGGTAGAAATGCAGACTTCAGGCCCTGCCCTAGAACAATGGAGTGAAAATGTGTACTTGAACAAGACTTGTATGACCATTAAAATTTAAAAACATGAAAAATTCTGAACTTTACGTGTGTTCAATGAAAACTTTAAAAAGTTATAGACAGAGTGACGTCATAGGAATGGCGGTAGCTGGACGGACTTTTTGAGTTCTCCTCCGGATCTTATCACAAACAGGAAATCTATAACCCATCAAAGGACTCTCTGCTCATCACGTAGAACAGCTAAGAGACTCGTGCAAGGATTGCTTGAAGGTGGGCAAATTGGGCGAACAGGGGAAGAGGGAAGGTAGCTGAGTAGAGACACAGCCATATCCGTGGCTGTGGAGATGCGGTCGGCATCTGCGGCTGGGGAGTTGCGGCTGGCATCCACAGCTGCACAGATTCAGGGGATCCCAGGACGGAACAGAAAACACAAAAGCCAGGAGGTGGGCTCTTTCCCTGTGTCCCACAGCTGATCTCTCCTGCCGAGGGGCAGCATATCCAGCATTTGAGGCAGTAACCTCAGCTGAGACCTCCAGCTGGGCCCTAGATTGGACAAAGGACACAAACTCCATACCTGGGCCCCTCCCCTCACTCTCCCAATCCTCCGCCCCGCCCTTCCAGAGACTTAAACTGGCCCCTGAACTGAGGAGAAGTGTCAGATTACAGAGGAGCTATCGTGCTCAGGCTCTGGAAACACCTGCGTGCAGCTCTGACCCAGGGAAGATGCTGGGAAGAGTGTGATTTTTGCTGGGCTAAGAGAGAAGAGACTCCTCCATCCCCAGCCACCACCTTTTCTGGCCTGAGGGAAGAGTGTGACATGGCTGGGCTGGGAGAGAGAAGACCCCTCCATCCCCAGCCCCCACCCTTCTGGCCTGCCTAAGGCAGGGCAATTACAACTGCCAAGACACTCCCGGGGATCAGCAGCAGACGCAGCTCTGGGCTTTCAGCAGCTAAGAAATCTCCTGCACACACACACACACACACACACACACACACACACACGGAAGAAGTGCCCTAAGACTGAGGAGAACTGGACACAGGGCTGGTGGTGCTACTCTCATTGTGCATATGTGCAGGCAAGAGCAGAAACTGCACTGACTTTGTAGAAACTGCCATCCAGACCCCTCAGCCCCACGCATCTAAATCTGCAGTCCCAAGATCACTCTGGGCACCTGGTGACCAGCTCTGCCAGCACAATACACAGAGGACTCTTTGGTGCAGCAGAGGACAATCTGGAGATTACTTGGTGGGCTTAAGCCAAGGCTGGCGCTACTCTTTTTGTTTTGTTTTCTTTTTATATCTTTGATATCTTTGCCTGTGTTGAGTGTGGGTTATCAGTTGTTTTCACATGTGAATGTATTTGATTTTTTTATTTTTCTTGTTGTTGTTGTGCTTGCTGATTTGCTTTGTTCTGAAATTGCCCTACACTAGGGCCCAGCTTAAGAGGCACAAGATTCTACACACCCAGAGGCCAACTCCAGACCAAAACAGAGTACTACCGGGTTTGACCTACAAGTGACATACCTAGAGGGAATTCTCTACAGGCACAAGACCTATAGAGGCCAAACCACATTTAAGTGGTCAACTCTCATGCAACAGAATACCCTGTGGTGGGCAGAGCCAATCTCACAACTAGTCAGCCTTGGAGTTAACGCCACCTACTCACAAGCGAAAAGCAATTGAAGATCTTTTTCAACAGGACAATATACACCACACAAAAGTCACCTTTGGAGGACACGCAGAGGAGAAGAAGGAAGTAGTGCAAGTCAAATATAAAGGACACATACTACATAAGATAACCCAGCAAGAACTAAGAACTCTAGGGGATCTACCTAATACATCAAAGCAAACACAGAGAGTCAGCCAGAATGGAGAAACAAGGAAACATGTCCCAAATAAAAGAACAGAAGAAACCTCCAGAAATGGAACTCAATGAAACAAAGAGTTCAGAACACTGATGATAAGAATGTTTAAGGAGCTTAGAGACGACATCAAGAAGGATAGAGAAATCATAATGAACAGCCAGTTAGAACTCAAGAACACAATTGCTGAAATAAACAACTCACTTAAAGGAATTAACAGCAGGTTAGATGAAGCAGAGGATCGAATCAGCGACTTAGAAGACAAGTTAGCAGAGATCACCCAAACAGAAAAACAGAAAGGAAAAATAATAAAAAACAATGAAGATGGTTTAAGAGACCTCTGGGATAACATCAAGGGCAACAAAATACGCATCACAGGAATACCAGAAGGGGGAAAGAGGAAGCAAGGGATTGAGAACATATTTGAAGTAACAATGTCTGAAAACTTCCCGAACCTGATAAAGGAAACCAACAGACAAGCCCAGGAAGTGCGTAGAGTTCCTACCAGGATAAACTCAAACAGGTCCACACCAAGACACATTATAGTTAAAATGGCAAAGGTTAAAGACAAAGAGAGAATCCTAAAAGCAGCAAGAGAAAGACAGAGGGTTACATACAAGGGAACTCCCATAAGACTATCAAATGACTTTTCTACAAAAACATTGAAGGCCAGGAGGGAGTGACAGGAGATACTCAAAGTGATTGAAAACAAAGACCTACAACCTAGATTTCTTTATCCAGCAAGGCTATCATTTAAAGTTGATGGAGAGATAAAGAGCTTCCCAGAAAAAGAATAAGCTAAAAAATGTATTACCACCAAGCCAGCATTGCAAGAAATACTAAAAGGACTTCTGTAAATAGAAGAAAGTTGAAAACAGTCTAACTACAAATTTTAAAATGGCAATAACTATGTACCTATCAATAATCACTTTAAATGTAAATGGATTAAATGCTCCAATCAAGAGAAATACAGTGGCTGAGTGGATAAGAAAGCAAGACCCTTGGATATGCTGTACACAAGAGACTCACCTCAGATCAAAAGACACACACAGGCTGAAAAAGAAGGGTTGGAGTGAGATATTTCATGCAAATGGAAATGAGAAAAAAGCTGGAGTTGCAATACTTATATCTGACAAAATAGACTTTAAAATGAAGAACGTATTAAAAGACAAAGATGGGCACTATATAATAATAAAGGGATCGATCTGACAAGAGGACATAACCCTAGTAAACATCTATGCACCCAACATAGGAGCACCTAAATATGTAAAATAGATACTGACTGACATAAAGACAGAGGTCAACAGTAACCCTATCATAGTAGGGGACTTCAACACACCTCTGATAACAAGGGACAGGTCTTCCAGAAAGAAAATCAATATGGAAACAACAGCCTTAAATAACACATTGGACCACTTGGATTTAATCAATATTTTCAGAGCATTTCACCCCAAAGCTGCAGAATACATGTTCTTTTCAAGCACACATGGAACATTTTCCAAGATAGACCACATGTTAGGCCACAAAACAAGCTCTTGATAAATTTAAGAAAATTGAAATCATACCAATTGTCTTCTCTGACCACAGTGCTATGAAATTAGAAATGAACTACAGGAAAAAAACTGGAAGACACACCAAATCATGGAGGCTGAATAACATGTTACTAAATAATGACTGGGTCAACCAGGAGATCAAGCAAGAAATCAAAAGATATCTTGAGACAAACGAAAATGAAAGCACGACGACACAAAATCTACGGGATGCCACGAAACTAGTCCTAAGAGGGAAATTCACAGCATTGCAGGCCAACCTAAAGAAACAAGAAAAATCACTAATCACCCGTTTATCTTTACACTTAAGGGATCTGGAAAAAGAACAAAATAAGCCCAAAGGGAGTCCAAGGAAGGAGATAATAAAGATCAGAGCGAAATCAATGAAATCGAAACCAGAAAAACAATACGAAAGATCAATGAATCCAAGAGTTGGTTCTTAGAGAAGATAAACAAAATTGACAAACCTTTAGCCAGACTCATGAAAAAAAAGAGAGAGAGGGCCCAAATTAATAAAATCAGAAATGAAAGAGAAGTGACAACAGACACTGAAGAAATACAAAAAAATTTAAGAAATTACTATGAGCAACTATATGTCAACAAATTTGACAATCTGGAAGAAATGGACAATTTTCTAGAGGCCTACAATCTTCCAAGGCTAACTCAAGAAGAAACAGAAAACCTGAATAGACTGATTACCTCCAGGGAAATTGAATCAGTAATCAACAATCTCCCAGCAAACAAAAGCCCTGGACCAGATGGCTTTACAGGTGAATTTTACAAAACATTCAAAGAAGAATTAGAAAGAATTATCACTTATTCTTCTCAAGCTCTTACAAAAAAATCCAGAAGGAGGGAAGACTCCCAAACACTTTTTACGAAGCCACTATCACCCTGATCCCAAAATCAGACAAAGACACCACACAAAAAAAAAAAAGAAAACTACAGGCCGAAATCGCTAATGAACATAGATGCAAAAATTCTCAACAAAATATTAGCGAACAGAATTCAGCAATACATTAAAAAGATCATACGTGGGGGGAGGGAGATGAGGGTAAGGGGGATCAAATATCTGGTGATGGAAGGAGAACTGACTGGGTGGTGAACACACAATGGGATTTATAGATGATGTAATACAGAATTGTACACCTGAAATCTATGTAATTTCACTAACAATTGTCACCCCAATAAATTGAAGAAGAAAAAAAAAGATCATACAGCACGATCAAGTGGGAGTCATCCCTGGTATGCAATGGTGGTTCAACATGCGCAAATCAATTAATGTGATACAGCACATTAACAAAATGAAAATAAAAATCACATGATCATATCAATAGATGCAAAAAAAGCATTTGATAAAATCCAGCAGCCATTTATGATAAAAACTGAGGGTTGCTAGATGGGAGGGGGTGGGAATAAGGGGGAAGGTGAGGGGATTAGAAAACAGTCGGTCGCCACAAGATTGCCATGGGGTTATGGAAGTTAATTTGGAGAATGTAATCAATAATGTTGTAAAGATTTTGTAGGGTATGCGATGGATACTTGTCTCATAAGGGAGACCACCTCAGGGATGATGTAGATGCCTGATCACCGCACTGTACACCTGAAGCTGAAGCTGAACAATAATGAATGTCAACTACAAGTTTACATATATATATATATATATATATATATATATATATACACACATACATACATATATATATGTATACATATATATGCATATATGTATATACTTACAAGAAACGAAGTACAACATTAGGAATAGAGACAGTGGAAATGTAATGGCTCTGTGCGATGTCAGAGGGATAGTGGATGGGGGAGGGGGTTGACACAATGTGAGGGATATAAATGATAAACGTCTAAGTATTACTTTGTTTTGTGCACCTGAAACTAATCAAAATAAAAAAATGAAAAATAAATAAGTAAGTAAGTAAATAAAAAAGATTTAGTGTACATAAAAAAAAAGCTGTAGAGATGATGTCTCCAAACTTCTGTGTCTTCTTAAAGCATGATGCTGTACTTTGGGTAATAACAAAAATTCAAGATAATGTAACAGTGATGGCTTCTTTGACTATTACATTGTCCTTCTAGGCAATTCCATCATTCTTACATTTTCGTATTTTTTTTAGCATAGATTGAAATGATTGATGGTATAATTCCTGGGTTGTTTAAATAGGAAAAATGTCTTAAGATACAGAAAAAATAAGTCCACTAAGATCCCGCAGTGTATCTTAGATTTATAAAAGAGTCCACTGGACTCATTATATTAACTCACATAAGATAGAATGAGTTTTATTCTACTTTAAAAATATATAAACAGTTTTTTCTTTGCTCTTTGGAAGAATAAAACTTCAAAAAAAGCAAGTCAAAAAATAAAATTGGGTCCAGTAGACCCTGATAATATATTGAGTGTTAAGGCTCTTTCAAAAGGTATTGGAAACCAGGTCACAGGCGTTAAAATGTAGCCAGGGATGCAATAAATATGAAATAAGTATCAAGTGAGTACTGGAAAGGTTTAGAGGAGTGAGAGTTTATTAATCCATACACTAAATATTTAGTTCCCAGTATGTGGCAGGCATTGTTTTTGGAACTGAGGATAAAATGGCCTGTTAGAGTTTATGTTTTAGTAGAGAACCCAAACAATAAACAAATTAATTAGCCAGTGAACATTTGTATAATGATAGTGCTATAAGGAAAAAATAGAGTAGGTAAGGAAATGGAGAATGATTCTGTACACAGGCCAGGACACTATGAAGCAGATGCTTTCTTCTCCTTTGTAATTAGGCCCATGAGAGATGGATTAGGGAAACATGTAAGGAGTTGCCATTTGACCAGACACTGAATGAAATGAGAGAGAACAGTGTGGAGGGAGACAGACAAAACTGCAGTCATGTTTCCTGTTCTGAAAAAGAGCTTTCATCTCCTCAATTGAGTGAAACTGTCCTATAGTGTCAGGGTTACCCAGAATGCTAATAATGCAAATATAATCAGCTCCTATTCATCAATTTTGTGTTCTGAGAGCACAAGAACATGAGCATGAGGTCTGCAAAGAGCCGTTTCTCTGCTATCCCAGCTCGGAAACCTTTCAATCTGAAGGTATAAAAAACCATTGTCAGGCTGGCCTGGTGGCTCAGGTGGTTGGAGCGCCGTGCTCCTAATGCTGAGGTCGCCCGTTCGATTCCCACATGGGCCAGTGAGCTGCGCCCTCTACAGCTAAGATTGTGAACAAAGTCTCTCCCCGGAGCTGGGTTGCGGTGAGCAGCCGGAGGTCGGCATGAGCTGCCATGGGCTGCTATGTGCTGCCATGGGCTACCAGGTGCTACCATGAGCCACCGGTGGCCAGTGTGAGTGGCTGGCAGCCATCGTGAGTGTCTGGTACCTCGCCAGCTGCCGTGAACTTCTGTGAGCGGCCAACTGGGGGGAGTGCAAGGCTCATAATACCAGCATGAGACAGGGAGGTATGTCCTACACAACTAGACTGAGAAACAACGTTTGGAACCAGAGTAGGGGAGCCGGGCAGGAAAAGGGAGAAAAAAACAACAAAGCACACTGTTACTGAACTTAGTTTAGGTTTCACACAACACTGCCCCTGGAGCTTGCAGTCTCAATTTCCACATCTATAACCTGGGGAAAATACCCAACTTGCAAACCTGTTATAAAAATCATATGTAACGTATATCAAGTGTCTGGCACATATTAAATGTTAAACAGGAGCTATTAGTGGCTACCATTATGGTTAGTTCACTTTGTAGCAGCAGAAAACTTTTTCCTTCTTCCCTTCTAAGTTCTTTGGCTGTCCTACTTAAGTTGAGATAAGACAGATTGACAGGAGAAAAACAAATTTAATTGCATATGTATGGGAGCACTATAAAAAAATATGACTCAAAGAAGTGTCCAAAGCAAGTAGCTTGTATACCTTTTAGACAAGGAAACAATGAATTTGTGAAGAATTGACTAGACAAAGGGGTTTGGTCTTGGGATAGTAAATTGATGAAATAAGGTTTGTTTATACAGCCTTCTCAGCCCTAAATTCCCTATCTCTGGTGATAAAGATGCCTTTACCCTCCTGGTACAGAAGGGCATCTTTCACAGGGAGATTTATTGCCTGCTTTCAGAGGGACAAAGGAGGCTCAAAGTGTCCTTCCTGTACCAGCTGATTCTTAAGTAACTTTAATTCAAAAAGTGGCATATTGTAGAGTAGCGTATTCTGCTCTCCTTCAATTTATATCTGTTGTAGGATGTGGTAACCAAGTATAAATGTTCCCACAGATTCTCCAATACCTTAGTTTCAGTCTTAAGAAAATTGTTCCATAAAACACATAATAGAGTTCTAAACACATAATAGAACTCTAAACACATAATGTAGAGTTCCCATAAATGAATAAGAATTCCCTACCTGTTGCCTACCCTCAGCCTAACTTAGTGTATTACTCCTTCCGGAGTATTCTCATGAGGGTGGAGATGCTGAATGGGTAGGCCTCTCGAGGGCATGTAGGGGTATCGGTGTAAATATGCACACATACCCATTGTGTGACGGCAGCTGCATGAAAGCCAAAGAATTTTCTGTCTACCTTTAGCCATCCTCTAAACCTAGTTGTGTTCACAAATGTGAACACATTTAGACTCTTCAAATACATGAGAGACTGGCTGGGAACAGTCCCTTGGGGTGTGCAAAAGAGCTTTCAACATTGGAAAGCCATCCTGAACTCTGGGAACAGCATGGAGGACAGTGTGGGATGGCACTCTAATCTGTGTCCCTCACACCTGAGGGGACATGCCATCTCCTTGTCTCAGCCTGTATAACTCAGCCTTGCCCTGAGGTTCCTGGAAAATTTTCAGAGTTGTGTCTGCTTAGTCTGAAATATGATATATTCCTTAGCTGGTCAGACACCATTTCCTGACCTGCTGTCATTGAACACTTCAGATTTGGTTTTCTCAGAGAGAGAGAGAGAGAGAAACGATTTGGATACTATGTCTTCTCTGAAGCTTAACAGTCAGTTTTGTCATCTTAATGTCTTTTGCTCATTTTAGAAAGCAGTGAGGAAGGGAATTTGGGGTAGGAAATAGCTATTCTAATAAATAAGGGTCTTTAAAATGTTCTATAAAACTGTATGAATAAAGTAGGACAAACACCATGGTCATTAGATTTTTATAGAACATAATGACCATGGTAGATAAGTACTGAAAACTACAAAATGCCTTAATCATAAATAAAGGAAGAAATGCCAAGAAGGAGGAATGAGTGAAGGAGGGAAGGAAGGAAAGGGAAGGGAAGGGAGGAAGGGAAAAGTTGGAATGAAGGAAGTGCAGAGAAGGAAGGAGAAAAAGGAATGGAAGGTGAGGAAGGGAACAAGGAAAGTAACAGAAGAGGGAAAAGAGGAAGGGAAGAAGGAAAGGAAGAAAAAAAACGGAAATCTGAAGTCATAATTTAGAGATCAGAGAAAGTACAGGCAGAGATTTGTTGGTGGGATTTATTTCTGCTTTGCTTCCTATCTCAGCTTTTGTAGAATGATGCTTAATGTGGTGCTAATGATTCTGATTGCAAGACTGCCTTTGCTGAAGAAAATCTGAGTTGCCAGGGTGTTCAGGCTGAGGCCATCCCCATGATGATCACAGGGTTTGTACCTTCAAGAACAGATGAGGAAATGGCCTTGCATTTGAGATACCTTCGCTTTATGTTGAGCTCCAACTAATGCAGTTAGGGCTGAGTGGGAGTCCCAATCAGCTTCATGGTAGCAAAAACCTAGGTGGGCCCTTCATGGCTCCTGTTTCCCAAGTATTGTCAGAAAATGGCAGCTGAGGCGGGAGTGCATGGTGGTCTAGCCCACCAGTGTTGGGAGCTGTGTGTCACATGACCAGGTAGGTGAAGGAGCAGGTGCAGGACACCACCTGGGTGTTAGGCAACACTGCTCCTGATGGTAAAGATGTGCCTGGTGGGAGAGGTGGCGATGGCAGTTACTGTAGACGTGATGAGATGGGTGGAGGCCAGCTTGCTCTGAGTTAGGGCTGTTCAGTTAGATCCATTTCTTGTGCTCTTGATTCTTTTCTGTAAATGCTACTTTCCATATGAAATCATTTCCCTTTGGCATGAAGAACCTCTTTAGCATACTTCGTAGTGCAGTTCTGCTAGCTACAAATTCTCTCACTTATGCATATATGAAAATATCCTTATTTCACTCTCATTTTTCAAGGATATTCTGCTTCTCTTCCCCGAGGTCCCCAAGCAACCATGATTTTCTTTCTGTCACATAGATCAGTTTACATTTTCTACAGTTTTATGTAAATGGAAACAAATAGTATGTACTCTTTTTTTTTTGTCTAGCTCCTTTAAGGCAGCATCATAATTTTGAGATCTGTCCACATTGTGTGTGCCTCAATAGTTCAGTCCTTTATATTACTGAATAGTATTTCATTGTATGGCTACACTACAATTTATCCATGTATCTGTTGATGGGAAATTGGAAAGTTTCCATTTTTTAGCTATTACAAATAAAGCTGCCATGAGTATTTGTATAGAAGTCATCGCATGGGTATATGCTTTATTTTCTCTTGGGTAAATAGCCAGAGTGGCTTGCTGGATCGTAGTTGAATGTCTATGATTTTATTAAACTGCTAAACTGTTTTCCAGTGTGGTTGTACCATTTACATTATTGCCAGATGTGGTAAGTAATCAGGGATACACAACTAAATAAGGCCCTACTTGCTTCCGTCTTTCCATCCTTCAGCTATTGCTATATACACCCACAGACTGAATTCAGAGTCATAGAACGTGGACTTGACTATGTGGGTAAGAAGAAATCCCTGAAGCTGTCCTAGAAGTGGGCTCAGAATTGTTTGGCAGAGAATTCTGGGGCCCGGCGCGCTTTGAACATAGTCTGGAAGGCAGGCATGCCCTTGGCTCAGAGGATTTTTCTCCCCTTTGTGGAGGGGTATAGCCTAAGGATGACCAGAGTGGGGCCCTCTAATGTAGGAAGTTCAGGAGTGTACCCCCTTGGCAGGTCAAAGGGCAGGACTATTCCTCTGTCTTCTAATTTGTGCAAATTCTAACCATTTAAAAACCCATCGTAAGTCCTCACTCCTACTATATCTTCCACCATTGTAGCAGTTCTGTGTATCTCCTTCTTCTCAGTTGTTTTCTGTTTGCCTTTGTTTGTATTTCTGACTTTCCCAATTTGTCTATAAGCTTTTGAGTCAACCACTCTATTCCTTCTTTCTTCATATGTCTGACAAAGTATTATGTACACAATAGCTGTTCAAAGATGCTGCTTAAATGAATGAAGAGCTGCATGTTGTTAGCTGGTTTTTCTTAGTTCCTGGGTTATGGTGTTAGACTTGAGAAATTATCCAGCATGCTTTTGCATTTACATATATAGAACCTAGTGTGTAGCGATTAATTCATTACCCATGCTCTGTTCTATCGTTTGCTAAGTGTTCATCCTTAGTTAACTAACACTACCCAAACCTGTACTTACATTTTACTAATCCAGGGTAAATTTTGATTTGTTCTTCTGATCTCATCGTCTTTTTAGATTATATCCTTAATAACTGTATTAGATAATCCAGAAGTCAGGTTTCTGATTTTCCCAGCAGTGGCTTTATTTCTGTCATACAGGTCACTAAAGACCCTGTCCATAACCATTTCCCAAGTGTACCATCTCAGTGTGTTTGCGTATGCTGATCCTTCTCCCCTAAAAGCCCTTTCCTTCTCCATCCAGGCGATGCCCTAGAGTCTTTCAGCACTCAGCAGCAACAGCAGCAGCAGCTTTTCACAGAGGGCTTCTCTTTTTAAGTGATCTAAATTAAATTTCTTACCTCTGTGTTCTTTTTGTTTGTCTGTTCGCGTATACAACGTAATGATTTGATGTTTTTATTTATTGCGAATTGATCACGATTAGTACAGTTACATACATAGTTACAAATGTTTTTTTCTTGTGATGAAAACTTTTAAGACCTACTCTTAGCAACTTTCAAATACACAACACAGTATTAATTGTAGTCCCCCTACTGTATGTCTCCGTGACTTACTTATTTTATAACTCGAAGTTTGTACCTTTCATCCACCTTCACCGGTTGCCCCCAACACCTTCTGCCTCTGGCAACCACCAATCTATCCTCTGTATCTGAGTTTGTTTTTATTTTGGGTTTTTTGTTGTTGTTGTTTTTGGGTTTTGGTTGTTTGTTTTTAGATTCCACATACAAATAAGATCTATGGTATTTATCTTTCTGTTTCTTATTTATTCGCTTAGCATAATGCCCTCTAGGTCCATCCATATTGTCACAAAGGGTGAGATTTCCTTCATTTTATGGCTGAATATTTCCTTCCTCTGTGTTCTTATAACATATCCCTGTAAATCTCTCTCATCATATTTAAGACACTAGGTAATTATGGATTTACTTCTCTGTTAACTTACATGAAGATAACGACCATGTCTCATTTGACTTTATATTTAAGCATCTAACATGGTGTTGGCACATAGTAATGTTCAGATAATTGGTTAATGAATCGGTAAATTAATGACTAAAAGAATGTAATGCCCCTTCTCATTCATCTCTTTTATTTTCTGCTCTACTTCCACTGTGACTACATTTCTGCGAGATGATAGAAATACTACAAGCTTTCTGACCTTTAATTAGAGTGTTCTTCGATCTACAGATGTTGGAAAATAGACTTTGAACCTTAGTAAACAAACTGAAAAAGTTTAAACATTTATGGGTGGGTGTGGCAATGAAAGAGATTTCATTGGTATTTGTTATGAAGGTGGGTTACATCAGTGAGGTTAACATATTTTGCTCAGAATGAGAGATCTAAATAGATCTGCTCTATTGTAATGGCAACAAAAATCACATTCTGTCACACTGAGATGTTAGGTAACTGACCTTTCTCAAGTCTGGAGGTGTCCTGAGATGCCCTTCATAGAAAGCAAAGATGAAAACACTATTTAAAAACTTCCAAGCTTTATTTAATTTAGCCCAGATACTTTTTATAGAGATATTATGAAAGAATAAAGTTCCTAATACATTGGCCAGCAGTAGTAGGTACTAATAAATATTAGTCTCTAATCTTCATCCTCCTTCCTAAAGTTCCCAAAGACCTAAGTTTCCTTGAAATTTCTCTTAAGATCAAAGTCACCAATAAGGAATAGCGTGTGCCAGTCACCGGACATGTGGATCTTCTCTTCAGATGCCAGTAAATTAATTCTCCTCTTTGGCACTTAGACTTTCTTTGAGAATGGGATGCTTTTGACTGCCGTCCTATTGATTATAGAGAATGTTCTATGAACTTCTTAGGTTCCATGGGCCCAAAATCCTCATCAAAGATTGCTGTCCTAGGAACACTGGGGAGTGCCCTGCCCCTTGTTTGCTTTGCTTGAGGGGGTATTGTAGACCTTTGTACAGGGGTAGGGAACCCCTTAGTAGGTATTTGGAGCTGTATAGTAGCAGACCAGCATGAATAGGAGCTAAATCAACAGCCAGAAGCCCCTTTATTAACCTTAAGATTGTTGGCAGAGATTCTTCAATCAATTAAAGTGGCAGTAATCTCATGTACCCCAGCACTCTTTTTACTGTAATATTAAATAGATGTTAATGTATTTTTTAGAAGTTTTGAAATCAAACAAAATATAAAGGTAATGGAAAAAACTAGCTGTAATGCTTAATTTCCTTATTTGAAAAACATGTCCCCTTTAAGGTCAGCTTTGTGATACAATTCAACTGAGTTTTCATTAAATACTTACATTTTATCTTGCAGGAATAGAATTTCCCTGTTGCTTGCACACAACTCCTGTTAACTGCAACAATAGAAGTTGCTTATGGAAAAGCTTATACCTCTAAGCGTTCTAGAGGGAAATGGAATTAAGGTCAATAACCCTTCAATGTTTAAATGTACCAACCCTGTTTTGTCAGGACTACTTTTGCCTAAGGAAATGAAAGAGGACTTGTTTCCTTCCAAATCTTTACAAGCTGTGAGAGGTGAGGCTACATTTACTGGTTCACTTTCCTTAAGTCTTTGTCGTCCAAGTCCCTGAAGCTGGGACCCCTGGGGATTCTGTCAGCTCAACATTGTTGGTAGTAGTTTAAGTTTCCCAAAAAAACCCACCTAAATCATTTTTTTCTTTAATTTTTCAGGAGCATCTAAAGGCCTTTGATGATGAAGTCAATGCTTTTTTGGACAACATGTTTGGACCTCGAGGTGAGTAAGCTCCTCGAGAACTTAATATGGAAGGAACACTGCATTTAGTTATAGAAGAGGATGATATCACTTTTGGTGTCTTGAAAATAGTATGGTACCCAACATTTAGAGACTTCACATACCTCACCTTTGCTAGCCTTCTCGCAGAACACCCAGAATGCCTCGTTTCTCCTGCTCATTCTCCTGGGACTCAGGTTCTGGGAGCAGGAAGCAGGAATAGAATGCAGTGCCATACTGCCCTTTGGTGTCTCTCCAGCTACCAAAGTTACCAAAAACTGACTACCAAAGTAGACGGTAGCTTTCCATCTCAGTGTATACAGCTGCTGCTCCTCTCGCCATCACCCATTCACCCTCGACCTTCCTCACATGCACAGTCGTATGTAGTCTTTCTGCCCTTACGTGTCCCGACAAATTATCTTTAAAGATGTGTGAGCTGTCCCTATTGGAGCCGTTAGGTTGAGCTCCTAAACTCTCGGTCATTGAGTCTCTCGATCATTCCTCCACCACCAGTCACTTAGATTACTGCTATGTGCCAATTGATTCAATGTCTAATTGATGTATATTTAATGACTCTTTCCTCTCAACTCAGTACTTTCGTGTTTCCCTGAAAATAATACCTAGCCGGACAATCAACTCTAATACATCTTTTGAAGCAAACATTAATATAAGACCTGGTATTATATTTATTATATTATATTATATTATATTATATTATATTATATTATATTACATTACATTATATTATATTATTATGTTATAAGAACCTGGTCTTATAGTAAAATAAGACCGGGTCTTATATTAATTTTTGCTCAAAAAGATGCATTAGGGCGTATTTTTTCATGTACAACAATCTACATTTATTCAAATACAGTCATGTCATCTTTTTCTGGAACATCGTCATAATGTACTAAATGCGTCCGTCTGGCTGACGATCTTAACTGGGGCTTATTTTCGGGGTAGGTCTTATTTTCGGAGAAACATAGTATATAAAATTCTTCCATGTGCTGAGCCTGCTCAGCACATTCTTCCATGTACTGAGCCTGGAATTCCTCCCCACTATTTTCTACTCCATCCGCCAATACAGTGAGCCCCTTCTTATACTTCAGGTATCAGCTCAAATGTTACCTTCTCAGGTGGGCTTTCTCTAGCAAAGATGTTAGGGAATTTGCCCCTCTAAAGTAGCCCCCTTATTATTCGTTTCAGCCTCTCTTAATTTCCTTCATATACTTTCCTGTTACGAAGAGCTCTTTCTCCCATGAGGGCAGGAACCATGACTATATCTCCAGGGCTTATTACAGTTCCAGAAACAGGTTAGGCACTGTATATTTTGCAAATAAATGAATACATTCTAAGCAATATGTTTTGTTTCATTTGCGCCTTGAAGGTTCACAAAGCTGTGAAAAATATACAAGTTATGTCCTTAGCACTGTTGGGTGGGGGGAGGAGGGAAATGAGGTTTTCTTTTTTCCTCAAAGATCTTTAAACAGAATAATCACTTACAGATTATTTAGACCACTCTCCATTTTCTGTATAGGCTCCATAAACTATTCTAAGTCATTGTAAGTGAATGACTATTTATATAATTTTAATAAAATATTCTGTGATTCAGCAGAGCTTTTTAAAAAATACTTTCACGTAGTCTTTGGCTTTGTTTTGTTTTTTTTCCTTTTCATCCTTGTGGTGATCCTGGGGGATAGGCCGGATGGGATACCTGTATCTCGTAACCACTTCATTTCATATGATCACTGCCTTCCAGTTCCAGCAGGCAGTGTTGTAACACCCTAACTTGGGCGTGGAAGGACCTTTGATGACTGTGGCTTTCTAGAGTTAAGTAACAGTCTCTCTGAGCCAGCTTCACACTGAACTTTGTCGTAGGTAACATTACCATGATCTGGAATAACGTGGACATGGGATCAATTAAGGATATGATTGCAGTTGTTTACTCAGCTTTGGCCATTTTTATGGATGTCTCCTATGTAGCAAAGAGACTGTAAGATGGATAATTGACAGCTGGACTAGGTGACCTCCACAGTGACAGATAGTCTGGCATGTAGGCCATCATGAATCCTTGTCCCCTTCCTAAAAGTGGCTCAAGCTTTAGTTGACTGGGAGCCCCCAGTCAGCTTCCCGATGTCCCCAAGCCTTTTTTGATCTTCCCTGTCCCATATTAACACCATCAGGGGATGTTGTTCTGGGCGAGTACCTGACACAGATGCAGAGCTAACATTTCCCAAGTCCCAGAGATAATAATCTTGTTACAAGTACTTGTTCCTGTCTTTTGGTTAGAATCATTATGATCCTTCCTAACAATTGTAGCAAATATTTGCAGGACCATGACATAAGGAAAAAAAAACCTTGAGGTGCTCTACTAGTTCTGAGAGTAGAAATGTAAGGCCTCCTCTGTCCCATGGAGCTTATACTATAGTTGGGAAGGTAAAACTATCACGTGAAACAGTTGGAAAGCCATGAAGTTAACCATGTATATTAGCTTCCTAGGGCTGCAATAACCAAGTACCACAAACCGTCTGGCTTAAAATAACAGCAATTTATTCTCAGTTTTCGAGGCTACAAGTTTGAAATCAAGGTGTTGCCAGAGCTCTGGTCCCTTAAGGTTCTAGGGAAGACTGTTCCATGCCTTTCTAACTTCTGGTACTTTCCAGTAAGCTTTGGCAGCCTTTGGTTTATAGATGCCTCACTCCAATCTCTGCCTCTGTCTTCACATAACGTTCTCTTTGTGTCCCTGAATCCAAATCTCCTCCTTATGAGGGCACCGATCACCTGGTTAGGGCCCACCCTAATCCACATGACCTCATCTTAACTTAATCACATCTGCAAAGACCCTATTTCCAAATATAGTCACAGTCATAGGTACCAGAAGTTAGGACTTGAACATATCTTTTGGGGAACACAGTTCAACCCCTAATAGCATAACAGGAGGTAGAGTAGCAGTTTAGTACAAGTTACTTGATGTTTTTTACACTTCGTGGTTCATTTTTTCTCAAACATAAACTGGGGATAATATCACCTGTATGTCTATTACTCTGACTATGGTGATGGCCTCACAGGTATTTGCATGTGTCCAAAATTATCACTGTACACATTAAGTAAGTGCAGGATTCTGTGTATCAATGACACCTCAATAAAGCTGTTAAAAATAATACCACCCATATAATAAAATCGCTTTGAGAGTTAATACGTGTAAAGGGCTTTGGAACAGTGTGTGGCACAGAATCAGTGATCAGTGAATGTTAGTTATAATAACAATTTTATAGCTATAATAACATAAATTGTAAAATGATAATTATTTTGTTATATTGATGAGGAGCTCTAGTTAGGAAAGAGCAGTAGGCAATGGCTCCCTTCAGAAGGCAGGACCTTTACCTGGGCATGAAAGGATGAGTAAGATTTCAATAAGGAGATAAACATTAGGAAGTGACCCATAGCACAAACTTTCATGACGGATAATTACGAGCTAGTAGAATGAAAGGTATTATCTTAGTCACATGAATGTTTCTTTCTTACCTTTCTTGTTTCTATCACAAATGGGAGAAGTTTACAGAAGAAGGGGTGGGATAGAGCTTGAGAAGACCCTTTTCTTAGAAATGGCGCTCGGTAGGTGGAGTGGTTTAAAGAGAGGCTGGGGGTAGATGGAGTAGAGTAGAGCAGACAGAGAGGCAGCCTGGAAGAACCACAGAGATCAAGAAAAGGGCTTTATCTTCTGGAGGAACCAGCTCTTGCAACTCTATTTATGGAGATTAAACACAGCATGCAGTTGTTATAATTCTAGGCCAAATCATTACTTTTATTTAAACAACAACAAAAGAAAGCAAAATAGAGAACAAAAATCATTTTGTGCCTAAAGTTATTTTCAGGTGTTACTAATTATATTATAAATTGATTATGTCTGTTTTATTTAGGGTTTTAAATTTTCACTGTCCAGAGTAAGGGACACTTGATGTGTCTAAGTTCTGGCCTCCTGGCTGTTTGTACTTCTAGTCCTTGGGCAGATTTGGGTCCTTGGCTTTACTTTCTGCTCTCAGTTCTGAATCATCAGCTCCAAGGCTTTGCCTCTACAGTCTTCAGCTCTCATGCATGCCATGCTGAAATCCCATTGCTCTGTTGGGATCAGCTGAACTCTAAGTCCGTACCTGATTTACTGCACAATGATCCCAGGCAAATTCCAGGGAGTGTGGGTTTTAGGAATTAGGTTACAGTATTAATCTGCTTTCTAGCCTTCCTGTGAAACTTCTTCACAGGAAGCAGCAGCAAGGTATGATGGCCACGAGTCAGATGTGAATTCAAATCCTGACTCTGCAGCCGACTGTTCTGTGGCCTTTTGCAAGTTACTAAAGTTTTGTGAGCAGTTTTTTTCATCCATAAGATGGCATAACATACTTACTTCATAGTTACTGAGTTAGAGCAAATAAATATAGTAATTATTCCAAAGTAGACATTCAAGAACTGTCACTTTCCATCTTCATTACCTTTTCCTGTCATTCCATGTTCAGCTTAAGCTGTTGGCTCCATGACACCTTCTTTATCCATTCCAGCCCCCACTGGTTTCTTCTTCCGAATGATAATCCAAATCTAGCTTCCTGAATGCTGTGTCCTATGTTCCCTATTGTATTTCGTATGTACAAATAAAGTATATGTGCCAGTATCTTATAACATACAGAAGTGTTACTCTTCAGGATTCCCACGGTATGTGTTTCTTTTCAGATTCTCGAGTCAGAGGATGGTTCATGTTGGACTCTTACCTTCCTACATTTTTTCTTACTGTTTTGTATCTACTTTCAATATGGCTGGGTAACAAATATATGAAGAACAGACATGCCCTTTCCCTGAAGGGAATCCTCACCTTGTATAATCTTGGAATCACACTTCTCTCCATGTATATGCTGGCAGAGGTAAGTGTTTATGTAGCTAAGCTATAGTCCATAATAGAGAGATTCTAAAAAGCAATTAAATCTAGCACACTGAAACTATCCAAGGTTGTTATCAGTCCTGTTCTTTAAGATCCCAAGAACTTGTTCCAGCATTTGATATTATTCCTTCCAAAAGCCCTAGAAGTCTTTGTTTCTAATTTGAATTTTTTTTATCCTAATTTAGGCCTATTTCTTTAGCCCTGATCTTTCATTGTAATTTTTTTTTTCATTGTAATTTAAAATCACAATTTAGGTCTGAATGGGATCATATAATTTTATCCTCTTTATTTGCATAAAAACAGAAATATAAATCAATGGAACCAAATAGAGAGTCCAGAAATAAATCCATGCCTATGTGGTCATTTAATCTATGACAAAGGAAGCAAAATTTACATTGGGGTAAAGATAGTCTCTTTAATAAATGGTGCTGGGAAAACTGGACAAATACATGCAAAAAAATGAAACTGGACCACCTTCTGATGCCACATACAAGAATGGATTTCAAATGGGATTTGAGGACTTAAATGTAAGACCCGAAACCTTAAAACTCCTGGAAGAAAATATAGGAAGTTAACTCTCAGACATTACTCTTTGTAACATTTTTACTGATATATCCCCCTCGGGCAAGGGAAACAAAAGGAAAAATAAACAAATGGGACTACATCAATTCCTTTCACAGTAAAGGAAGCCATCAACAAAACAGAAAGACATCCTACTGAATGTGAGAAGATATTTGCCAATGATACATCTGATAAGGGGTTAATGTCCAAAATTCATAAAAATCTCATACAACTCAATGTCAAAAAAATCCAATTAAAAAATCCAGGGCAGAGGACCTGAATAGACATTTCTCCAAAGAAGACATACAGATGGCGAATAGACATATGAAAAGATGCTCAACGTCCCTAATCATTAGAGAAATGCAAATAAAAACCACAATGAGATATCACCTCACTCCTGTCAGCATGACTCATCAAAAAAACAACAAATATCAAGCATTGGCGAGGATGTGGAGAGAAGGAAACTCTTGTGCACTGTTGGTGGGAATGCAAATTGGTGCAGTCACTATGGAAAACAGAATGGAGGTTCCTCAAAAAATTAAAAATAGAATTACCTTATGACCCAGCAGTTCCAATCCTGAGTACTTACCCAAAGAAATCCGAAACACTAATTCAAAATATATAGGCACCACTGTGTTAACTGTAGCACTATTCACAATAGCCGAGATATGGAAACAACCAAAATGCCCATCAATAGACAACTGGATAAAGAAATTGTGGTACATTTATACAATGGAGTATTACTCTGCCATAAAAAAGAATGAAATCTTAACATTTGTAAAAACATGGATGGACCTAGAGGGTATTATGCTAAGTGAAATGTCAGACTGAGAAAGATAAATACCAGATAATCTCACTTATATTTGGAATCTAAAGAACAGAAGAAACAAGCAAACGAATAGACTCATATATAAAAAGAAACAAACTGATGGTTGCTAGATGGGAGGGGCGTTGGGCGTGGGTGAGAAGATGAAGGGATTAGGAAGTACAAATTGGTAGTGATAAAATAGTCATGGGGACATGAAATATAGTATGGGGGATATAGTCAATAATGTTATAAAGACTACTGGTATGTAGGGTGTCAGATGGGTTCTGGACTTATGGGGGATCACTTCATAGATTATATAAATGCCTAACCACTGTGCTGTACACCTGACACTAATATAATATTGAATATCAACTGTAGTTAAATATACATTTATATAGTCATGGGATATAACACATAATCAATGGTATTATAATAGCTATGTATGATGTCAGAGGGGTAGTAGACTTGGGGGATTATCACTTTGTGAGGGGTGAAAATGTCTAATCATTATGTTGTTTTGCAACCTGAAACTAATAATAATAATTTTCTCCTTTTACACATAATAATACTGAGACTTAGAAAAGTTACATGGTTTGCCTGAGAATTGACAGCTATTAAATAACAGAGTCTTTTTAAAATTAAATACCACTGCAGTTCGTTTGACTGAAATACAAATATTTGTGGCATAGCTGTTTCTCAGGATTGACTTTTAGAGGTCTGAGTAGACATTCCAGCTCAGTTCTAGCTGCCCTCATCATATCACATACTCTCCATTCCTTTGTGAAGTGTCAAACCCAAGTAATTTTATTAGGGAAAGAAAAGTGTCCAGCCTATATAACCGAAAGAGAGTGAGAGAGAGAGAGAGAGAGAGAGAGAGAGAGAGAGAACAAAATATTTTTCAGGGAAAAGTTAGGATAAAATCATTCATATAAATTACAAATGGCTGTTAATGGCACAAGTATAGCTGCCTTCCTGGTGTCCTTGAATTCTAAAATAAATAGGTAAATCCTTGCCTAAAATAGAGGTCGTCTCTCCTATAGAATTCAATCTGTTCATTAGTCTAATATGCACCATTCTAATAATTGTTAACAACCATTATCTAAAATGACTGCAATAAAACACTAATAGTGGAATTTTAGGCATCAAAGTGCAGGAGATAGGATTTGGAATCAGAAAAGCCATGCCAGTGGCTCTAAAATCGTACACATGGGTGAGCTCACTAATTTACCTGACTCTGAAAGGGGAATTTGTATTAGGTTCTTTACTAAGTGAATTTTAGGTCGCTAGATGAGCTGGCGAGATAGTAATTTATGGAATTAGTTTCTCTGTATAACAAAAGGAAAGATACTCATCATTGGCTCGTTGTCAGAAGTATCAGCTGCATCGGAAGTTCCAGCCTAAAGGTCTAACTACGTTGAAAGTTCCAGTACCTGCTGGAAGCTTTCGTGTAGTGGAGTCAGATCTGAACTCATGTGTCAGCTCTGTCACTTTGTAATTTTAGAGGAGTTACTTAGGCTCTCTGAACCTTAGGCAACTTGTCCTTGAAATGGAGATATGGTATTTGCCCTTCTGAACTCAGTCAGATGTGAGGATTAATGGGTTCTGTTCAGCCAACATGCAGTGAGCACTTGGAGGCTCTGTGGAGTGTACCAAGCCTCGGGGCTGCGAAGGTGGAGAGGCAGGGTTTCTGTACTTGAAATGCTCACAGAACAGTATACGTAGGAGTTAGTAAGTGCTAAAGGCTTTGTACATTCTAAAGGGAATATTAGTCACCATCAGCCGGAACAAGGACAACAGTTTAGTGTGTGAACAAACAAGTAAATGGTTTGTCTTTTAGGAAGAACATCCACGCTGAGCTCATTC
The DNA here is from genome assembly GCF_964194185.1 of Rhinolophus hipposideros. NCBI lineage: Eukaryota > Metazoa > Chordata > Mammalia > Chiroptera > Rhinolophidae > Rhinolophus > Rhinolophus hipposideros. Next base: position 11,974,097 of record NC_138054.1, on the reverse strand, counting down.
CCTTCTATGAATTTTATCCACTGCTTTTCTTGTCACAATTTTACATCTCTTGGTTCAAAATTGCTACTGCAGATTGCCTTCCTAGCCTCCTCTGATTGCAGCCTCTTTCAGGGCAGGGAGAAGGTCTTTTCTTTGGCACTTTTGGGGTATGTTTAATAGACACCAGGCGAGTGATAGGTTAAGTTAACCTTGCTAACTTGTTATGCCTTGGCCTGATGTTTGCTGAGTCCAGGAAATTACCACTTAAGTTAGTAACTCTTTCAACAAATATGTATGGCATTCCTATACAATGTCAGACTCTATTCTGGATTTTGTTAGGTTACCTTTCCAGACATACAGAAGCTGAGGGATTTCTCTAACATATAACCTGCATTACAACAAATACTGAAGGAGGCTATTCAACTTAAACAAAAAATCAAAAGAATACAAAACCATGAGTAATATTATGAATAGGCAGACAGAAGCAGGAAATGGCAACCCCTACAAAAAACAGGACACTATACACTTACGCATAACATATGGGGTAAAGAAAAAAATTTTTTAAAAAAGGGAAAAAGAACAAAAAGACAGCTTGCTACTGTAACTCAGAAATCAACTCACAGCAAAAGTAAAGATAACGTGACAACAAAATCATAAAGGGGAGAGAGTAAAGGTCTGAACATGCAAAGGGGAATGGAGATAAAAAGCATGCTCAAGAAAAAGGGCCACTGTAAATATGAAACTTTCATATTAATGAAACTTAATGAAACTTAATGGTAACCACTCAAAAAATATCCAGAACTGAAATATATAACATAAAAAAAGAAGAAACAGAGGAAAAAATCATAGAATATCATCACACTAAAATAACAGACAGCAACAAAAAGGCAAAGAAACAATGGAGACACTGTCCTACAGAAAACAAAAGATAGAATGATAGGAAATTCTCATATGTCAGTAATCATCCTAAATATAAGTGGACTGAAATCAGTAAAAAGGCACAGAGTAGCAGATTGGATCAAAAAACAAAACTCAACCATATGCTGCCTCCAAGAGACACGTCTCAGCTACAAGGACAAATGTAGACTCAAAGTGAAAGGTTGGAAATTGATACTCCAAGCAAATGGTATCCAGAGAAAAGCAGGTGTAGTCATACTGGTATCAGATGAAACAGACTTCAGGATAAAAAATGGTAACAAGAGACAAAGATGGACATTTCATAATGATAAAGAGGACTATACAACAAGAAGACATAACAGTCATCAATATTTATGCCCCCAGTCAGGGAGCACCGTAATATACCAAGCAACTACTAATAGAACTAAAGGGAGAAATTGACCAAAACACAATTATAGTAGGGGACCTAAATACTGTACATCATTGACAGCAATGGATAGGTCATCCAAACAAAAAATAAATAAGGAAATATCAGCCCTAAATGACACATTAGACAAAATGGACATAATTGACATGTATAGAGCACTTCATCCTAGAACATCAGACTATACATTGTTTTCTACTGTACATGGAACATTCTCAACGATAGACCAAATATTGGGACATAAAACTAGCCTCAGCAAATTTAAGAAGATTGAAGTCATACCAAGCATATTCTCTGATTACAAGGCTTTGAAATTGGATATCAACTGCAAAAAGAAAGGAAAAACCAGAAATATGTGGAGATTAAACAACATGCTTTTACAAAACGACTGGGTCAAAGAAGAAATAAGAGGAGAGATCAAAAGATACATAGAAAGAAATGAGAATGAAAATGCATCCTATCAAAATTATTGGGATGCAGTAAAAGCAGTAATAAGAGGAAAATTTTTATCATTACAGACCTATCTCAAGAAAGAAGAAAAATCCCATATAAACAACCTCACATTACTCCTTAAAGAACTAGAAAAAAGAACAAATGAAACCTAATGTCAGCAGAAGGAAGGAAATAATAAAAATCAGAGCAGAACTAAATGAAATAAATAACAAAAAGACAATAGAAAAAAGATTAATGCAACAGAGTTGGTTCTTTGAAAAGATAAATAAAATTGACAAACCCTTGGCTAGACTCACTAAGACAAAAAGAGAAAAGACCCAGGCAAACAAAATCAGAAATGAAAGAGGGGAAGTTATCACGGACACCACAGAAATACAAAGGATCATCCAAGAATACTATGAAGGACGGTATGCCACCAAATTCAACAACCTAGAAGAAATGGACAAGTTTTTAGAAACATATAGCCTTCCAAGGCTGAATCACGAAGAATGGGAAAATCTAAATACACTGATCACCAGTAAGGAAATTGAATCAGTCATCCAAAACCTTTCCAAAAGCAAAAGTCCAGGACCAGATGGCTTCACTAGTGAATTCTACCAAACATTCAAAGAGGATCTAACACTTGTCTTTCTCAAACTCTTCCAAAAAATTGAAGAAACAACTCACTAACTCATTTAATGAGGCCAACATTACCCTGATACCAAAATCTGGTAAGGATAACACAAGAAAAGAAAATTACAGACCAATATCTCAGATGAATACAGATGCAAAATTCTAAACAAAATTCTAGCAAATCAAATAGAACAATGCATTAAAAAGATTATTCATGACCAAGTGGGGTTCATCCCTGGGGCTCAACATACACAACATACACAAATTGATCAATGTGATACATCACATAAAATAAAGGACAAAAGTCATGATTATATCAGTAGATGCAGAAAAAGCATTTGACAAGATACAACATCCATTTATGATTAAAATACTTAATAAACTGGGTATAGAAGGAAAATATCTTAACATCATAAAGGCCATATATGACAAACCTCAGCTAATATCATAATTAACAGTGAAAAACTGAAGCCCTTCGCTCTACATTCAGGAATAAGCAGGGCTGTCCTCTATCACCACTGTTATTCAACATAGTATTGGAAGTATTGGACGTCCTAGCCTGAGCAATCAGGCAAGAGAAAGAAATAAAAGGCATCTGAATTGGGAATAAAGAGGTTAAATTGTTACTTTTTGTAGATGTCATGAAGCTTTATGTAGAAAACCCTAGACTCCACAAAAAGCTATCAGGTTGGAGCAAAAGTAATAGCGGTTTAAAAGGTTACATTGCGAAAACCAACCTAATATTAGAAACAATAAACGAATACAGTAAAGATGACAGCTACAAAATCAATGTACAAAAATCCATTGCATTCCTATCTACTAACAATGAAATCTCAGATGAAGAAATCTTTTAAAACATTCCTTTTGCAATTGCAACAAAAAGAATAAAATACCTAGGAATAAACTTAACCAAGGAGGTGAGTTATACACTGAAAACTATAAGATATTTAAAAAGAAATTGAAGAAGACACAAAGAAATGGAAAGACATTTCTTGTTCATGGATTGGAAGAGTCAACATAGAGGTGGCCAGATGGCTCAGTGGGTTACAGCGCAAGCTCATAACACCAAGGTTGCTGGTTTGTTTCCCATATGGACCGGTGAGCTGCGCCCTCCACAACTAGATTGAAAACAACAACTTGACATCCTGGAAAAACACACTGTTCCCCAATATTCCCCAATTAAGACACACACAAAAAAACATAGTTAAAATGGCCATTTTACCCAAAGCAATATACAGATTTAATGCAATCCCCATCAAAAATCCCAATGGCATTTTTTTAAAGAAATGGCACAAAAAATCATCAAATTTGTATAGAACCACAAAAGACCCTGAATAGTCAAAATAATCCTAAGAAAAAAGAACAATGCTGGAGATATCACACTCCCCCTGACATCAACTTGTACTACAGAGCAACAATAATAAAAACAGCATGGTATTGGCAGAAAAACAGACACACAGACAGATGGCAGAGAATTGTCACATAAATATGGACAGATAATCCGGATCAAAATGGCGGCGTGAGGTGAGCCTCTGTAAAGCTCTCCTGGAATTTACAACTAATTGGACAACAATAACTCCACAAAACACTCCCTGCACAGCAGACAGGCAAGACGAAGAGGTCCACTACTGAATTCACCTCCAGGTGGGTGAATCGCGCGAGCGGGGGAGGAGGGAAGGGAGAAGTGCGGGACGGAGCCCCGCGGGCGCAGGACACAGACCTAGCTCAGTGCTCCGAGCTCGCTGCATCCCGGAACTACCGCAGCTGCGGGAGAGGGAAGGACTCGGACTGCTAGGGCTCCGCTTACGGCCCACAGGGCTGAGGGGGCAGCATATAGCACAGCTGAACCCAACGTTCACGGCAGACCTCGGAGAAAAGACTGAGGGAAGAAGGCTGAAAACTGTGATTAAGCCCTCACTGCCGAGCGGAGAACGGAAGCCTTAGGCACTGAGACTAGCCGCCCCTCCCTACCCTCCCAGAGCTCGCCCCGCCCCCACCTGCCCTGGGCTAGAATCGGAACAATAACAGTGTCAGATCACAAGGACAGGATCTTTGCTGTTCTGAGAACTGTGGACTGCAGAAACAGATTCGCAGCCCAACTAGTTACGGCAAAGGGGAGGGAGCTGTGGAAGCAGGACCGGCTGTGGTGGTGGTCGCCGCCATTGCTCTGGGCCACCTCTCACAACTCACCCCGCCCCTGGCCCCACCTATCTGGGCGGATCCCTGCAGGAGTAAACAGAACTGCTGAAACATACGGGCTCTGAATCGGGTGCAGAAAGAGCTTTGGAACTTCAAAAGCTCTCCGCACCCCCACAGGGAGGTGACGCCCTATGACCCAGGTGAACTGTTAACAGAGGAGAGGCCCGTCTCCCAGGGAATCCCCCCATCGTGTGAGAAGCTGGAAAAGTGCAGAGAAAATATAGCACTACTGTGTCAGAGAGACCTCTTCCTATCAACCTGTTGAATAAACCACTCCTGTAGATGTCTAGGAAGAGAAATAATAAATCAGTAATTGCCATGAATAACCAAAGCAACAAGACAGCTCAAAAAGAAAGTGAAAAGTCTCCAGAAAAGGAACTTAGAGATATGGAAATATGTGACTTAAATGATAGAGAATTCAAGATTGCAGTTCTGAAAAACCTCAAAGAGATGCAAGAAAACACAGAAAGGCAATTTAATGAACTCAGAAACGCAATCAAAGAACAACATGAGCATTTTACGAAAGAGATTGAAATTTTAAAAAAGAACCAAATGGAATTTCTGGAGATTAAGAACTCAATAGAAGAAATTAAGAATGAAATAACCAGCTTAGGTAGTAGAGTTGACCAGATGGAAGAAAGAATCAGTGACATCGAAGATAGAAACCTGGAAATTACACAGATGGAAGAAGAAAGAGACTTGAGACTTAAAAGAAACGAAAGAACTCTACAAGAACTTTCTGACTCCATCAGAAAGAGCAATATAAGAATAATGGGCATACCAGAAGGAGAAGAAAGAGAGAAGGGAACAGAGAATATACTCAAAGAAATTGTCAATGAGAACTTCCCAAATTTGTGGACAGAATTGGATCCTCGAATCCAAGAAGCAAATAGAACACCTAATTACCTCAATCCCAACAGGCCTTCTCCAAGACACATTGTATTCAAGCTGTCTAAAATTAACTCCAAAGAAAGAATCCTCAAGGCAGCCAGGGAAAAGAAGACGGTAACCTACAAAGGAAAGCCCATTAGATTATCATCCGATTTTTCAGCAGAAACTCTACAAGCCAGGAGGGAGTGGAACCAAATATTCAAACTATTGAAAGAGAGAAATCATGAGCCAAGAATAATATATCCAGCGAAGATATCCTTTAGATATGAAGGAGGAATAAAGACCTTTCCAGACATACAGAAGCTGAGGGAATTTTCTAATACACGACCTGCACTACAAGAAATACTAAAGGAGGCTATTAAACCACCATCAACAGGGACAATTTGTGGCAACCGAAACATAAAAAGGGGGAGCGTAAAGGCCTGAACCGGAATATGGGAATGGAGAAAGTAAGCGTGCTGAAGAAAATGGAATACTCTAAATATCAAACTTACTTTTACATAATCTTAAGGGTAACCACTCAAAAAAAATCCAGAACTGAAATATATACTGTAATAAAAGAAGAAACAGAGGGAAACATCATAGAATACCACCACACAGAAATAATAGACAACAACAAAAAGGCAAAGAAACAATGGAGACACAGCCTTACCAGAAAACTAAAGATAGAATGACAGGAAATCCTCACGTATCAATAATCACCCTAAATGTAAATGGACTGAACTCACCAATAAAAAGGCACAGAGTAGCAGATTGGATCAAAAAACTAAACCCAACCATATGCTGTCTCCAAGAGACACATCTCAGCTACAAGGACAAGCATAGACTCAAAGTGAAAGGGTGGAAACTGGCACTCCAAGCAAATGGTACCCAGAGAAAATCAGGTGTAGCCATAATGATATCAGATGAAACAGACTTCAGGGTGAAAAAGATAACAAGAGACAAAGATGGACATTTCATAATGGTAAAGGGGACTATACAACAAGAAGACATAACAGTCATCAATATTTATGCCCCCAATCAGGGAGCACCAAAATACACCAAGCAACTACTAACAGAACTAAAGGGAGAAATTGACCAAAACACAATTATACTAGGGGACTTAAATACATCATTGACAGCTATGGATAGATCATCCAAACAGAAAATAAATAATGAAATTGCAGCACTAAATGACACATTAAATGAAATGGACATCATTGACATATATAGAGCACTTCATCCTAAAACATCAGATTATACATTCTTTTCGAGTGTACATGGAACATTCTCAAGGATAGACCATATATTGGGACATAAAAGCAGCCTCAGCAAATTTAAGAAGATTGAAATCATACCAAGCATATTCTCTGATCACAAGGCTTTGAAATTGGATATCAACTGCGAAAAGAAAGCAAAAAGAAACACAAATACATGGAGATTAAACAACATACTTTTAAAGAACGACTGGTTCAAAGAAGAAATTAGAGGAGAGATCAAAAGATATATAGAAACAAATGACAATGAAAATACATCCTACCAAAATTTTTGGGATGCGGCGAAAGCAGTTATAAGAGGGAAATTTATATCATTACAGGCCTATCTCAAGAAACAAGAAAAATCCCAAATAAATAACCTCATGTTATACCTTAAAAAACTAGAAAAAGAAGAACAAGCGAAACCCAAGGTCAGCAGAAGAAAGGAAATAACAAAAATCAGAGCAGAACTAAATGAAATAGAGAACAAAAAGACAATAGAAAAAATTAATGTGACAAAAAGCTGGTTCTTTGAAAAGATTAACAAAATCGACAAACCCTTGGCTAGACTCACTAAGATAAAAAGAGAGAAGACACTAATTAACAAAATCAGAAATGAAAAAGGGGAAGTTATCACGGACACCACAGAAATACAAAGGATTATCCAAGAATACTATGAAGGACTATATGCCACCAAATTTAATAACTTAGAAGAAATGGACAAGTTCTTAGAAACATATAGCCTTCCAAGGCTGAATCATGAAGAACTGGAAAATCTTAACAGGCCGATCACCAGTAAGGAAATTGAATCAGTCATCAAAAACCTTCCCAAAATCAAAAGTCCTGGACCAGATGGCTTCACCAGTGAATTCTACCAAACCTTCAAAGAGGATCTACTACCAATCCTGCTCAAACTCTTCCAAAAAATTGAAGAAGAGTCAGTACTCCCTAACTCATTTTATGAGGCCAACATTACCCTGATACCAAAACCTGGTAAGGACAACACAAAAAAAGAAAACTACAGACCTATATCTCTGATGAATACAGATGCTAAAATCCTAAACAAAATTCTAGCAAATCGAATACAACAATGCATTAAAAAGATTATTCATCACGACCAAGTGGGGTTCATCCCCGGGGCACAAGGATGGTTCAACATTCGCAAATCCATCAATGTGATACATCACATAAACAAAATAAAGGACAAAAATCATATGATTCTATCAATTGATGCAGAAAAAGCATTTGATAAGATACAACATCCATTTATGATTAAAACACTTACTAAAATTGGTATAGAAGGAAAATACCTCAACATAATAAAGGCCATATACGACAAGCCCTCAGCTAACCTCATAATTAATGGTGAAAAGCTGAAGCCCTTTGCTCTACGTTCAGGAACACGACAAGGTTGTCCCCTATCACCTCTGCTTTTCAACATAGTGTTGGAAGTCCTCGCCAGAGCTATCAGGCAAGAGAAAGAAATAAAAGGCATCCAAATTGCGAATGAAGAAGTTAAATTGTCACTCTTTGCAGATGACATGATGCTATACATAGAAAACCCTAAAGACTCCACCAAAAAGCTATTAGAAACAATCAATGAATACAGTAAAGTTGCTGGCTACAAAATCAACGTACAAAAGTCCATTGCTTTCCTATATACCAACAATGAAATCTCAGAAAAAGAGATAGAAAAAACAATTCCTTTTGCAATTGCAGCAAAAAGAATAAAATACCTAGGAATAAACTTAACCAAGGATGTGAAGGATTTATATGCTGAAAACTATAAGACATTTTTGAAAGAAATTGAAGATGACACAAAGAAATGGAAGGACATTCCGTGCTCATGGCTTGGAAGAATCAACATAGTTAAAATGGCCATATTACCCAAAGCAATATACAGATTTAATGCAATCCCCATCAAAATCCCAATGGCATTTTTTAAAGAAATAGAACAAAAAATCATCAGATTTGTTTGGAACCACAAAAGACCCCGAATAGCCAAAGCAATCTTAAGAAAAAAGAACAGTGCTGGAGGTATCACACTGCCTGACTTTAGCTTGTACTACAGGGCTACAATAATCAAAACAGCATGGTATTGGCGGAAAAACAGACACGTAGACCAATGGAATAGAATTGAGAACCCAGAAATAAAACCACATAAATATGGACAGATAATTTTTGACAAAGAAGCTAAAAACATACAATGGAGGAATGACAGCCTCTTCAATAAATGGTGCTGGCAGAATTGGATAGCCACGTGCAAAAGAATGAAACTGGACTGCTATCTGTCACCATGTACCAAAATTAATTCAAAATGGATCAAAGACTTAAGCATAAGACCTGACACAATAAACTGCATTGAAGAAAACATAGGTACTAAACTTATGGACCTTGGGTTCAAAGAGCATTTTATGAATTTGACTCCAAAGGCAATGGAAGTAAAAGATAAAATAAACAAATGGGACTATATGAAACTTAAAAGTTTCTGCACAGCAAAAGAAACCATCGACAAAATAAAGAGGCTACCGACTGAATGGGAGAAGATTTTTGCAAATAGTTCCTCCGATAAGGGTCTAATATCCAAAATATACAAGGAACTCATGAAACTCAACAACAAAAAAACGAACAACCCAATTGAAAAATGGGCAGAGGACCTAAAGAGACATTTCTCTAAAGAGGACTTACAAATGGCAAATAAACATATGAAAAAATGCTCAACATCACTAATCATCAGAGAAATGCAAATAAAAACCACAATGAGATATCACCTCACCCCAGTCAGAATGGCTATCATCAACAAGACAAATAGCAACAAGTGTTGGAGAGGCTGTGGAGAAAAAGGAACCCTCATACACTGTTGGTGGGAATGCAGACTGGTGCAGCCGCTATGGAAGGCAGTGTGGAGGTTCCTCAAGAAATTACGAATAGAATTACCATATGACCCAGCAATCGCTCTCCTGGGTATCTACCCCAAAAATATAAAAGCATTTCTCTATAGAGACACGTGTACTCCAATGTTCATTGCAGCTTTGTTTACGGTGGCCAAGACATGGAAACAACCAAAATGTCCTTCGATAGATGAATGGATAAAGAAGTTGTGGTACATATACACAATGGAATACTATTCAGCATTAAGGAAAGATGATATAGGAACATTTCTGACAACATGGATGGATCTTGAGAATATAATGCTAAGCGAAATAAGTCAGACAGAAAAAGCAGAGAACCCTATGATTTCACTGATATGTGGTATATAAACCAAAAACAAGACAAACAAATGAGAAACAAGAACTCATAGACACAGACATAGTTTAGTGGTTACCAGAGGGTAAGGGGGGTGGGGGGAGGGAGATGAGGGTAAGGGGGATCAAATATATGGTGATGGAAGGAGAACTGACTCTGGGTGGTGAACACACAATGGGATTTATTGATGATGTAATACGGAATTGTACACCTGAAATTATGTAATTTCATTAACAATTGTCACCCCAATAAATAAATTAAAAAAAAAAAAAATACAAAAAAAAAAAAAAAAAAAAAAATATGGACAGATAATTTTCGACAAAGGAGCCAAAAACATACAATGGAGAAGAGATAGCCTCTTCAGTAAACGGTGCTGGGAGAATTGGAAAGCCACGTACAAAAGAATGAAACTGGACTGCTATCTGTCACCATGTACCAAAATTAATTCAAAATGGATCAAAGACCTAAACATAAGACCTGAAACAATAAAGTGCATAGAAGAAAACATAGGTACTAAAATTATGGACCTTGGGTTCAAAGAGGATTTTATGAATTTGACCTCAAAGGCAAGGGAAGTGAAAGTTAAAATAAATGAATGGGACTATATCAAACTAAAAAGTTTTTGTATAGCAAAAGAAGCCGTCGACAAAATAAAGAGGCAACCAACTGAATGGGAGAAGATATTTGCAAACAACACCTCCGAAAAGGAGCTAATATGCAAAAAATATAAGGAACTCATACAACTTAACAACAAAAAAACAAACAACCCAAATGAAAAATGGGCAGAGGACCTGAAGAGACATTTCTCCAAAGAGGACATACAAATGGCAAATAGACACATGAAAAAATGCTCAACATCACTAATCATCAGAGAAATGCAAATAAAAACCACAATGAGATATCACCTCACCCCAATCAGAATGGCTATCATCAACAAGACAAATAGTTACAAGTGTTGGAGAGGCTGTGGAGAGAAAGGAACCCTCATACACTGTTGGTGGGAATGCAGACTGGTGCAGCCGCTATGGAAGGCAGTGTGGAGGTTCCTCAAAAAATTGAGAAGAGAATTACCATATGACCCAGCAATCCCTCTCCTGCGTATCTACCAAAAAAATCTGAAAACATTTATCCATAAGGACATATGTGCTTCAATGTTCATTGAAGCTTTATTTACTATGGTCAAGACATGGAAACAACCAAAGTGTCCTTCAATAGATGAATGGATACAGAAGATGTGGTATATATACACAATGGAATACTATTCAGTGGTAAGAAAAAATGAAATAGTGACAACATGGATGGATCTTGAGATTATAATGCTAAGTGAAATAAGTCAGACAGAAAAAGTCGAGAACCATATGATTTCACTGATATGTGGGATATAAAACTGAGCAATAAATGAAAAGACAGACAAATGAAGAAACAAAAACTCATAGACACAGACAATAGTTTAGCGGTTACCAGAGGATAAGGAGGGAGGGGGGCAGTAGAAGAAGTTAAAGGGGGTCAAATATATTGTGATGGAAGGAGCACTGACTCTGGGTAGTGAACACACAATGTGATATATATAGATGATATAATACAGAATTGAATACTTGAAACCTATGTAATTTTACTATCCATTGTCACCCCAATAAATTTTAATTATAAAAAGAAAAAAATGATAATATGTACTTCATAAATAAGAGAAATATTTATGTATAAGCTAATATGAAGTATTATTAAAAATTTAGTATAGTTTCCTCACATTTGTTTACATTTAATTCTACATTTTACTGATAGAAACATATGACTAGATAGTTACTAACATAAAATATTTTGTTCCTCAAAAGATAGCTAAATCATATTTCTTTTAGATTTAATTTAGAAAGAAAAGGTTAGAAGTAAATTATATTAATTAAGGAATATAACCATTGATATCAGTTCTTTGCAAGAATTAATCCTTTGATAATAAATGTTTGAGGATGGGATCAAGTCAAGTTTGGGGAAGTTTCTACTCAAACCTTGAATAGATGCCAATTAGAAATATGGATGGGAAATTTAGTTTTGTCCAAATTCTTGTGTTGATTCCCTCCCCTCTTTCTTGTTTCTTTGGCAGCTTATTCTGTCCAGTTGGGAAGGAGGCTACAACTTACAATGTCAGAATCTTGCCAGTGCAGGGGAAGCCGATACCCGGGTGAGTCATGAGAAGCAAGTCAACCACCTGTAACTATTTCTCACTGAAAAGAGGAGAAAGCTTTTTCTTTCTAGATATGAGGATGGGGGCTGGGATTAGATAAGAAAGGGACTCCTGTTCTAATAGAAATGGTAACAAAAATGTTTTCCAAATGTCCAACTACGGGAGACTGACTGAATCAATCATGGTACATCCATGTAATGAATCCCTTTCAAAATGGAATGAGGAAGATTTCTACTGTTACAGAATCATCTCCAGGATATGTGAAAAAAAGCAACCTGTGTAGACAGTTTTAATAGTATCATACGTTTTGTGCAAGAAATGATATAAATACTGTATGTGTGTGTATTTGCTTTTGGTTTTAAAAAGTAACAATGGCAGAATAAACCAAAAGTTAACTAAGTGATTTCCTTTTCGGGGAGGGAACAAGGCAGAGGGGACACTGATGGAAGCTAAACTCTCTGAATGTGCCTTGTCTTACGTTGGATTTGGGAACCATTAAGTCTTTTACATAATTATAAAACAAAATTAAATCTAAAAAGAAAGCAGGGCAGCCTCCCCCAAAAAACTTGAAAATAAACCAAAATAAATGAATATACCCATATATTAAGTTTGTGACATAACCACACAAAGAATTATTTCAAGTAACATTAAAACAGTGTTCTGACTGGACATCCCTAGTGAGGTATATCTTAACAGTATTCCGTAATTTTTTGGTTGCTATTAATAAAAATATTGGTATAGTTTTTATTGAGACTTAACAGGTACACTGTAGGATAAAGTATATAATGTTAATACCATGATGACTAATATTTAAACATACAAGAAAGGAGTTATCAATAAAAAAGTTAAATGAAACCCAGTAATTATAGATTCAAATTGGAAATATCAGAACTTTATTCTTTCTAAAACAAACGTGTTTTTTTTAGCTCTCTCTATAAAAAAGGCTTAGTCTGCGACAACCCAGTACAATGAGCAATGAATCCCCAGATTGTGTTCTCTCAATACTATAATTTTCCACCTAGGAGATTAGGATACTTAGAGAATTGGCTGAGTCCTGGTTTGGGTAGGAAATGTAGATAGTAAGAATCTTGGACTTCTTGTGACAGAAAACAAGGAAACTATCCAAGACTGCTAGGATCATGAGAAAAAGTTGTAAGGGCCACCTTGAATGGGCTCCCACTGCTAAATATGGAACAATTTGACTGTCAAAAAGAATAGTGACTGTTGTGAATTGAAACGTATTAAGATTATTTTTAAAAACACAAATTTAAAATGATCCGAAAAGAAAACTCATGGCTACCCTTTGAAAGTTGCTAGAACACCAACTCATTCTAGAAAAAAAAAATTAAAATGAAAGAAGCAAACGTTTGTTTTTTTTCCTTTCATATGTGAATCTCCAAATGGACAAAGGGGAAGAGTTCTTCTCGCAAGAAAAAAATTACATGAATAAGAGAATAAAAATCACCATTTTGCAACTCCTAGTGAAATAAAGAATCTAGATAGCAGTGATCTGTAAATGATAAAACTACTGGGTAAAAGTTGAGTGGAAATCTCATAATGATTGGATTAGGCTGAGAACACCTGAACTGGGTGTTCATGAATATCAGCAATTATGTCCCTGTTGATGTGATGTGATAGGAAGTACACACAGAACCACCTATGAAGTATTTTTAAATCTAAATCCAATCAAGCCTCTAAATCTAATTGCTAGTTACAGGAAATACGGGGGATAGAGAAGTTAAATAACATTACCATGTTTCCCCCAAAATAAGAACTAGCCGGACCATCAGCTCTAATGCATCTTTTGGAGCAAAAATTAATATGACACCGGGAATATAATACATGTAAAATATAATATAATATAATATAATTTATACTATACTATACTATATGATACTATAATATAATATAATAATATAATATACTGGGTCTTATAAGACCGGGTCTTATATTAATTTTTGCTCCAAAAGACACATTAGAGCTGATGGTCCTGATCGGTCTTATTTTCAGGGAAACACGGTAGGAAGACAGTCATCCAAATCCATAATAGTGGAATCTATACAACTGATCTAGCTTTTTGAAGAAATAAAAGACATGAAAGAAAAGGGGAGCAAGAAGAGGGGCTGCTATTGATTAGAAAAGCCTTAAGAACCATTATCACAAATGCAAGCTGGACCTTGTTTGTATCTTAATGTAAACAAATCATTTATAAAGAGACATTTCTGAGACAGATTTGAACATGGACTAGGCTATTAAAAGGTATTGAGGAGTTGTTGATTATACTAGATAATGTCATGGTGGTTATGTTAAAACAAAAAAAAGGTCTCCCTATTTATTAGAAGGTTTTATAGATAAAATAATACAATACTTTGGATTTTTTTTATATGCTACACTCCCCCTAAAAAAGTGGTGGGAAATAGAATTGATTCAACAAGTTGGAATCATGTTGAAAATTTTGAAGTTCAGCAATAGACACCAGAGGGTTCATTATACTCATTCACCCTGCATTTGTGGAATGTTTGAAATTGCCCGTACTAAAAAACATGGGTTATTAATAAAGAAGATGATTGAAACTTTTCATTAAAGTAGTTCAGATGTATGTTTTTAAAATATTTTGAAAGTAAACATACAAAAAAGTAGAACATATAGATTTCTCTATATCCGTTTTAGTTCTAATATATTGTCATAGACCAGTGCACTTTGGGATGCCGTACAGTTCTCTAAAGGTCATTGTATGTATGTATGTTTTTATGGTTTAATAGTTTTTTGGTTTAATATTCTTGAAGGTTTATTCCCTCAAATGTTAAGATGGATGCCACTATACCTTCTCTTCTTGAGAAGTAGACAGTAGAGCATATGTTCTGGTTTTTAAAGTTCCTATTACTTAGTGTCTTCTCTTATGTTTATATGTTAGTGCTAAGGGACTTAGGAGGGAATGGAAGTGGTTATCATGACTTACTGTCAATAAGGAACAGAGCGTCTTGATTTTTAATCTTTCTTCTAAGGAAGAGACACAAAAGAAGTAGTCACAGGCTGTTCATGGGTAGTATAATTTTAAGAGACAAAATACGTCCATTGGAGAAATAGAGAAAAATAAAAATCTAGTGTAACAAACTGTAGTGCTTTGTTGAGTGCTGGGCACTGAGCAAGGGTGAGACTGTCTCTATCTACCTTCAAGTGACTTACAATCTGTTGGAAAAGATAGTTTCGTAACTCCAACTACATTATGGGTATTAAAATAGAGGCATGAAGCAATTTGGGAATGAATATAAGTGAAGAAGTGGTTGATTCAGAAAGGAGAGGGTTAGGTAGAGTTCCAGAGAAAAGGTGGTCTTTAAGGGGAGTCTTCATAAGGGATGACTAGGAACGTGCCAGACGGGAGGTAAGGAAAGGAGAGCTGGACGCAGGGAGGAGAGTGTGCAGAGGCAGAGCGCACAGTGGCAGCAGGGCTCAGGGACACTGAGCACACACCACTTGAGAAGCACGCGGGTGCCGGGTGCTGTGCTGGGAGGAGGGTGGGAACGGCGCCAGCACAAGTCTAGGACCATCCTGCATCCAGCATGGAACCGTGGACTCAGTTCTGTAGGTGAAGAGGAGCCACTCAATCAGATATGTACCTTGGAAAGATAACACTGGAGTAGAGTGGGCTGCTGGGAATAAGGAAAAACGAGTTTTGTCGGTAGTGTGAGACAGACGCCCCCAGTGAAGCCCAGGACAGGCAAGATGCTGAGAGGGAGGGCAGCACGAGGCGTTCTCAGCGCTCACCTCTTCTTCTTCCTGTTTTGAAATTCTTACAGGTAGCCAAGGTGTTGTGGTGGTACTACTTCTCCAAATTAATAGAGTTCCTGGACACAATTTTCTTTGTTTTGCGGAAAAAAACCGGTCAGATTACTTTCCTTCATGTATACCATCATGCCTCCATGTTTAACATCTGGTGGTGTGTTTTGAACTGGATACCTTGTGGGCAAAGTAAGTTATTTTGTTAATTTTTCAGTTCTGTGATATGGATCTTGCAAGTCCCCTCGGGAGTCTCCTGTGTTGAGCAGATCAGAGAGGGCAGGGAGGCCGCACATAGCGCATAGCCTGCTCTGTCACACCAGGAAGCACGGGTTGGCCAGGGGCCATTTAGCTTATGGTCTTTGATACTGGCAGAATCAGAGTATTACTTTAAAATTTAAAAATATTCTCTTGTCCATGCGCCGCATGTCCAGTGGCCAGAAGCAGTATCCCCGCAGGAGCAGTGCTACTCCAACGCCTGGGGCTGAAGAAATACATACAGCACCTTCCACAATCACTACTCGCCTGTGATACAGATGGTGTCCTTTCAAGTTTTAGGGCTTCTTTTTCCATTCTGAAAAATTAAAGTCAATTAAAGCCACCAGAAGAGTGGCTTTTTTTTTTTTACTAAGAATTACGATAAGGAATATATTTTTATGCATCACAACCCAGTGCACTCATTCAGATGTATATATTTTGTATAAAACGAAAATTTCATGAGACAGTATTTAGCCTGGCTCTGTATGAGGCACTGTTATTTTTCATTCTCTTTCGCTTTTTCAAAAAGCTGATGACAACTCTCACTGCACTGATTTACTGATGGGTCCATTACAACCTGCAGTTTGAGAAACACTGAGCTATAGAGAACAGGACTTTCTACTCGATACTGTCTTGTACCCAAGAATCTAAAAATACTTTTGAAAAATCAGAACAGCTATGAAAACTTAAGTCAAAATGATTTTGTCCTAGGATTTAGGATCTCGTGGAGAAGGAAATATCAAGAAATGCAGTGGGCAAAAAGAGATGCCTTTTACATCTCTCCTAGCCTGACGGAATCTAGTTTCTTTAGTTTTGTTATTAAGACAATAATAGATTTACACTGTTATCAATATATAGATTATAATCAACACCAAAGGACAGTTATCAAGGTTAAGTATTTTTTGTGATTGTCAACAGTTTCATTACAAATTACTAAGGATCTAGAAGTCAATCTCAATCACTGTGTAAGATTTCCTATGAATAAAATACTATATGTGACAATTTCTATTCAGTCTAGATTATAAAAATTATAAGCAGCAACCACTCATTTTTCATTAATCGATGGAAATGAAAACACAGGTAGGTAAAAAAAATAATCACTAATATTGTGCTCCCTGGTACTCTGAAACTGTATTTGTGTTTTTATATAAATTCAAGTGCCTGAACCAGTTATTTCAGCCAGTGTTTGTTAAGGACTTACTAGATGCAGGTGTTATTCCTTTGTTTCTTATTCATTGATTTGCATTTATCTATCCAGATCTCTTGGAAAACCAGGCTAGAGAATTTAAATAGATTAATTAGCCAGCAAATGTTTAATTTAGTTTATATAGTATTATATTATCTCTATCCTACCACAGCCTTAAGAGGTAATTATTATTATACCCATTTTCCAGGTGAGAAAATCAAAATTTCCAAAGTGAAAATAACATATCTGGGGGCCATAGCTAATAGGGCTCCTCTAGCTGCAGTCTCTTCTAGGACTGATTGCTCCTAGGCCAGCCATCTGCATCCCAAGCTAACAGGCAACAGTGCCCAACACAAAGTGAATGCTGATGGGCACTTGCCATGTTTAGTCATTTAATCCTCAACAGGGAGTTCCCTGTTGCCAACAAATAATCTGTCTCTGACATCTTATCTCTAGCAGCTCTGTCTTTCCAACCCTTAGTTGACCCAACATAGAATTTCATCTTTTTTCCCTGGGGTCCTGAAACACCACTCACCCACGCTGATGGCAGTTATAGGGGGATTTCATGAAGACGGGTGGGAGGAATGCCCCAGCACAGCTCAGCACAGCAAATGCCCTACAACTAGGTTTCAGATGTCCTTTGTCCTCAGTCCACGAGATGGCCCAGCTACTGGGGAGGTCTCTCTGACCAGTCTCCTCAGTCCCAGCCCTTTCTCATCCTGCCAGCCCTTCTCTCCCCCCGGCCCCCCATATGCTCTCACTCTCCCCCAGCATCCTGGCTCCTAGGTTTCTTGTAGATAGATTTTATTTACATAATTATGAAGAGCAGCATATTTTCCTTGACTCTTGAGCACGCTCCTCAGTCATGCACTGAAGGCTCTCTTTCTATAATCAAAATGGCTCACCAAAGGTTTAGCTAAAGCAAAGACACCGCTCAAAGAAATTCTGCCATCGGCTGTAAGCTAGCATCTTTTGCTCCCCAATCAGCTGATAGTAATGAGTTAAAGGGACAGTAAAAGCTTTGCACATCAGGAGTTACCTGCGTGCTTGGCACTGACTGAAACACTGTCCCAGGTTAGTCCTCTGTCTAGGAAACATTTGCTGAATCCTGGAGCGATGGCCCAGTAACTGGGGTGGGTGTATCCGTGTGATTATTAGTGCCATATTTATTATTCGTCCTCATGACACACAGGAAGGACCTCACTGGACAAAGAATGAACAGTCTTACTTTCTAGAAGAGCATTAATTTTTACATGGTATTTTCACAGGTTTCTTTGGACCCACTCTGAACAGTTTTATCCACATTCTTATGTACTCCTACTATGGACTGTCTGTGTTTCCATCAATGCACAAGTATCTTTGGTGGAAGAAATATCTCACACAGGCTCAACTGGTATGTTCTCCCTTCTTTCAGCTCTTCTCCCTGGGAAGCGCATGAATGTTCTCGTGGGTGGGGACAGCAGTCTCAGTCCTCTAAGGGGCCAAAGGCTTTTCCATGTGTGATGAGGCAGCCTATTTTTTCCCCTAAAAACAGCCTTTTAAGAATGAAACCTCCTGTATTAAAATGTCCTCTGTGCAGTTAGCTTATTCCTTGCTTTGAAATGTAGACGAATACTTTTAAAATTAATGTTGATGTGAAATCATTTTTATCTAAGTCACTTCAACTACTTTTCCGTGAGAAAATTAACAAGCAATTATAACTACTTACTCATATAATTTTAAATAAAATTTCTGGATGGGCTAGTGTGCGGCTTTGGTGTTTTCTTACTTGTTTTATTCCTGCAAAATTTACGGAGTAAGAGTCGTTGGTTTCTAAAGCATAAAACGTGGCAGTGGCCCTTGTGTGCCCGGCTGCGTCCCGCTCAGTGACACCCTTCCCGCCACCCCTGCAGGTGCAGTTCATCCTCACCATCACGCACACCATGAGCGCTGTCGTGAAACCGTGTGGCTTCCCCTTTGGGTGCCTCATCTTCCAGTCGTCTTACATGCTTACACTCGTCATCCTCTTCTTAAATTTTTATTTCCAGGTAAGTGAAATGTCAGTCGTCAGCAGTAAAGCCTAGTAAGACTGCACTTTTGCCTTATATGTGTTTAATGTTACCGATTAAACATTACATAGCACAGGCTTGTTGGTAAATTCCAGTGATAGAGGTGCACAGAGTAAAAAGTGGAATTTGCATTTCTAACTCCTCTCCCAAAGGCGGTCCTTCTCTTCAGAGGATAACCACTGGTAGCAGTCTAGTGGCCATTCTGTTCAACATTTCTCAATGCCCGTATATTAAGTTTTATCGGAGATAATATGCACTGGTATCCTATATTTGTACCATGCTACCAAGGTCTGAATTCCGAAAGTTAAACACTGTATAGTAAGACAGATCCAGGAAATTTATATGAATGGAGTAAAACATGGGATAAATGAATTTAAGATTAAAAAATTATTTCCATATCAGCTACTGTGATGTTGTAGACTCACTGATAATGTGGACAAAAAATTATTTTAAGGCAAAGCAGCGTTGGAAAGTTCCCACTGACTTTTTCTTAAGTGTCGTTCTCTTTGGGGGGTGAATATTGGGGAACAGTGTGTTTCTCCAGGATGTCAAGTCCTCGTTTTAAAATCTAGTTGTGGGGGGCGCAGCTCAGCTCCAAGTCAAATCATTGTTTTCAATCTAGTTATGGAGGGTGCAGCTCATGGGCCCATATGGGGCTCGAACTGGCGACCTTGGTATTATAAGCAACGTGCTCCAACCAGAGCCAACTGGCTGCCCACTGGTGGCCCAGCTCCAAGCTCAGGCCATTTCTCCTCACTTGTGGGAATCGAACCGGCGACCTTGGTGTTGTGAGCACCGCACTGCAACCACTGAGCCACCCAGCCGCCCATCATTTTCTTTTTAATTAACAATTTATATGGGAGAGAGTTTCAAAATACAATTTCAGAGCAACTGTTACACAAGAACTGATGAAAGCTGTAATGGCACAGGCCTCGGGTCGATGTAGATTTGAAATTCCTCTCCTTTGTGGGCTGGGGACATAGAAAGCTTCATGAAAAAAAATGAGAACGTACATTTCTATTCAAAACAATACTTTTGAAATTGTATTCAACTTCCTTGTCTTCTTCAGACAAACAACAAGTGCCTTCTGATTTTTCAGTTTGCATTTGCTGAAAGTAGACCCATAGTGGTTTTATACAGAGGACAACTGTGGGAACTGAACTTTTGACAGCTTTTCAGCTCTTGTGTTTCTGAAATTGGACTGGCTAGGCTTTGTCTTTTATAAGAGATAAACATTTCCTTTGAGAATTTCTAAAGAAATAACCATTGATAGAACCAAACAAAGCCACAAAAAGGAATAAAAGCTGAATGTTAAAAGAAAGCTAAAGGAGTCATTTACTGTTGGCACTTGAAGAGAAGCAGATAGCCCAGCAGGGGTCAGCACGTGGCACTCACAGCTTTAACCCTACATGTTGGGTCAACTAAATCTAGTCCTTTAAAGTTGAATATATTCTGTTAGTGTTAATCCTTAATAACACTGCTTTAAAAATTTTTTTTAAAAAAAGATAAAAATGAGATGAGATCAGGTATTTTGTCAGAATACCAAAGATATGCCAAAACTCATATCAAGCCCAAATCCCAGGTACTAGTACTTTTAAAATAACAGCACTTTTTTTACTGGAATTGCATTTTTTAAAAATATCCTTAAATAAGTCATGGAGATGTAATGTATAGCATGGTAATGAGAGGTAGCTATAGTTATTAATACTGTATTGCACATTTGAAAGATGCTAAGAGAGTAGATCTTAAAAGTTCTGATCACAAGAAAAATGTCTAACGTGGTGATGGATGTTAACTTACTGTGGTGATCATTTCGCAGTATTTGCAAACATCAAATCATTATGTTGTATGCATGAAACTAAAGTATGTCAATTATACCTCAATTGAAAAAAAGCTCAAAAAAATCCTTTCTAAGTAAGCAACTAATGCAGAATACATTGAATGCTATTCCATAACATATAACATATAAATACTATCCTATTATAGATAAGGTGAAAGAAATAATCTTTCATTGAAATTCATTCATATGTCCTGTTTTTACCCTATTTATTTTTTAACCAGAAGCTTAAAAGTTGTCATATTAAAAACAAGAATTTTTATTAGAAAGTTCAGTACCCAAGAAAATCATGCATTGTTTTATACTATATGCCATGTTAGAGACAAAGTCTTATTAAAGAATCCTATTTTTCTCTTTTTCTCTTCAAAATATACACATCCAACAGACATATCGAAAAAAGCCAATGAAGAAAGAGATGGAAGAGTCACCAGCAGGGAAACAAGTTAAGAATGGTTTTTCCAAAGCCTACATCACTGCAACTAACGGAGTAGTAATAAGCAAGAAAGCACAGTAAACATCGAGTTTACATATGTTTTAGCATAAATTAATTTCTTTTGAGTTTATAAATCATTTGTACCCAGAATGTATTAATATCTTGCTGTTAGGTTAACTGTTAACTGAATGCTTCTGTTAGCATTGCGATGAGGCTGAACTCTGTAGACCTCAGAACTGGTAAAACTCTCTCTCCATCGCCCCCCACCACCAGTCCTCTTCCCTCCCCGCAAACTTAACCACCCACCAAAAACTGACTTTACAATGCCTTATACACATCAAAGCCAGGAAACATGAAGCATTGTTTTTTACAGCAAGTCTTCAAATTAAAAGTTAAGAGTTTTGTTCACATTAAAATGTTTAAAACAATGTTAATTATCTTCTAAATACAGGGTATGTTCTAATCTATATTAAGCAATAATTGTCAGTGTATAAAGTAATTAGTCCCTTTGTTCCTTTACCGTGTTTCCCTGAAAATAAGACCTACCACGATTTTTCAGGATGACATCCCCTGAATATAAGCCCTAATGCATCTTTCATAGCAAAAATTAATATAAGACCTGGTCTTATTTGGGGGGAAACATGGTAGAAATCAACCCCAGAAAATATTAGAATGGCATCATAAATGGTAAATGTAGCAAAACTTTTCTCTCTCTTAGAGTCTGTCAAATTCCCATAGCCACTCCTAATTCTCAATTTAGTGATATGGTAATGAAATTTGTATTTTTTTATTTTGAAGATTAGTTTTTCTAAGAAAAAAAAATCTTCTGCCAAACCCTTATAGCTCAGGGGTCTTGAATAGGGGTTGTTCCTCAGTTTTAATTTGGTTTAATTATTTACATCTACCTCTTGGGTTAAGTTGCCCAGGTTAAGAGACAGACATAATACTCAGTATTAAAAAGCAAAATCTCAACCTGGCTGCTCATTTCTTGCTGAACAAGGACTCAAGCCCCCTCTGCCATTTTCCTTAGAATGATACGCCACTGGGATACCTTACAAATCAGAATTAACAGAGCAATCGGGGCAGACAGACATTGAATTTGTCAACTAGTTCTTGTGAGCCTGTTTGTGAATATTGTTCCCAAATACCTGCTATCACTCTTTGCAAGTTATGTTTTTGAAAATTGGAAGAAAAAATTAGAGGACTATGGAAAGATTTCAACTCTGAGCTGTGAGCTGGTCATGAGGCGCACTAAAAAATGCCGATTTGGCAAACTCAGCTCATCCTTTCGCTGCTCTGGTAACACAACCTGTATCTACTGAGAATCAAGCACAAAAGCAGAGGAAGGCATTAATATTTCCTTTCTCCCTAAGGGTGGGACTGTTACTTACTATTACACTGTACCAAAAATGGAAACAGAATACCTTCTGAAGATTTGATGACTTATACCCTCTAAAAGCATTTATACCCTATCCCTTCTTTTTAAAATAAGTTTTTAGGTCATAATGTTGATATCGAATGCTTAAGTGCCAGAAAGGCATCGTCACCACTGCCCCCGCACATCCCAGTAGGCCTGGGAGTGCCTTTTCTGCCCCCTGAGCTCTAGTTTTTAAATTATTTTTTCTATTTAAAGAAAAACAACCACACTGACTTTTGTACTGACATTGTACGCTGACAATGTACTGACTTTTCTAACTTCTCTTTCATGTAAACTACCCACTCAGGATTCTGGCCCACTTTTTGAATGGTAACTGATCCTAAACTAGTCTTCATGATGAAAGTGTTGTGCCCTGTAACTTCCCTTCTTCAGGAGTTGATTCAGTGCTGTTGGACAGACATCTCTGTCTGATGCCCACTTATTCTTGGATTTGTTTTCCTAGATAGTTTTCTAAAACTGACTTGGCCCAGGGTGCTTCATCCCCACTTTCGTCCCATTATAACTGTATCACTGTATTGCTGTAAGTATTGTTCTCCCCTAGAAACTCATCATAAAACAAGGGCTAGCTTCAAGCACGACAGTTACTGCTCCCTTGTGACCAACACCTTGGAGTGAGGAGAAGGCCCTTGGAGCAACTGGACTCTAGGTCAGTTTTAAGTCCCAAACATGGGCTAAAATCCAGGTAAAAGTGAGACTCAGAAGATACATCACTAGTCATTCGTTGTATTCAGCTTATTCTTAACTGTCAGTGAGTCCCTGAAGTCTCACCAGTCAGCACCATACCTTCCATCCTGGGCGTTTTCATGGGCTTCCTGTCTGCAGAGCAAGGCAGGAAGCCATCCTTCAGCAAAAGGCCAAGGCCGAGGAGTTCTACTTACAGAGCAGCTTGAAACCTCCCAGATCAAAGGCGAAAACTTGGGTAGTTTACACTTTCAAGCTCAATTTAAAGGTTTCAGGATGATTTCCAATTGGTCTTTAATTCTAGAAAAGCTTACTAAAACACTAATCGCCTTAAACCATTCAAGGGCTGGTAAAAAGACACAGAGCTAAGAAATCTTAGCCACAAAAAAGTAATCAGGTAAATATTTTAACCTGTCATTAAGTGTTACAACTTTGAAAAACAAACTGTCTACTTATGTGATTTTCCTAAAACAAAACTGTAAAATAAAAAAAAAATTGTATAATCTATAACAAAAAAAATGGAAAAAGTTTTTCCCAAATGTCTTCTTATTCATAAGAATGAAAACATTTAAACCATAAGCATATCTGTTAATAATTCCCCCAGTTTTTTAAACTAACAAAATAGAACTTTTACTGAACGGAATTAAACAGAGAGAAATTTTCAACCCTTCAAAATTATATATTAAACTATTTAGGCATTTGGGGGGTGAAATGCTCCCCACCATCATCAGGAAGGTATTTATTTTTATTTTAAAGCAAAATGACATATACTGTGATGGGTAGAACAGCACTTTGTGTGTAGAGATCATTCTGGTTCTTTCTAATATTTCCCTATCATTTTATGATGTTTCTGGGGGCTTCCTTATTTGAAAAATAAGGATATCACTTTTTTGGTTTTCCTTTGAAAGTACTTGTACCTTAAGAACATAGTATCATGATTGGGGTGGCCAGGGAGGCAGGAGAAGCCATTTTTCTTTGTAGATAGATAAAAAGCATTCTGTATGATTGTTGTATAATAAACTGATTTTTACACTAAAGTAAAGCATATTGTGATTTTTCTTACCTGGTTCAAAGAAGTTAAAATGTGTGTCTCCATGAGATTCCAAATGACCTATTGTTACTCAGGATTTTTTTTTTTTACAATAAAGTAATATTTTAGCAATTAATTTCAGACGTTTAATTCTTCCTTATTTCAGAAAGCAATGAGGTTTTATGTAACATTATTACCTTTACGGAGTATTCATATAGCAAGTTTAACTATTTCAGTAAATGATCATTCACAAGAAAAATTGAAGACCAATGAGATAGCAGAGGATATAAAAGTTGTAACAAACAAATGATGCCTGCATATTCTTTGAGGAGACTGTATTAGGCACAAATGCAGTGTGAGGCGCTGAGGCCCGGACTCTCCCTCTGCAGAGACCTGGACAGGCAGGAGGCTATTGCAGCTCAGGTGTGGGTGTGTGAGCTGAGACTTGACCTGGTGAAGCCTGAGAGACTTTCAAGATTGTGCGGCAGGACCACAGATTAGTGTTGTGTCAATGTAGAGAGTAGAGTTTTGAATGTGATGTTAAGGAGAGTAAGACACAGGTCCAAAAGAAAGTTATGAAAGATGAGCTCGAAGTCTGCTTATGAAGTTGCTTAAATTCCTGGATAGTAACGGAGATGGGGCAGGATATGTTAAGGAAGAGAAAAGGGAATAGGAGAGGAAGAAAATGGAGTAGGAGGTAGCACTGAAGGAAGAGAAACTATTTTATCTGCGTGGGGGATAGAATTTGGGGAGAAGAGCACACATTTTAAAGAGCTACTTTTAACCTTCAGGGCTTTCATTATTTTAAAGTCAGTGGACCAAAGTCATTAAAACTTTGTGCTTAAAAATAAAAGATAAATCCTATGTCTCTATGGCAAGGCCTTGTAACTATTGTTGCAAATCAAAAGCTGTTTATATAAGATAAATGTTCACCCAAATAAGTTACTTAGTATCTGTATAAAGTTCAGTGTGTGTTTTTATTACAGCAGACTTTCTTCAAAATCAAATTGCATGCATGTATTTAAGGAAGATTTCCACTCCGGGCACTCAAAGAAATGATCATTCTTGCAAGACTAATGTCACCTAAATATCCCTTGACCTTCAGTAAAACATGACTTTCAGTCATGGGGGGAAAAAGGAGTAAAAGCTATTGATTTGTAGGTCATTTTTCTGTCTCAAGAAACTGCACTGAGGAAACATTGGAATGACACCAAAAGGACAAGTAAATCTGGAATGCACACCCTCCGTGAGCAATTTGTAAATGCAGCCATTATGACTCAGGAGCAACCCACCGGGAGCCCGTTAGGACAGCGGCTGAGGCCACTTCACATTTGGCACCCAGGCCAGGCCCAGCCATGCACGGTGCCCCCCGCCAGCTCTTGGCACGTGTTTGTGCACCACAGTCCGTAGCCTTGAGATGGAGCCTCTTGTATTTGCCACTGTTACTGTTCAGCCTTTGCCCTGAGCCCAAGAACCGAGCTGACCCCCTAAAGGCATGTGACTCTGTGACTCCTGAGCACTGAACACCAAAAGGAAAACCACTTTTCCCAGGTTGATGTCATATATATATATTAAGAGGGAGATGAACTTAACATTCTTGTTGGCTGTGACCTTAGTAACAAAATTAGAAGCTGCAAATTTCTCTGAAGGACTTAAGCACTCTACCTAACGTACTTTGTGTAGAACTAGCTTTTTTTTTTTAAGCTAGTTTAGTCCTGTGGGCTTTGATAAACTATGGAAATAGTAAAATTTAATTGAAAAATTCATGAAATCTACCTTGCCCAAGGCTGTGTATTACACTAGAGAACAAAAGTGACCCAGAGGAAATATCTGCCCTAGACTTTACAGTCTAGTAAAATAGATGGAGAAACATTTAGTTATAAAATAAAATACTGAAATCAGCTTACCAAGAAAACTCCTAAAGGAGGCAATTGCTGAGCTTAGTTTTAATGGGTGAGAAATTCTCCAAACAGACGAGGCAGGAACTTTGCTCAAGGAAATTCCACAGGCCTATGTCCCAGAGCTATACACACATCTGGCCCAGGAATGGGCGCTGACAGAAGATTAGGGAAAGGCATACCAGCCATAGGCCAAGCTGCTGCCCCACAGCATGGAGTCTAGCCAGCAGATGAGCAATAACTCAGGTGTGCTACAAAGGGGCAGTCTCATTACTGTGCCCTCCAAATCACCCACTGGACTCTCTGTGGTCCTTTCTAACCTGAAACGTAAACGAGCAAAGATTCTGAGAAATGTAGTTCCGCCCAGCCAAGTCAACACATTACAAAGCCACCATATAGCCTGTTATAACAACCAAAAATGCCTGTGCCACATAAAGAAATCTAGTGCCCAATGGAAAAACCGAAAGGCAAGCTCCTGCCTTACCTGAATTCCCAGTAAAAAGGGCTTCGACCAATAGTGACCAGTCTTCAGGAGTCCAAACAGCATCTGTCTCTCCATTATCTGGTCAGTCATAACGACTATATCATAAACGGAAGAATCAAACTACTAAATTCCCAGAAAATTAAAAGCCTGACCAAGAACATCTGGGCCTTTTACTTCATAAATCTCAGTTCCTCCGGAAATAAGTTTTACAGCTATCCTTGACCTAATGCAAAGCTGAATTTTTTCACCTTGGAAATTTACTGCTTTACTTATACTATTTTCTAAAAAGCACAGAAATTCTGGACTCATATTTTTTGCCCATGTCTCACCACCCTGACCCTCTACCCACCCACTCTTCTGCTATACACACACCATGCTTCATTTCTTAGCAATTTCTTAGGGAGAGGTCTCAGTTACATTGGCTTAGAGACATCCTGTACTATCCAGGGTTCTCCAGAAAAACAGAAGGAAAAAGATATATCCACATCTCTATTATTTAAATCTAGATAGATGATAGATAGATGATAGATGGATATAGATAATAGATATGGAGAGAGATTTATTTTAAGCAGTTTGCTCACCAGTTGTGGAGGCTACCAAGTGTGAAATCTATCGAATGCCAGCAGGCTGGACACTGAGGGAAGAGTTGATAATGCAGCCTTGAGTCTGCAATCTTCAGGGTGGGCCAATAGGATGCAAACTCAGGACAGGTTTCCATGTTGCCATCTTGAGACAGAATTGCTTCTTCAGGCAACCTCAGGCTTGTAAGGCCTTCAGCTGATTGGATAAGGCCCACCCAGATTATAAAGAGTAATCTGCTGTATTCAAAGCCTACTGATTTAAATGTCAACCACATCTACAAAATAGGTCACATATCTAGATTAGTGTTTGACTAAACAACTGGACACCGCAGCCCAGCCAAGTTGACACTTAAAATTGACTGTCACATGCCCCCTGGGAAATGACCAAGACCCCAGGTAGGACTTATTCCTACCTTTCTTGACTTCATTGCCACACAAAAGGGTTAATAGCCTCATTCTCAAAATTCTCTTGTCCTTTGGCTTCTGAGAACTTGAAGGAGCCTGGAGGTTCTCTTGTTTGTCTCCTCCTATGATTGTGAATTAATTAGGTCATCTTCCATTTCTGCTAAGGCATAAAGATGAGGAATGCTTGAGAAGAACACGGGCAGCAGGCCAGGCTGCAGACCTCTAAACCAACCATCACCATCCCACAAGCTAAGTGTGATCTCAGAGGTGATCACTGAGCAAGCCCAGAGGAGGGCTGGTCAGCTGTGACCTGGGAGGTGGTGAGGACTGTGTATAAGAAAACAGAACCAGAGCTAGGCCTTGAAACACATTTAGGGGCTCACTAGGGGCAGAATTGGGTGAAGAGTACTTCCAGTAAGTAGAGCAGCAATATTAGGGAGCAGCATAATGGCATAGCTGTCATAACACATTTCAGAAACCTCTATCAGTAAGGAGGCTTCAGGATAGGGTGACGGGTGGAAGATGAGGCTGAACATGGACAGCCTTGAGTGCCAGGCTAACAAGGAGCCATGATGGTAGTCAGTAGGAAATGATGCATTAGATGGGAGTGTGGACAGGTAACCTATGGTTACTGGGGAAAGGAGAAGAGCGGGGAGAAGCCAGGTAGAAGCACCATTGTGGCATTTCTCCCCCAGATTGGGGGAAATCTAGGCTAGATCATATAGGAGACTTTACTGCTCTGGAGATGCCACAAAACTTTGAAGGGGGGGAAGAGTCAAAGTTAAGATTCTGAGTTAGGGACAGGAGTGGATGGGGATGCCCTGAGCTCAGCAGGGAAGGGTCTGAACTGGGACGGGTCGGAGCAACCAGGATGAGTTAGTCATGGGCACGTTCAGTCTCAGGTGCATGCACAATTACAGTTGGTGCTTGTCTAATGCACGTGCAAATTCACTAAGGCTCCGGAAGCTGAGAGAAAGAGACAAGAAAGCCAGCAGCACTTTCCAGAGAATTAACCAGAAACTGGGGCTGAGGAAGCAGCCAGAGAAAGAAGGGAAAGTAGTGTCCCAGAAGCCAAGGAAAAAGAGAATACTTACATCAACTGCTCCATGGAAGTCAGGTGGACAACTATTGAACAAAAGGCATTAGGTTTGGTCAAGGGGAGGCAGTTAGCACATTTCAGGGGGCTTTAGAGTGAATGAAAAGTAAAAAAATAATAATAAAAAAAAAATCAAACAAGCCACATGAAAATAATGTCTAAGAATTGGGGAATGTGAAGGAATGGCTCCAGTAGTTGCTAAAACAGAGGTGAATGAGTGAGCAAGAGAGAATGAGTGTCCCTGTGGGGGGTAGGGTGAGGGAGGGGGTGTCTCGAATAGTTGAAGGAAAAGTCTGAATGAACCTGCAGCTTGAGGCCAAGGATCTGGCCTTTGTATCCACGAGAAAGATACTCAGAACACAAATCACTGCTGAATCACCGTATAGTCTCCATAGCTTCAAACAAATCCCACACTGAAAGCAGCCCACTGGGGCCCTGAACCTTGGAGAGAACTGGCCTCAATCTTTTCTTGTCACAGGAAGGGTGGGCAAGGAGCCAAGGGGCTGGGAGGGAGGAACAGAAAGGAAGGTTGTTCATGCCACTGGGTTGTGTTTAAAAGTACAAAATCTAGGAGACAGTCTGCTGTGGAAGAAACATGAAGATGGAAGTAAATACTGGGAAGAACAACTGTGGAGGACGGGAGGTTAGAGCACAGGGGAAGATGGGAAATGACGAAGGTGGCTGAGGCCACAGGCTCGTACAGAGCTCACTGGGGTGGGTCTGGGGCTGTGCCCAACAGGAATGAGTCAGAAAGGGAGTGAGCATGATCCACCGCTGGCATGGGCCGGAGGGTGGGACAGTCAGTGGGGTCTGCATGAGGGGACACTGCTGCTGTCCCTGCTCCCCCCTGGCTGAACCCGAGCTCAGCCAGGCACCTACCATCCACCTCCCTCCATGTTGCCCACAAGAGCACATCCATCCATGTCCTGCCACCACCTTGCTCCTGGCACAACACTCATCAAGCTATTTTCCACATTTCTTTGTTCATTCCCAGGACGTCTGTTCCAGTGGAGACCTACTTGCTGTTATAACCTCTTGGTAAATTGAATTCAATCTTCATACTGTTATCATATCAATCTTCCTAAACCACTGTGTTCATTGTCCCATTCCCTACTAAGTCTGCAGGGGCTCTTCCTCACATACAGAATAAAGTCCTTCTAATCAAGCCAGGAAAGGCATTTCAGTCTGGGCCTAGCCAAATTTAATTTCCATTAATACCCCATTATGGCCTCAAACAAATTCTGCATTTGCGTGCCTCTGCTCCATCATTCAAGAGCTATTTCAAGAGGGAATCTCTCCATCAGGAAGCCATGCCTGATCCCCCCAACAAAGATGGCCTCTCCCTCATCACAGTTCTGACAGTGCTCAGTTTACACCTCATTTATGGCACTTGTCACATGCAGTCTTGAGATTTTCAGTTACCTGGGTGTCTTTAGACTAAGTTCTTAACAGCCAAGATCCCCTCTTACCCATCCTGACATCTACCACGCGAGCTACTGTGAGCTACCTCAAGGTCTCTCAGAGGACACTGCTCAAACATATGTCCATTAGTTACCAGAAGTCATATATATTCTTCTTTTTTTTAACTTTTTTTTGTATTAGTTTTAGGTGCACAAAATGTAATAGTAATCGTTAGACATTTATCATTTATATCCCTCACACAGTGACAACTGCCCTCCCCCCATCCACTACCCCGCTGACATCACACACAGCCATTACATTTCCACTGTCTCTATTCCTAATGCTGTACTCTGCTTTTTGTAACTATAATTCTTTAGATGTCCTTCCATGAAAGCAGTCAGTATAATGGCACCGAAATCCATAAAACACCGGGTCACCAGAAATTGTGAGCACGAAACTGGAGATGCCTAAATGAAATGAGGTTAATTAGATATTTCTCCATTGCTAAAGCTGGAAATTTTGTTAAAGTGCTGAAAAAATTAGAACATTTGCAGATCAAATTAAAGAACAAATTCAAAACACCTATTTTCATCTGAGATATTTTCATCACATTCACTTAAATTCTCCCTCAAAGAGTTATACTACTGTGTTTCCCTGAAAATAAAACCTAGCTGGACTCAGCTCTAATGCACCTTTTGGAGCAAAAATTAATATAAGATCCAGTATATTATATTATATTATATTATATTATATTATATTATATTATATTACACCCGGTCTTATAGTAAAACAAGACCAGGTCTTATATTAAGTTTTGCTCCAAAAGATGCATTAGAGCTGACTGTCCGGCTAGGTCTTATTTTCGGGAAAACAGGGTAAATAGCATGAGTACAGATGCTGCTAAAATATTTCCTCCCATAAAACTCGACACTTCTCAAATAAAAATCAGTTTTACTTTTAAAATCATTTTTTAAAAAAGCAACAACACTCCAAGTTGCTAAACATCCTGAACTTCCTTTTATTCCAACCAAATTTTAATACAAAAGCTTAACTTTTGTGGACAAATGAACAATAACACAACTGCAAACTACCAACATATTCTATTCTGTTCTGTTTGGTTCAGTTTCTATTCCACCTCAGGAATTCTCAGGGATTCTGTTTGAAGTGGAGTGAAATGAAAACACAGAGCACTAAAGCACCATTTGTGTGGCCTGGGTCATCTTTTTCTTCTTCAGGCAGCTCAGGCTGGTGGAAAGGGAAAAAGAGAACAGTGATTAGTCCAGCCTGAACTATCCTCCTCTTGGTCCCTCAAAAGTCAATGAGTCAATATGGATGTCACTGCTTTTCATCAGCTACGTCCCTAACTCAGGTGTTCACTGAACTTGGATCTTGCGTGGCCGCTGGGAGCTAAAGTCAGTGTACTGGGTAAAAATCAGCTAGAGTCAAAATCTCCCTCAGAAATCTGTTAAAGGTGCCAGCTCTCAACAGTCTATAACACAGTAGTTTATTTTTTTTCCTCCAGAGTTGGAGGAAAAATAGGTATTTCTTGAGTAGAATACTAGATGAAGTGGCTGGGCTGACTTTTGGGGGCATGCTGTATGAAAAACGCATGTTGTCAATAACTGACCTGGCATTCAGCCCAATTCGACGCTCATAAAACAAGAGGTAGGTAGGAGCTGACATCAGTGAGGGGCCAGATTCTCCCAGCCCAATGCAAACATTAGGGTGTATTCTTATCGAGAAGAACGGCAACCTGCGCAATTCAAGTTATTGCTCCAATTTTTTCTGTGTTCAACACATGTAATTTGATTCAGGTAGGACAGATATTACCAGTAACCTACCCAACATCTAGTCTCCCTTTCTTCTTTAACTACAGAACCCCACTTTTTGGGAAGGCAGTGACATATTCAGTTAAATTCTCACCTCCCCAAATTCCCTTTCAACTAGAAAGGGCCTTGTGACCCAGTTCGTGCCAATAAGATGGAGAAATATCTCTTGGTTTGGGCTTCCATGAAAACTGTTTCCCTAATTTAGAAAAATGGGGGGTTGGGGAAAGGGCAGATTCGTATCTTAGCCCACCCCTTCGGCCTTCCTGGAGTGCAGAAGAGATGCTTAGCGTTAGGGCAGAAATCTGTGACTATAAAGCCCCAAGCCACAGGAAGGAGGCAGAGCAGGGAGCTAAAAAACCTGGGTCTTTAATGACTCCTTAAGCTACTGAAACCACCCCTGGATAATCCCCCCCTTGGTGGCTGCCTGAGGAGTGTGGGGGGGGGACTGAATTTCTGTTACACGTGATTCACTGTAACATATACAGTTCATTCCCATTTGATCTAATTCTCTATTAGGTCTGGGAATTTGTCTAATACTCTTAGCCTAGATTAGTCTTTTTTCCATATCCTCTTTCAGTACTATTTTGATTTGGAGATTTGTTATTTTTATCCCCAAAAGAAAATATTACTTTTTTTTCCAATAATGAAAGTCTTTGAAGACATTTACAAGAGTATTCACCACAGATTTCTTTGAAATAATAATTTAAAATCACCTGGATATTCACCAATAGAGAATCAAATGTATAAGTTATAAACTAGAATATTTTGCAGTTATTTACAAAACAAGTAGATCCATATTTTTGACTTGGAAAGGAATCTTTTATTGCTGAGAGGACAAAGCAAGAACAATATAAATAATATTTAGTACATCATTCATGTTACTTAAAAATTTACACATGTATACTTATATAGACATTTGCATACATTCTTCTGTAACTATAGACAAAAATGTCTGGAAGAATATACCGTGTTTCCCCGAAAATAAGCCCTAGCCAGACAATCAGCTCTAATACATCTTTTGGAGCAAAAATTACTATAAGACCCGGTCTTATTTTACTATAAGACCGGGTCTTATATCATATCATATCGTAACAGGTCTTATAGTAATTTTTGCTCCAAACGACGCATTAGAGTTTACTGTCCGGGTAGGTCTTATTTTCAGGGAAACACGGTATACTAAACAGTAAAGAGATTGTCATTCTTGAATCATAGATAAGAGGGAGGGTTAGGGAGTGGGGGGAAATTTAACTCTTTATAAAACGTTATGCTGTTTGAGTCTATTACACAAAGTAATTCATATCTTGGACTAAATTCTAAAATTACAGAACAGCCTAAGATAGAAAGTAAATTCACCTAAAATGTAACCATACATGAAGGGATTTGGAGGCAGCTGGTGACCACAAGATGGCCTCGGGGTTTTTTTTTGTTGTTTGTTTGTTTTTGTTTTTTTTTGTTTGTTTGTTTTTGAAAATTAATTTGGGGAAGGTATTCTATAATGTTGTGGAGATTTTGTTGGGTATCCGATGGGCATGCGTCCTGTTTGGGAGACCACCTCAGGGATGCTGTGGATACCTGATCATGGCATTGGACACCAGAGGCTGGACATTAATGAATGCCAACTATAATTTTATATATATAATGTGATGGTTCGGTGTGGGGTCGGAGGGATGGTGGATGGGGGGAGGGGGGTTCACAGTGTGAGGGATATGGATGATGAACGTCTAAGTATTACCTTGTTTTGTACACCTGAAACTAATAAATAAATAAATTTATGAAAAAAAAAAATAATAAAAAAATAAAATAAAATAAAATGTAACCATACAGAAATAACCACAGCTGACATTTTGATGGGTACCTTCTAGAATCTTGACCTCTTCCTATATACATGTACATATACATGTACATGTACATACAAAGTCATCTTCTGTAACACCACCCCTCCTTTCCTCATTGGTCAACTCTTTCTCATCCTCTTCTGTGGGTTTTCCCTCTCTCACCTAACTTCAACACCTTGGATTTTGTACTAGGACTTCTTTCTATACTTACTGTGTTTCCCACAAAATAAGACCTAGCCAGACCATCAGCTCTAATGCGTCTTTTGGAGCAAAAATTAATATAAGACCCAGTATTACATTATGTTATGTTATGTTATGTTATGTTATGTTATGTTATATTATATTATTATTATATTATACCTGGTCTTATATTACATTATATAAGACCTGGTCTTATATTAAAATGGGTCTTATATTAATTTTTGCTCCAAAAGATGCATTAGAGCTGATGGTCCAGCTAGGTCTTATTTTCGGGGAAACATGGTAGTCCCTAAGTCAATTCAGCCAGTGTTATACTTAGCCCTCTGCAATGACTTTCAGTGTCAAATAGCCAGTTACCCACATGACAACTCCATTCAGAGGCTAAAATCACAAAACAAATGTACGTCACAAATCAAACCACCACCAACACATACATCCTACCTATATTCTCCTATAGCCTATACCCTACCTATATTCTGCCCCTCGCCCGCTCAATAAAACTGGGCCTTTTCCAATCTTCACTATTCTCCTTAAATGACACCAATTTCTGCCAAGTTACTCAAGCTCCAAACCTGGAAGTTGTCCTTATTCCTGCCTTTTCCCTCCCCACCACATCTAATCCATCAGCAACCCTTCCAGCTCCACCTCCCCTTGCCCACGTCACCCATTCCCCACCCTACACACACACAAAGGCCCTTGAGAACAGTACTGTACTAGTACCCCTTTCACTGCAATTGGAACAAAATCCAGTTTCCTAACCATGGCCCATAGGCCTAGGTGACACCCCTACCACACATACCCCACCCTCATCCTCAGCTTTTAGGACTCTGCCCTCACTCCTTTTGTTTAGCCCTCCCTGAATTCCTGGAACATTCTAAGCTTCTTATGGCCTCAGACATCTGTCTTGGCCATTCACTCTGAAATGCTCTTACCCCCACTGTCCTCACTGCTGGCTCCATCTCATCCTTCAAGTTTTAGCTCAAATGTCACTTCCTTAAAGAGGTTTGACTTGACTCTACTCCTTTCACACTGAGTCTCTCACACTTCTTTCCTCCTTAGCACTAACCCCTATCATGAATTCTTATCTGTTTACTTGTTTACCATCTGTCTATCCTAAAATGCACACTGTGAGGTCATGGACCTCTTGGGTATTGTTCTACCCCTAGCATCTAATCAACTCAACAATTTATTGAGAAAATGAATATATTCATTCTCACCTTTTAAAACAAATGGGATTCTGCTGCTTAAAAACAAGCATTTAATTTTTACTCACTGTTAAATGTCTTCCCAAGTCAATTAATATAATCTAAATCTTTCTTTTTAGTGGCTGCATGGGATAGCATATGAATGGATAAATCTATTAACCAAACTCTAGTTGGGCATTTAGGTACCTCCCCGTCTCTCCTGGTTAGAACTGTTTGTAACACGTGTCATTCATTGTACATGTCCATGCACAGTCTAGTTCCATCTTTAAAATAATTTCCCACAAGTGGAATTGCTGGGTCAAAAATCACGAAGCACAACTTTGGACACTGAAGGATTTTTAAAAAATCACCCACTTCATTTACTCTCAAATAACATGAACTACTTGGGGTTTTTTAAAAATAATTACTACACTCTTTAAGGTAAGTGGAATTGCGTTCTTATAAAAATGTATTGGGATATGGCCTACTTAGGCAATCTAGTTCAGACCTCTAAATTGAAGAAAATTTCCAGTTGATATCTGTATAAAAAGCCCCATTATTAAATGCTGTGGGAATGAACGAAACAATAATTCAGAGAATCCAACTGGGCGGAAGGGTCGCTGTCCTTAAAGTGACTGTGTGCGAGAAGAGAATAGTTGGTGGTTGTTCTACACATTCCATATTCATTTACTCTGTCGGTCTCACAACACTGCTAAAAAGCTCAGAGTGGCAGCCCCATAAGCTGCTGGACCATCCCAGGAGTATGAGGCTCAAGTGACAATTCTATAAACGTCCTCCTTTAAAAATCTCTCAAAGTCAACCCCATTCCGTTTCAAATCCCTCTTTGCCTTACTAACTACCAAAAGACAGCCATTATCTTTGATATTCTGACTGATGCTGCTGGCCCATCTCGTCTCCCTCAATCTACTACCCTTCCCCACCCTCTCGAGGTCTTCCTGTCCAAGCCCTACAACTCAATCTGTCAGCAGCCAAGTCCCTAATACCCTTAGCCTTCTCTTGGAAAGAAACACCTTGCCTCCTTCTTTTAACTAAAATGTTACTGACTTCTGAGGCTTCCACCTCCCCTGATACTTTCTCTCAATTAAAAGCTTTTTTTTTCTGTTATCCTATTACTTACCAGCCAGATGGAGAGGCAGGTATTCTCCTTGCTGCCTACTGCCTCACACAGACCATTACTGCCTCTCCTGTAAAAACTTCCCTGCTGATATTAAACCATCCCTCTGACTTAGGTGTTCACCATTCTGGTCCCTATGTTCACTCAGTTCCTGTCAGCCTTGGTACTAGTAATTGCAACGCCATCACAAAGGACCCATCTTCATGCTCTGGCTTCTCAGTTCTCTGAAACCTCACCTCCTACAGCATTTTTTTTCTATGTCACTACGGCCACACTCTCAGATTTTGTCATCATCATCGACATCCCATGTCCAAAATCTTGAGTCTCAATATCTCACTTTCTGACCATACTTTCCTGGCCCTTCCAAGACAGTACAGGCCCTTCCTGTACTGTGATAGCTTCTGATCCCACTGAGGCTGACCCCATATTATGGACGGAATGCTTGTGCTCCCAACCCCCCAAAAAATTCATATGATGAATCCCTGGCCTCCCACGTGATGGTATTAGGAAGCAGAACCTTTGGGGGGATAATCACATAGTGTTCTCAGAAGAGTGGAGCCCTCAGGAGTGGGACTAGTGTCAGTTAAAACTGACACCTTTTTGTCATGGAGTCTTCCCATCCATTGGTCCTGATTTTAGTAATGATGCATTTAGCTTCTCCATGAAGCATGATAATGGCTTTTGGACTGAGATTTATCATACTAAAGACTATCTAGTTTTTCACTATAGAATATCTACTATTTTACTTGGTTCAAACAGAGATGTAGAATTTTTTCAAATGCCTTTTGAAATATATGGAGAAAACTATAATGATTTTTCTCCCTAGTAATTCATGTATCAATAGATTTCCTAATATCAAACCAACTTCATATTCCTGAAATAAATCTCACTTGATCATGACGTATTATTCCTTTAATAAGCTGCTAAGTTATGTTTGTCAATGTTTGACTTAGAATTTTGGCTTAGTTATTTTAATTGAAATTGTTCTATGGTTCTCTGTGCAATTTTTGTTGGATATTTGTATTGTAATGTAGATTCATTAAAAATTTTGGGGAATTTTTATTCTTCTATGTGCTGGAACAGTACTGAAATTATTCTTTAGTGTTATTTAGTCAGTAGCACTAAAGTTATTCTTGTTTAAAGGACCAATAAAGCTCTTCCGTGCTAAAATCTGAATCATACACGTTTGTAGGGGAGTTCTTTATCCCTTTTATTTCTTCTATGCATATTTGCCTAAATTATTCATCTATTCAAGAGTCTCTTTTGTTAAATTATATTTTCCTGGAAAACTGTCCGTTATTCTAGGTTTTCATCAAAACTTGGATTGATGTAGACATCTGAAAGTTAAAAGGTTAGCAAATGAACATTTGTTAACCAATGCATTGCTCCCTCCCCACGTTTTCCCTCTTTCTCTAACTGGCAAAACCATCCATCCAATTGCTGAAAGACAGAAACCTACGAATCATCCTTATTTCTCCTTCCTTTATCTATGGCTTCCTTCCATCTATTGGTAATTTATTGATTCTAGCTCCAAAATGGATCTGGAGTTTCTCCACTTCTGATGATCTCCAAAGCCCTCCAGCTGAGCTTTTCTCTTCTATACTTCTCCAGTCAATTCTCAACACAGTAGCTAGAATGACTTTCTTAAAATATAAATCACATTCTATTACCCTCACCCATAATACCTTTGCTCAAAAGCCATCCACATTTTCAATCACTCTTAGTATAAAATCCAAACTCCTCACCAAGAGCAATTGAGAGTCAGCCATGCTCCCAACTTCATTTCAAGTAACTGTCCCTCTTACACCACTATGATCCAAGAAGTTTCAGCTCCTCAAGGTTATCAAGTTCTCTCCCACCCAATCAGGTTGCTTTAAACTGTTCACAAGTCTAGTTCCTTCTCATTCTTGAAACTCCACCTTAAATGTCACTTCTTTAGAGACCTTTGATGACCATCCTATCTGAAACTGAGACTTCACACCACTGCTCTCTGCCAAAGCATTTCATCAGTATCCCTCAAAGCACTTAACAAACTTGCAATTATTCTGTTTACTTGTCTTTTTTGTGTCTTCCTACAGGGAACTTATTTTTAATGGGGGTGGGAGCATGTCTGTGTGTTAACCATTGTATTTCCAGGTTCAGCACAGTGCTTGATGCAGAGCAAGCACTCAATTATAAATCCGTACTGAATAAATGATCCAGAGCCCAAAGGATAATTACTAGGATGGGAGATTTGTGACAGAGAAGGTCGCTCCGTGGAAGAGCTGTAATATGGACAAAGTGTCAGATAGAATATCTTTTGGTGCTTGCTTCTCCCCACTCCAATTCACATCGACTGAACAAAGCAAACCTTCATACCTACCCCAGGAATGCAATCGTAAAACCAGACTTTGGTTTTCTCATGAAGGCTGACTTGCATTAAGCCTGGAAGAAATTGGTCCATCTCATTATATTCACATTAGGCAATTGAAAAATAAAAATATACATATATGTACATACATACACCATAGTTATTTCATAGATTGTTATGTTATCGGATGTTAGCTGAGGAGGGTTAATGGCCAATCCAGGATATTAACATGAGATTAATATTTTACTTGATTCTACTTTATGCATTGTCACAACACATACAGAGGTATTTCATGATCACCATTCAAATCAACGACTCCCAATCTTTTTGTAACATTGTGCTGGGGGCTGAAGTAATCTAGTCTTTGGAATGTCCTTCTCATCTCCCTAGAAAAATACGTAAAGCCAACAGTGACAGGCAAAGCCAACAGTGACGGGCAAACATGACAAAAGGACAGACCCTGGATACCGACCAGATCCAGATCCTGGATCTCAACCAAGCTAATTAACCTCTCTAAGTCTTATGGGAGCTTCAAGTAGTTAGCTCAGAGCCTGGTCCCCAGTCAGCACTCAGCATGAGCTAAGGCTATCACCATCATCTCTCATCTGCAAGCCACACAGTAGTGTCCTCAGGTGTTTGGAAAAGAGGAGAGAAAAGGCAAAACCCTGAGAGAAGCACATTTTTGTTCTTTGAGGTATTCCAAATTCACACAGGGGCCTGTTATCAAGGGAGATGAATGTAAATGGTAATTAACACTCTACAATGTAATCTGTATGAACTGAAGAGACAGTTGTCTAAAATCTGGGGTTCAATCAAAATAATTGATTCTCCAAGTTTCAGAAAAGTAGGAGGTATAATTTTCTCTAATGCGTTTTATAGTGTTGCTTTATATTGGCAGTTATCAAAGTGTGAACCTTTGGAACCCCAAAGAGACCCTCTTTCCTCGGGGAACCTAAGTTTCCTAAGGTTCTGTGAGAGCAAAATTTACTTTGGTAACTGGTAACAACACTAAGACGTTGTTAAATTCTTACTCTCTCACTTTTTAAACTCCTACTCTCTCACAAATATACAGTTGAGTTTTACAGAGGCTACATGACATGAGATATCACAACAGATTGAATTCAGAAGCAGAGATAAGAATGCAGCGGTCTTCTATGAAGCCAGACATTAAAGAGATTTGCAAAAACATAAAACAACGCTACTCTTCTCACTTGTTTCTTGTTTTGAGAAGTCTGGTTATTTTTCATAAAAATGTTTACTTATATCAATATGTACAGTTTTATTGGTTATTTTAAAATAAATATATGTTTCAAATCTCAGTCTCAATTTTCAGTATGGAAAATGTTCACAGAGATAATCCATAAAGCAAAAGCTCTTTGGGAGTCTTTAATCAATTTTAAAAGTGGTCAGCTGTTCTAATTCCAAGAAGCGTGAGAACCATTCACCACCTGAGGCATTCAGTGAAGAGGTTTTATAAGCCTCTTCCCTCTAGTCATTTATAAGGTACAGGGAGGGAGATGTGTGTATGAAAGAATTTTGAAAATCTATAGTTCATACTGTCATTATTATTGTGTTAAATGGAGTAACAGAGGATGGATAACTCAAATTTCGAAAGTGTTGTTTGAAATATATGGTGGATCAGATTAACATCCTTTCTGAAACCACTGGACTTGAATTTCTGTGACAGAAGCTCATTCTCAACTGGTAAATAAAGCTTCAGTCAATGCAAATTGATATAGGGATTCCTTTTGATTGTTCAGGAAGAAAGAAAACTACAAATTCTCCCAGGGCAGAAGTCTGCCCTCTCCATTACCCTACTCCCTACACACCAGAGAATGGTACGGCATTCCAAACCGATCGAAGCACAGACTCAGAATCTTCACAGAGTAATCACAGCGAAAGGAATGTGAGGTAAGATAAATCCATTTGATGTTTGATACATAGATGTGTATTTAAAATATATACACGTAGGATATATATACAATATAGCCTATGAAGAACACAATTCAGTATATAACTGAAAATCAACTGTTGACTCAGAAGTCTAAATATTTGGCTCAAAAACTACTCATTTTAATTTAAACTATTGCTGAAAGATAAAACAATTTGAATCAAAACACTGAAATTTGGATGATCCTGTTTATGCTTTTCAAAATTCACACTTCTAGTTTGATATCCTAAGCTACACTCTGTGCTTAGGGAGTGCTAGAGAAGTGGCTGGTTTGAAAAGCAAATATTTAGCCACTTACATGAAGTTTTATGAATAGCAACCACCCACACTCTAGCTGAAGCATTACTTATACTTCAACTAAGG
Organism: Rhinolophus hipposideros; assembly: GCF_964194185.1. Taxonomy (NCBI): domain Eukaryota; kingdom Metazoa; phylum Chordata; class Mammalia; order Chiroptera; family Rhinolophidae; genus Rhinolophus; species Rhinolophus hipposideros. The sequence goes on along the minus strand of NC_138054.1, from coordinate 11,932,581 downwards.
TACTTCTAGAAAGAATACTTTTAAAAAATAAATACCTCAGCGTTTGTAGATCACAGAATGATTTCAGATCATCAGACTGTCTCCGCCAAAATTCCTAAAATTGAACAAAAGGTGTGTTTAAGTAGTAAGCAGTCGTCCTACCCTGGACCAGAATCTCTTAAATCACAGAGAAAGTGCTAAACGAAAAGAACTTACCAGAACATCCTTCTCAAGGTGTTTCAGAGCCAGAATATCCTTCTCAAGATTGCTCAGCTCTTGAAGAACAAAACTGTTAAACAGCTCTAGTTTATTCAGTCTGATCAATGTAAAGGTAACAAGTTTCATTGAGATTGTTTGGATATGACAAAAGACAATCCTCATCTTGCAAGGATACTTCATGTTCTCTAGACATTTCTTGTTTTAAGAATAATATCTCTCTTCTCTCTCCTCCCCTGACTGCCTGCCCATCCTCACCCCCTGAAACTATGCAAACTTTGATTTAGCCTTTCGACAGAAGCCCAGAGGAAGCTGGTATTCCAGATCACGCTTTGAAGAGCAAAGGAGAGATGATTCCGCAGAGAAGGGGACTAATGCCAGACCTGGGCTAGAAGTCACTCTGCCACCAACCATGGCTCCCCGCTGCTTCCTACCTTCTACTTTCTCTTGCCTTGAGCTGGCTCTGAAAGCTGAAAATGGCTAACAAACTTTTTCCCCCATTTCTGTGTTAGTTCTGAAATTTCTAACAGTCACTATTCTGTGTCTAACCACCATATAAACTGCTTATTTGTTCGCTTGCTTTTTGTCTGTCTTCTCAATTACGCTCAAAGTTCCATGAAGCCAAGACGTTCTTAAAGCCATTTCTCACTGAACTCCTGCTCAGTGTGTGTTTGCTGAATGAAAAAATGGATGAATTCCTGCCCCTTAAGAGATAATGGAAGTTCCACAAGTCCAAAGACCTTCACAGGCTTGTTTTGAGAATCAAATGGTATTGCATACATAAATGTGTGAAAAAAATTATAAATTTCTATTCACATTATGTATTCTGCTCTAAGAAACTTACTATTTCAGTCAAGCAAACCAACCTGCAACCACTTTCTTCCCCTCCTTCATTTACATGCCATTCTCTCCAATAGGAACAATTACTGTCCTCATGCTCCCTGTAGCATTCAAATCTTTGTTTCCAAAACCTCACTCCAGAAGCACTTCACTGTCAGCACTCTGGATTAACTCTAATCACTACAGAAACCCATCTCTCCACTCACATTTCTCGTTCTTCACATCTCTCTCAAATCTTGGCACCTTTGTACTTCCTGCTACCGTGTTTCCCCCAAAACAAGACCTAGCCGGACAATAAGCTCTAATGCATCTTTTGGAGCAAAAATTAATATAAGAACCAGTTTTATATTATAGTAAAATTGTCCGGGTAGGTCTCATTTTCAGGGAAACACGGCACATAGTCATAGGGTATGTGTGTTTGCACATGTGTGCATAAGTGTGTAGTGTTTTTTTATTGTGGCAAAATATACATAAAATTTACCCCTTTAACTATTTTAAGTGTACAATTCAGTAGCATTAAGGACAATCACAATATTGTACAACCATCACCACCATCCATTTCCAGAACTTCCCCATCATCCCAAATAGAAACTCTGTATTCATTAAACAATAACTTCCCATTTCCCACTCCCCCAACCACTGCTAACCTCTATTCTACCTTCTGTCTTTATGAATTTGCCTATTCTAGTTACGTCATGTAAATGGGATCATACAATACTTGTCCTTTTGTATATTTCACTTAGCATAATGCCCTCATCTATGTTGTAGCCTCATAATTTTATTCCTTTTTAAGGCTGAATAATATCCCACTGTATGGATAAAATTTAAACAGCATAATTTAACCACATATAATTTAACCAGCATTTTTCACATATATAGCCATGCTTGCCCTGTCTTCACAATTGGATTATGGATGTTTTAAGAACAGTATTTTAGGATCATACAATGGTAGACTATAAAAAGGCTTAAGAAGGACTTTAGTCCAACCCCTCATCTTATGAATGAAGAACCAGACACCTGGATGGCTTAAGCAATCTATCAAACCTCACAGCTGTCCAAGCTTCAACTCCTCATGACCCCAGCACCGTGGTCATGAGACAAATGTTTGGGAATGATTCCCCTTTTGTGAACTTGTTTTGAAAGTTAATACTTACCTGCACTGATGTATCTGGTTTAAAAGTTTTATTAGGCAATCCGGGGCTTGTTTTGCATATTGTGAGTAAAGTGCACTCCTTCTGTACCTAAGCTAAACCATAACAACAATAACAAAATAATCACATTTGGGTTAACCATAACTACATAAATTGAGTGCAGGCTTGGTATTAAAAACTGTTGACAGCATATAATATTCACAGCAAACATTACTACTCAAGAATTGTGCTAAGGAGCCATGGGCCATGCTTTTCATCCCCCGTGTATCACCTCAGAGTCGGTACCAATAAAGAACAAGAAGCTAAAACAGAAAAACTTTCATTCATACTATTGATACACATATTGAATCTCATGTACAAATTTCCATTATAAACTAGCTTACATTGGTATTGCAGAAAATCAGACTTTGGAGATTTTCCAAGTTAGTTAAATGAATGTACACCAAGGTAAGATATTTCTCTTAAATGTGCTATTAAATAAATCTAGGGATATACAAATAATAGGACAAAAAATGAGGGGACTGAAATGGTTCTTGAGTTCATCTGGCAGATGAGGTCTGGGGACAGCCTATATGTGCCACCACAAAAATGTGCCACCACTCAGGTGACCACCCACCCACAGCCTAACGGTGCCCCTACCCCTCTCTTATCCACGTGCTTCCTTCTCCCCCCTCCTCGTCTATCAATGTGACCAAATCATTGTTCCTTGGTAGTTCAGGTGTCTGAGAAGGCTATCAGTGAAAGCAAACCATGAGTCTGATTTCCACAAAGGTCCACCTGGTCCCATTGCAGCAAATGGACATGGAATAGGTGTCTTATAAATACAAACCACAACTCACAAAGGCTCTAAAATCAGTGAGCACAGCTAAGACAAATCTCCCTCCCCAAAAAGATTCAGGAACACTTCTACACACAAAAAGTAACAACAGTATTAATGAATAACATGAACCTGTTACTTTAAACTCATCACAAACTAGCTTTTCATTGTTTGTGGACCATTACCTTGTATTTTCTTTTCAGTTCTCTGGTGAAGTTTTCAAAGGTTGTGATGATGGCAGATCTATTCATGTTCTCTGGCACAATAGCCAGGGGTGGAGTAGAAAGGCCTTCTGAGCAACGAAAACAGAGAATTAAGGAAAACTAAAAAAGTGCTTGAGGCAGATGTGCTCAGTCCATCAGCTGCCCAGAGCATGGGCAGTCAGATGGAAGCACAGATCCGATCCACGGAGCCCCAGGGCTGCCTGGCTGTGACTGCAGCAGGGCTGACTCTGGCGGTGTCCACCAAGGCCAACTCAAAACAAGAGTCCATGCTGCAGGCACTTTGCTGCTTTGCATGAAAACTCACTCTCTGGTAAGCACCCACTTCATCCAGACTTTCCCAGCACTTTATATCAGAGCAACTGCTACTACTAAGTCTGAGAAGCAGGCTGAAGTGTTGGAAGAGGTGTTAAGGAAGATTTGATGGGTAGGGCTTTTCTAGGGGGGCAGTGCAGGCATGACAGCTTCTGGATTCCAGAAGTTTTATGAGGGCCATTGAGGAGTCTCTGGTCTAAGGGATTTGCATGTGTCCACACATTTAATTCTCATAAAGACCATGTGAAGGGGGCCATGTTATTGTCCACACTTAACAGAGAGATCAAATAACTTATGTAAGCACGCACTAACTGCTTCAGGATTGGAACCCAGGCTGCCTTGCTGTTAACCACCACACTCTAGTATCTCTGGGCTTCCAAATTTGCATTTCTGGACCCTTTTGTTTCAACATAGAGTGGCATCACTCATCCAGATGGCCAAGCCCTCACATACAGACGTTTCAGATCATTCTCCTTCATTGGTGTAGTCTATTTCCAACACTAAAATTTAGTTAATAACCATCAACTAAAGCAGAAACCTGTAAGTTTAGGAACCCTTAGGGCCCGAAAATTGCCACAAAGAAGAGTTAAGAGGCTGAAATCTAACAGCTAAAAGGAGATATGCTTACTTTCATCTGTAATTTGTGCAACAATTTACTTGTCTCTGAAAGGACAGAATGCTTCGTTTTCAGGTCCTGCAATTGCTATGATTTTGGAATGTAACTCCTTTTAATTCTACATTCGGTGCTTACAATTTTGTCATTCTCTTGCTTCACGGGCTAACTGGGTGCATAATGTTACCTGCCAAGTCCGTTTCTTCTGTCACTGAGGAAAGGGATCCTGGAGAATCATCTTCTTCCAATTTTGGCTGTTTCCACTTAGCAAAACCACCATCTGATATGTCTGAAGGCAAGCACAGCACATTAATAACAACACACACATTTCTTTTCTCCCAAGTTTATCTTTTCCCCAATTAATATCTAACCTTGACAAGCACCAAGTGAAAGTTGTTCCCTGCCTCTTACTAACGACTTATCATTTGGCACATGGGACAAATATCAAAGCACTGAGTCTACTGATGCAGGGGAACAGGCCTCCTTTTGATGAGCTCTGTAACATTTAGGAACACTCTGCTTAGCAAGATACAGAACGCAGTAGTGGTTGGCCTCGGGAACACTTCCAAGGCCCAGGCTAAATGGCAAGGTAGCACGATTTCCCCACATGTGGGCCTTTGGAAGCTCACAAATCACCCCACAGCGTGTGCCACCTGCTGGTAACACTGGAGATTCACGGTTACCATATAAATGAGATCCTTTTGGCTCCTCACTAGTTCAAGTGTCTTAGAGAGCATCAGCTTATGAAATTTAAATACAGAGTCTCTTCTCAATTTGGTATTTACTAAATATGTTCCAATCACTTTCACCCCACACACGTCCTCCCTTCATCCTCCCAATCTTATCAAAATGGCACCACCATTGTCAAAAGAGTTCTATTATTCGGTCTGACTCCTGCTTTTCTTTACCATCCACTTATCTTCCATCAACGCCGCCTGAGGTCCTGCCTATAGAATGAATCCATACCTCTTTCTGCATTCCCATGCTGTGACCTGTCCATCATGACCCTGGAGGAGCTCATCAATACCATACCTTCAACTGTCATCTCCCAAATCTTTCTTGCCTGAGCTCGCTTAAGCAGCAAATTTGTATTTCCAACTGCCTACTCAACATCTCCATCTTAAACCCATTCTATTTCCCCCCTCAAACCACTTTGTTCCCCGCCATATACTGAGCCCCTAAACACGTGCAGCTGTGGAGTCATCTGGCTTTTCCCTCTCCTCGCATATCCAGCTAATTGCCATTGATTTTCTCTCTGAAAGTTCTGGAATCTAATTTCATTAATTTGCTTAATAAATATTTAAATGCCACTATGCGCAAGGAGTTGTGCAATATGGTGGGAAGACAGTGGAGAAGGAAAGAGGCAAGTTTCTCCTCCTCCACTCTGCTCCTCTAACCCGGTCTCTGTGCTTCCTCAGACCACCAGCTACCCTCGCACCTAAAGGCCTTTGTATTCGTTCCTCCTCTGATCTGAGTCCATCCCCCCACATATCTGCACTGAGGCTTCCTCTGGCCATCCAACCTAAAATTTCAGTACAACCACCCCCTTTGAGACCCCTTCCCTTTAGGTCCCCTTTATCACAATATAACATATTACACACTTCACTTTTCTCCCCCCATAGAACAGAAGCTCCAATGAGGGCAAGGATTTTGTCTGTTTTGTTCTCTAGAATATCTAACACATAGAAAAGTGCCTCACACATAGTAGACATTCGATGAATGAGTGAATGTTGCAGAATATCCAAGCTTCTATAAGATATAAGACATATCCTAAGAGAGGATCTTGGTAAAATAGATAAGAATTTATTCTAATTATCTTATACTAGCAGGGAGAGGCGAGACAGAGGACTAACAAAAACTTTAGAGACCCAAATACCACTACATAAATAAAAATAGAAATCAATAAAGTTTAGCATTTTAAAATCTGCTAAAACTACCTTTTGGGAGGAACTGTAAATATACTAATTTTCAGAAATAACACCATTGTAGGAAATACTAGTTGTAAACTTCAAGGTGATAAAAGAAAAATAATTTTGCCGTTAAAATTATGCAAAATAGAGAATAGTCAGTATCAAAATACTTCATGCTCTCTGGTAAAATAGAATTTTTATGTATGTAGTTTAAAAAAACGAAAGTTTTAAAAATAAAAATACATTTTTTAAGAAAAATGAATAACCTAGGTTTAAATGTCAAATTAGATTATTTTCTTTAAAAGAAAAAAAGGAAATAGCAAAACAAGAGAGGTAAAACAAGAGATGTAATAAACACCTAATTGAGAGAAAAGAATGATCCAAAAGCAGAAAGGAATACATTAATACTAGGTGTATAAACAAAATGATCATATAAGAATGATGGAATTCATGAGACACTTCAGTTGTTTTGCTGTGATAGAATTTTCATTCACTGAAACCTCATTAGAGATCACATTCCCACTCTGAAGAACTTGGAAAAGCAATTGCCTATATCTGGCCTGTCTGGAAAAAATAAAATGAAAAGCATAAGAAATACTCTCCATTTTGAGAGGTAACTTATAGGAGCCAATATTTCTTTCTTCCCATCGTTCTTACTAGATTTAGGCACATTCATTTGTTTGAAAACAATGGATGGATATTTTCTAGGAGGTTGCATTGTTGCAAGGATAAATGATTTTCAAATATCAAGGAAAGCATCCAGGTACAGCACTGTCCCCTTCAAGCCTCAAAACAAACAGCACTCACATGAATCTCACATGGTATCTACACCCCAGTCAGGGTCCAGAGAAATCACTTAGGAAGGATTCCAGCTACCCCCAATTAGGCCTCAACTATTACATTTCTTTCCTTGCTTCCTGTTCTACCCTATCTGGATTTTTTTTCTCTCTTCAAACAATATATTTGTAGCAACAGCTCAAAGTATGGCCCTAAATTTCAATTTATCATGTTCATGCACCACCCATGGTAAAGTATGGTGTCTGCTGGCACAGACAATAGTTACATTACTTGAATAAAGGAATCCAGGAACACTGTGTGAGTGGCTTGGAATTTGTGAACCTACTAAAAAGGAATCATCCAGAAGGACCACGTGAGGGACATGGAAATAATTTGGCATAGAGAACTCTTTTGGAGGTGGCAATCTTTCAAGTATTTTACCCGTAACAGAGGGATGACTCTGCAGAGAACAGGCTCCTCTAGAGAAACCCGTGCATATCTTAAAGGCTGCAGGTCCTATGTGATGCAGTTGACTCAGTTTTGTTTCCATGGTAGCTATATGCCTCTTTCAACAGGGACTTTTTGACATTCTCTTAAAGGGGTTAAAACTACATACATAAAGTACCTCAAAATAAATATAAACAAAGAAAAAACAAAGACAAATAAAAAATGAATAAACACAAACAGTAAACAAACCCCGGCTGAAACTAAAGTGATCTCAAATGGGGAATGCTAACTCCATTTGTTTATTGGTGGCTGGCAGAAGGGGTGTGTTCTTGCTTTTGAACACAGCTTTCCTCATTGGCATGAAAATTGAAGACTTTTGAAATCTGAGGAGCTTCTGAATTTACACTGGGTGGCCTCCTGGGCACAGGTTGTAGTGACCATAATTTAGATTCCATATTGATATAGTCACACTTCTGATAAAACAATTTTTAGTGCTACACAGAACCAACCCTATGGTTAACAGCCAAGTTCTCCTCAGTTAAGGCATTTTAAAAATCTTACTCTGAAGTGACACCCTGTGGCCTAGAATGAGAAAGGCCACCAACCTTCACAGTCTTCTTTACCCAATATCCTCCCCCTGGAGGCACTTTTCCAAAGCCAATTACTTTGTTTATTCTACCAATGTTTAGTATGCTGAGCATATGAAAAATTGAAGACAATCTCCATGGTTGAATTGCTCAGCCTGATGGGGACTACTGAAATATCTTTTGCATGGATTAATGGATTTTAAAGTTCGTAAATCAATTAATAATACTTACTTGTGACTATGTAGGAACAAATATTAAATGATGGAATTATGCAGAGGTTCATCATTAAATGCAAGGATTTTTTTTTTTTTTTTTTTTTTAAGGACAGCGAAGCTCACAGTGGTCCATGCAGGGATCGAACCAGCAACCTTGGTGCTACCAGCACCACGCTCTAACCACCTGAGCTAACTGGCCACCTAAATGCTAGGATTTTTTAAGGTTCTTATTCTTGCCCCTTGGCAAATACTTATTATTCAATATGCCTATATATGCCAGGCACTGAACTTGGCATTCATAGCACTGAATGGAACAAAGAAGCTGTCCTTCTGACTCCTTCCCAATTACGGAGACATGGCCAAGAAGGTAGATGAGGGCAAAATGCAAAATCATGAGTAAAACTATCCTGTTTGCTTACAGTTCTGGAAGCACATCAAAAGTTCTAGGGTAAACATTAAAACATCAGTTGACGAGCAAAATGGCAGAATAGAAGTTTTCTACTTTCTCTACCCACTCCCCAAAAGAATACCTACTTTGAAAATCACCTATAGACAAAAGTGCCTTTGTGGAAGGAAGTCTTGGAATCCAGTGGGGAAATTCTAGCACCTTGTTGGACTTTTTTTTAAAAACCCAAGATTGGACATATTAAAGAGGGTAATGAGAACAGTTTCACTTTAAACACATCACCACTCACTCGAGGCAGCGCAGCTCAGCCAAGAGACCTCTGCAGCCTATGATTTCTCTCATGGGGGAAAGTGACAGTGTTTGAGGGAGCGCTCAGTTTCCCCAGCTGTGCGGGACACTGCAAAAGAGAACCACTTCTTTCGTGCCCCGTCCAGAATACTAAGATATAATACACGACTGGGGGTGGAGACGGGCTGAGAGAACAGCATCCAGGGCTCTTGGAAAGCACCAAAGGGACATAGATAGATCATACTGCCTGCTCTAGACTCCATCGAAAAGCCTGACCATACGCCACTGGATATGCCTCACCTATGGGCCCCCCAACTGGCCTATGGTCGCCACAAACACTCCACATGCCTCACTCACACACATATGCCCCCATCCTGCGGTTGACTCACTTTGCACACTGCCCCCTTACCACTCCAAGGGTACTGACCAAGAGCATTTGAAGAAAGGTCAATCCTGCAGGATGGCGAAGAAGCACAGAAGCTTGAGCAGTCAGCACTACTCTAGGGAAAGCTACAGGAGGCTGGCAGCACTGGCCTCACATTGCAGGATCAAGAGAAAACATATAATCTTAAGAAGTACCCCACAGAGGGAAGCAGAAGCAGGCATAGCCATGGCAAAGGTCTGAGGAAGCTTTGGAATCTCTGGAAGGACTGAAAAATGGCATTTCTCTCCCGAAGCCAGTCAATAAAGACTGAGGAAGGTGACTGCTTCTTCAAGTGTGAAGACAGCAATCCAGAATTTCAAGGAACATGAAAACTCAAGGAAACATAACACCACCAAAAAAACCCACAATAATTATACTGACCCCAAAGAAATGGAACTCTGTCATGCCCAATTAAAAACTCAAAATCTTTGTTTTAAGGAAGCTCAATGAGCTACAAGAACACACAGAAAGGCAATTGAACAAAATCGGGAAGACAATTTGAAAACAAAACAAGTTCAACAGAGAGATTGGAATCATAAAGAACCAAAGAAAAATTCTGGAGCTAAAGAATACAAAAATGACATGAAAAATTCAATAGAGAATATCAACAACAGACCTGAGCCAGCAGAAAAAAAGAATCTGTAGTGTCAAAGAGATCATTTGAAATTATCCAGTTAGAGAACAAAGACAAAAAGAATAAAAAAGAGTGAAGAAAGCCTACCTGAATTATGTGATACCATCAATAGGAACAATGTATACCACTAATAGATAACACAAACAGAAACAATTCACAGAAACAGAACAAATGATCCTAAAATTTATATGGAACCACATAAGACCTGAATAGCCAAAGCAATGCTGAGAAAGACGACCAAGCTGGAGACATCATGTTTCCTATACTATAACAAGACTGTAATAATCAAAACAGCACGGTACTAGCATAACAAGAGACACACAGATCAATGGAACAGGATAGAGAGCCCAGAAATAAACACACACATATGTGATCAATTAATTTATGTCAAAGGAGCCAAAATATACAATGAAGAAAAGACAGTCTCTTTAAGAAATCATGTTGGGAAAACATGACAGCCACATGCTGTCAAAAAAATGTTAAAAGAATGAAATTGGACCACTGTCTTACACCATATATAAAAATTAACTCAAAACATAGGACTTGAAACCATAAAACTCCTAGATGAAAACATAAGCAGTAAGCTCCTTGACACTGGCCGTGGTGATGATTTTTTTGAATTTGATACCAAAAGCAAAAGCAACAAAAGCAAAAATAAACATAGTGGGACTACATCAAATTAAAAAGCTTCTGTATAGCCAAGGAAACCACCGAAAAAATGAAAAATCACCCTACAAAATGGGAAAAAATATGTACAAACCAGATATCTGATAGGGGTTAACATCCAAGATATATAAAGAACTCATATAACTCAATAGCAAAAAAAAAAAAAAGAAAAAAAAAAAGAAAAAAATCCAAGTTATAAATGAGCAGAGAATCTGAATAGACATTTTTCTAAAGAAAATGTACAGATGGCCAATAGGTACATGAAAACGTGCTCACCATCACTAATCCTCAAGAAAATGCAAATCCAAACCAAAATGAGGTATCACTTCACACCTGTTAGAATGGCTATTATCCAAAAGACAACAGATAGGTGTTGGCTAGGATATGGAGAAAAGGGAACCCTGTGCACTGTTGGTGGGAATGTAAATTGGTACAGCCCCTATGGAAAACACTATGGAGGTTCCTCAAAGAATTAACAGTCAACTACCATAAGATCCAGCAATCTCACTTCTGGGTATATACCCACAAGAAATGAAATCACTATCTCGAAGAGGTATCTGTACCCCATGTTCACTGAAGCATTATTTATAATAATCAAGACATGAAAATAAACTAAGCATCTGTTGGCAGATAAACTGATAATAAAAATGTGGTACATACATACATTAGAATATTATTCAGTCATAAAAAAGAGGAAAATCTTACCATTTGCAACAACATGGATAGACTTTGAGGGCATTATGTTAAGTGAAATAAGTCAGACACAGAAAGACAAATACTGTATGATCTCACTTACATGTGGAATCTAAAAAATATTGAACTCTTAGAAACAGAGACTAGAATGGTGGTTACTATTCTAGAGTAGTACTATTCTAGAGAGTAGGGGAAATGGGGAGATGGTGGCCAAAGGATGCAAAGTTCTAGTTATAAAATGAATAAGTTCTGGGGATCCAATGCACAGCATGGTGATTGCAGTTAACAATACTTGAAAGTTGCTGAGAGAGTAAACCTTAAATGTCCTCACCACACACACAAAAAAGGTAATTATGTGATATGATGGAGGTATTAGCTAATGCTATGGTGATAATCATACTGCAATATATAAATGTATTAAATCAACATGCTGTAACCTTAAACTTACACAATGTTATATATCAATTATATCTCAATAAATCTAGAAAAAAATTAAAAAATAAAAATAAAGTCTCTCCAGGTATATCAAGATAAATAAATAAGCAAACACATTACAATGTTTACCTATTGGATGGGGACATATGACACTGGGGACTATGAACAAAAGAGAGGAAGCAAGGAATCCTTTGAGCTCCCAAACAAAAAGTTCGATTCACTTAGAAGGCAAAAACATGTAACCCCAGAAGATAGTTGAACATTACAAAGTCCTCAAAACATGAGTAAGTCAAGGATTTACACCCAATCAAGCTGTTTAAATTAAAATTAACAATCAAATATGTTTGAAAAGTTAACAGACCATATGGTGAAATAATTTGTAAAACCTTAAAAAGGCAACATCACATACCGTAATCATAGAACAAAGGCAAAAATGGGTCATATCAATAAAAGTAGGTTTGAGTCATTTATTCAAAGAAAAATATCTTCAGATTAGATCATACAGCAAAACCCATATTATGCTATAGAGAAAAAGAAACTCCTAAAACAAAATTATTTATAATGATTGAAAATAAAAACATGACAATAGTTTGGCAAGTGGAGACAAAAAGAAAACAAGAGTGACAAAATTAGTTGAAGTAGAATCTGGCCAAAGAGCAAAAAATTAGCAAACAACAAAAAAGGTAAAGAAACAATCACTTCATCCCAGGCTTCAATGAAGTATCATAAATAATTTCTAAGGAAAATGAGAAGCTGCAAATAAATAAATAAATAACCATTAAGCACACAAGGAAACAATGAGCTGTGAGCAGAAAGCAGCAGAATCAGACAGCAGAAAGGTACTCACAAAAACTTTAGTTGCTGGAATTCTCAGACACACATTATTAAAAACACCTATTCCTTTTAAAGAAATAAATTCAAGCTTAAAAATATTTTTAAGGGAAAAGGACACTATGTAAAATGACCCAGAAGATCTGTAAAGAACCAAACATTTTCTAGAAACGAAAGATACAATAATAAACATTTCATGATAGATTCAATTGCAGAACAGATATAGGTAAAGAGATAGCAGTGAACTGGAAGATTGGGCAAATTAAATTATCCAGCATGCAAACAGAGCAAAGAAACGGAAAATACATAAGCGTAGTTAAAAGACTACTCTTACAAACTGAATACAGAATGAGACAGAATACTGTGCATCTAACTGGAGTTCAAGAAAAAAAGAGAATGAGCCAGAAGCAATATTTGAGGAGATAATGGCTGAGACTTCTCCAGAAGTGATGAAACACACTATGTCATATATTCAAGATGCCCTACAAATGTCAAGCAGGATAAAATAAAAAGAATATCCCACTTAGATAAATTTTAATAAGTGGAAAATTGCCAAAGATAAATAGAAATCATCTTATAAATACTTAGAGGGAGGCAAGAAGAGACGAATTACCTTCAGAGTGACTGTGAGATTAACTGCTGAATTTTCATCACAAGAACAGAAAACAAAAGGCAGTGGAATAATTCCTTCGATGTACTCACAGAAAAAGTTCTGCCAACCTGTATTGACACTCAGTGAAAATTTATTCAAGAGTAAGGGTTAAACAGGCCTTTTCATACAAGCAAAAAAGGAAGTTCCCACCAGCAGACCCTCACCAAAGGTGTATCATAAGCAGAAAGAAAGAAGTCTCACATGGAGAGTTTGAGAAGCTACCGTGTTTCCCCGAAAATAAGACCTAGCCAGACAATCAACTCTAATGCGTCTTTTGGAGCAGAAATTAATATAAGACCCGATCTTATTTAACTATAAGACCCGGTATAATATATAAGAATAGAATAGAATAGAATAGAATAGAATAGAATAGAATAGAATAGAATAGAATAGAATAGAATAGAATAGAATAGAATAGAATACTGGGTCTTATATTAATTTTTGCTCCAAAAGACGCATTAGAGCTGATTGTCTGGCTAGGTCTTATTTTCGGGGAAACAGGGTAGAAGAATGTAAACAAAGTGGTAAATATGTGGGCATATAAAATGTAAATGACCACATAAAACAGTATCTCAACTTTTATAATAAAATGAAAATAAAGAACACCACCACATAACACAGACGGGGTAGGATAATGGAATTCAAGAGACTTAAGGTCCTGTATAATCTGAGAGGAAAAGAATGCTACTGATTAAAGTTAGACTTCGAAAAGTTATTCATGTTATAATTTCTAGGTTAATCAGTAAATGAAGAGAAATAGAGTATGTAACTATACATGAGTAGAGGAAAAAATAGAATGAGAAAAAATACTCAAGCAAAATTAAAAAAATATTGAGAAAGAAAACAAAATGGTTGCGTCACATAGAAAGTACAAAATAAATTAGTAGATATAATCCAAATATAGGAGTAATTACAGTAATTTAAATGGACTAAATACTCCAGTTGAAAGACAAGTACTATGATATGAGGAGTCGGGGACTCCAAATATAGCCTATTTACAAATGATATCTATCACATGAGGACATATATGTTAAACATAAAAGGATGAAAAAATGATACTATGCCAATTCTAAACAAAAGAAATAACAGACTTGAAGACAAACACATTACTGGAGGGCAAGGGAGGGGTGTCACTTCATAATGATAAAAGTTTCAATATGCCATAAGGCTAAACTATTTTACATTTACAAACACCTAAAGCCATTCTTATTTTATATAAACCAAAATTGAACAGAACCAGAAGGAGAAACTGGCAAGTCCAGAATCATCATAAGAGGTTTGAATACACTACTTTCAACAACTGATAAAACAAGTGGACTGCAAAAAATTAGTAAGGATATAAACTATTTGAAGAATGTAATTAAGAAAAGTGACTGAATGGATACACACATGTACAGACACTACACTCAATAATTGTGAAATATACTCTTAACCACAAATTAACCTTTTAAAAAATTTGACATATACTGGGCCATAAAGGACATCTCAAAATTGCAAAGGATGCAATCATACAGACTCTGTTCTCTAGCCACAATGAAATCAAACCAGAAACAGTAACAAAACAAGAGCTAGAAAAATCCCATACCACTGGTAATTGAGAAATATACTACTTTTCTTTTAAAGAAAAAGTATTTTTAAATAAGTAATAACAAATACATATTATGTGTGGGATTCACCTATAGTAGTACTCAGAAATGTATAGCATCAAGTGAATACAGGAAATAATTTATAAGATATCTTTGACTTTTGGTAGGGAAGAATTTCTCAAGACTAAAAAAGTACTAACCATAGAGAAGAGGTTAATAAATTAGAATTCATTAAAATTAAAAACTTTGGTTTATCAAAAAAACTCATAAAGACATAGAGAGAGAGAACATCACAGAGAGAGAGAAGCACAAACTACCACGTGAAGAAGATATTTACAAGACATATAACCAAGTTCAGAATCTGTGAAGAACTCCGAGGAACTGATATAAAAAGACAAGCCTATTAACAAATCAGCAAGACATTTTAGACACTACACAAAAGAGGAAATTCAAATGGCTTATAAACAATATAAAATGATGCTTAATCTTAATCAGGGATATTCAAATTAAAACATCACTGTATATACACACATACACACACACATACACACACACACGAATCAAGATTTTAAAATACCAAGTCTTGGCAGAATGCGAAGCACCAGAACACTCACACCCAGCTGGTGGGAAAGTAAGTGGATATAACCACGTTGGAAACATAGTTTGGCACATCTAAAACTGTTAAAGGTACATATACTCTATGGCCTAGCAATTCTATTCCTAAAACATACCTAGAGAACATTTTTCACATATGTACCAGGAGAAATGGACATGATTCTTTATAGTGGCATTATTTCTAATAACTAAAACTACAAACAATCCAAAGACCCCACAGCACTAGAATGGATAAATAAATGACGGTATATTTGTGTAGCTGAATATTATACTGTGATGAAAATTGATATACTTCACCTATGCATTGGCATAAATGGACCTTTACAAATGATTTTGAGCAAAAGAAACAGGCCACACAAGATATACACAGTATGCTGCCATTTGTTTAAATTTCAAATCAAATATAACTAAACTACCTATTACATAGGGAGACACACAAAGGAAGTAAAATTATAAAGAAAAGCAACAGAAGGGTTTTCACAAGTCAAGACTGTAATTTACCTCTGAAGGATGGAGGGAATGGGCAGGGAATGACCCCATATGAAAGGGCGCTTTCTGGTTCTTACTCTTAGCTGTGGTTACATATGTGTTCACTTTATAATCGTTCTTTAAACTGTACACGATTTGTATTCTCTTCTGAATCTGTGGCACTCGTCACAATGTGAAAGTGAAAAAAATAAAAGCAGTGGAATCAAACACAAAACTAAGCTTAATGAATGGGCCTCTGTGAAGGCGGAAGGGTGGGGATGGGTTTGGCGTGGAGCAAACCAAGATTTGGAAATCGTAATGTTCCGTTTCTTAAACTGGATGGTGGTTCACGATGTCTGTTGTGTTGATATGCTAACTATCCTGCATATAATTCATAACTATTGAATCTTCCTGATATTTAATTTAACATGCAAAGAAAAAACAAACTGTTCAGAAACATCCTGAAGATGTTTGGTTAAATACTAAACTAATTCACAACACTGTGACCTGGTCTGGAAACCTTCGTATCACCATTTCCACAAAAAATGAATTCAGAGATTTTAATACCTTGGCCATACAACTTTTTGAAACATTGCTGATAAACCGTAAATGCCCCACTAAGCTCTTGTGTGAGGCCCGAGAAGAGGTTTGCTGGCTGACGGGATTCGGACCCCAGGCTATGTGCTTCCTGTCACAAGACATTCTTGTTCCTGAAGAAGCCCCTGTTCCCCTCCTTGACCTTCATGCACATTTGGAGCTGATCTGCAGATCACACTATTCTCTCCAAGACCTAGCAATCATCACTCTGTAAAGTGATTTTATCTGCTGCAATTTGAACAATAGCCTGGTCTGCCAAAATCAGATTTGTTTGGCTTTATTCTGCAAAAAAGAGTTTAGTATTCTCTCACCTCTGTCTTCCAAGTTTTCCAGTTTATGTTTGAAGTTAGTATTTTCCATCAATGACTCTGAGTTCACAGTCTTAAAAAAATAATAATAATAAAAAAAAAAATAAATAAATAAATAAATAAAAGAAAAAGAAAAAAAATCAACAGGCCACAAGTATACGTATTTGTGTCAAAATAAGAAATAAATGGTGTTACATTATCCCTTAGGAAGGAATAAGCCCGTACATTATGCAAATAAGATATTAATTCCAGAAAACGCAACAATTAAATAATACCTTAGGTACATTTTCTTCAACCTCTGAATGCTCCAATGAAGAGAGATTGCTCAGTGAGTGGGAGCTTTGAAGTTCTGAATATTAGAGAGAACAGTTGCAAGGGAGAAAACACACTAAGAGCAACTTCAGGTAAAACATTTTAATGCTCCTCTATATATTAAATCTCGCTATCAAAAAATGGGACACAGTTCTAAATTTAAAAAAAACTTTCAGGGCATGTGTGGTTATGAGGTTTGTGGATCACTAATAAAATGAATAGCCGGTTACCTCAACTAGATCCCGACCTTTAATAGCTGCCCATCTGACCCTAAGGTCATGGGCAAGGATTCTGCCACCTCAACCTTGTGATCCCTCTATTTCTTCTCTCTCTTAGTTCCACTCCCTTATTTCCTCTTACTCTCTAATGCTAATATTCCTATCTTCTTTTTCCTTTTCTCCACTTGTTTTCTGCCAGTGGCAGCCAAGCTAAGAAGTTATCAGTTGCATGCCTACTACGTGCCAGTACGTATCGGGCAACGTGCTAAGCTGCAGGATGATAAAGGTGAACAAAACAAAACCCCTTCGCTTAAAAATTTTTAAGATGCAAATAGTTTTAATAAAGTACAGTGGGGGTTAAGATAAACCTTGCAGGTCAAGGGTTGGCAAATTCTGGCCCCTTCAGCCCCTTGGGCCACCTGGTTTTTTAAATAAAAATTTTGTGAAGATATAGCCACGCCCATCAGTTTACATCTTGTCTGTGGCTGACTTTGTGCTACAACTGCAAAGTAAAATAGTTACAACAGAAACTATAAGGGCCAAAAAGTAAAAAACACTTACTATCCATCTAAAGAGAAAAAGTGTGCCAACCCCTACACTAACAAGTCACCATTTGAGTTTCTTGCTTCTTTAAAAGAGGAGAACCAGCAATTCTTATGCACACGCTAATGTCAAATGTTAAAGCAGAATTGAAACACAATATCCTCTAAATTTTGCTAATGAGGACATTAAAGAGAAGAACAATCATACATTCACACTTTCTTCAACAGATATTAAAAGACAAAAAAAGTTTTATTTACTTCAAACTACCTTTCCCAAAACATAAGTTTCTCTATGTATATCAACAGAAATGAGGTACCTGTTTTCTGGGCAGAAACTTCAGGAATTAAAAGGGTAGAACTACCCTGAAATTTTGTTCCAGAAATTTTTGGAGGTGTGGCCTTACTTTCCCTTGAGGTATCTTTCCAAAATGGTGTTAGAAGTTTAGCCTAAAATATAATACTTTTTAAAAGTGTTAACATTCATAACCATTCAAGACAAGCTGTCAAAAATTCCAAGACATTTATTTCCAATATCCTTTTAAAAAGTTTAAGTATTGGATTTGTTCCATTTGAAACTAAACACTAAGACTACAAGATCCCAGAGTAGGAAGCACATTAGGTCATATACAGAGGGTGCCAAAAAAAAATGTACACACGTTTTAAGAAAGGAAAAAACCATATTAAAATTGTAATACTCAATATATACCAATAGCAAAAGATGAGTACAAGTCATGTGTACATATTTTTTGGTACCCCGGTATCAATTGATAATTCTAAATCAAAAATAACTGTATACCAAAGTTCTCCAAGTCTGGTCCCAGACCACAGCACCTGCAACACCTGGGAACCTGAAGGAAATGCCAGTTCTCAAGCCTCACCTAAGACATACTCAGTCAGAGCTCTGGGAACAGGACCCAGCAAACCGTGTTTTAACAAGTCATCTGGGTCACTCTTGTGACCACTAAAGTTAGTGAGAACCACTGCTCTAAATCAGGAGTCAGCAAACTACAGCTCACTGCTTGTTCTGGAAAGAAACGTTATTGGAACACACCCATTTGTTTAGGAATGTCCACAGCTGCTTTCCTGCTGCACTGATAGAGATGAATAGTTGCCACAGAAACCATATGGTCCACAGAGTTAAAAATATTTACTCTCTGGCCCTTTACAGAAAATGTTTGCCGACCCCTGCTAAATTATTCTCTTCATGACTCCAACACAAAAAAGTGAATTCTGAATATGGAAATTTGTACAAAATCAGCAGTGCCCTCACTGAAAATCAGTAGACTTCTTATCACTGGCACAGCTTAAATTTATGGATTCTCAAAGCTTTGATGTTTCTTTGGTGCTTATTAAAAACAAAAAGATATGGTTACTAAAAAACTGTTCTTTTGGTCTATTTCTAATAACTCATTATTTCAGTTTGAACTATTCAACAAATATTTGGACACTTACTCTGGCTCACAGGTTTAATCTATAAACAATCTCTGTCATTACAGAACCCGAGAGCCCCTTAGATTCACAGAAGGCAGCAATCCCAAGGCTGAGGGAAGGAGGCCTTTCGGGGGCAGACAACTAGCTATGAATGGAGCACTAACCACGGGTTAGTGATGCCCTCCGAATCCCAGCAGCCAGATAGGACAGGTCTCATTTAACAAGAAACAAAAGCCAACTGCTGAGAGGTAATTCAGCTAATTGCAGGAAAAATTAGGCTTTGAGTTGGTTTGGAGGACACTGGTGCTCATACTCTTAACTACTTTTCTATAAAACAAGGATAATTGAAGGGAACTAAGAAACTTTGAGGGTTTATTCAATATTTATATAAGCCCGAAGGCATTTCCACCACTTACAAAACAAAGATTTAAAGTTTCAAATCATTGAAAGCTTTGAAAGTAACATGTCAACAAATTGAACACTAAGGGAAGAAATAAACCAAGAAGTTTATTTTAAAAAGTAAATTCAAAAGAGCATACATTTTCAGTTAATCAGAACAGGCCAGATTTTAAGAACTGTTATAATAAACATCTTTCAGCAATATTGGGGAACAATGAAAAAAAGATCCTAAATCGTTACCTAAGATTCATACTAAATGTTTAGAAGTCTTTGCAGTTTCTGTTAACAGTGGTTTACATACTAGTAAAAGACTGCTTTATTATTCTCATATTCCTAAAAGGAGTTTTGTGGGGTTTTTTTAGAAATAAATGCAGTTTAATCCTAAACAGATTTTTTTTTTTTTTTAATTTCTTTTTTTTTTTTTTTTTTTTTTCTGTTGAGAGCCCACTGGCCCATGTGGGAATCGAACCGGCAGCCTTCAGAGTTAGGAGCATGGAGCTCTAATCGCCTGCGCCACCCGGCCGGCCCAATCCTAAACAGATTGACCTGTGTCGTGCTAATGCCATAAGGGCACATGGGAGCCCCGATAAAGTTTACTTACTTGGTCTTTCTCACGGTCCCTGCCAGGAATGACAGGGGAAAGTGGCAAAACTAAAATGAAAGGAAATAAGTGTACAATGGGTAAGTTTACATCTGAGAAATACAAAAACTCATTTTTCCCTCTCCCAATTATACGTGTCCAGGCTAAAAGCCATTCCCATTTCCTACAACTACCTCAAATGCCTGGTTCTGAAGATCCCTTTAATAATTATTCAGCTGTGTTCCTCACCATCTAGCACGCATTCTCTGCTCTAGATCAAGTCCCTGAATGCCGTCCTCATGTCCTCAGTTTGTCCTTGTACTTTTATCTAACTTAGAATGCTTTCCCCTCTCCGCACCTCTTCAAACCCTATTTTTTTTCCAATGAGGAGCTCAAGTCCTACCCACCTCACCTCTTCCTTGAAGCTTTTCCTGATGATTCCAGCTCATATCAGAGTCCTCTTAGCTGAACTCCTACTCCATTTATCTGCAGCTCATATTTAACAGTTATTTACCAATTCCATATTCTTTTGTACTGATTCATGTATGTACATTTTGCCTTTCCAATGTAATTGTAGCAGGGGAAGGGGAATCACATGATCATACATCTCTTTGGTAACTGCTCTCATCATATACTGAAAAATAAATACCTGCTGATTTATTTGAAAAATGACTTGAAAGAAGACATGCATCAAACTTACTTTTTAAGCTACTTCTGGCTCTTGTTTTTTTTCGACCAGGATATGGTTTTAGGAATTTCCTTTCTTGGTTATTGGTCCAAGATAGTTCACTGGTACTAGTACTTGAATCTTGATTGCTCTCCGAGAAGAGGTGTTTCCTATAATGAAACTTCTACAAACACAGATGATAAATGAGAACTATTAAAGGTAGTACCCTTTATATACAATTAAACATACCACTACAAAATGAGACAAAAGAGAAGTACCTCCTTCTAAAAGACAGGGTCTCCCACACAATAAAAATGCCCAGAAGTAAGGAGGGGAAGACAAAGAAGAAACAGGTTATTTCATTAGTCAATTCTCAACCAAACTGCTGCTGTAAAGGATGGGAAAATCCTCTCTAATCAAATACTTGCAACTAACGAGATGCTAGGTCACTGCTCAAAAGCTGATACACCTTAATATCATGTCAACACTATAACTTCAAAATATTAACCTGAACGACAAAAGCAAGTATAAAACTAAGTTTTACAAAGATATGCTGGTCTACATTTCAGAAGAACTAAAATAAAAACAAAAGGGTTATTCCTATTTGAACCTTACAGGCTTTGAAATTAAGCCTTTAATTTCAAAGGTTATATTTAGACTATCAAGGTTAGATTTTTAGGACAAACGTAATCAGTTCTGCTGGATTATTCAACTGTACATTGATATTTACACATGTATTAAATCTTTTTCTGTTTTTGGATTCACTTTTACAAATGCTGTTAATGAAAATGTGTATGCTCAATTTTAACATGGAATTTGTTTTAATTTAACAAAACGCATACTCTATTGGAGCCCTGTCTGTGGTGTCCTTCCCGGAGTCCAGTCCTTAAACCGCCATGACTCTACAGGGGCTCCACCATTCAGCTTGTGACAACTCATTCTCATGTCAGGCCAGGGAGGATTCACGTGAATCCAAATGTAGTAAGCGGTGACAGTATCCCACATGCTCTTTTCAAACTAATACACATCAGCGAGAAGATACACGCTGTGCCTGGAATGGCAACGTGTAGCGTCAGCTTAGGATGAGAACCAGCCTCACCCTTATTTATGATAGCACAACCCATAACTTCTAAGATGGGTGATGGTGAACTATCTATTTTTCAAATGAATTTCTTTTTAAAGATCCAATTGAAAATGCTTAGCAGTTCACCATTTGTAAAGAAGCTCATTTGTTAAAGGAAATTTGTGAGCCAGACCTATGTATCTTACTCATATGAGAATAATAAAAAAGGTTGGAGGGACCCTCACATTTGTTCCAGAGTTCCTCACCCCAGGGTCTTGTAACAAGCAAGCATCACTTCATTTAATGCATCCAATTAACACGTCACACAGCAAGGCTTTCCCAGTTTCTTTAGTTTTATAGATAAAGGTGTTGAAAGTTATTTACAAAAAGACAAGTATCCAGAGAAGTCATTTTTAAATTTGGCGGCATATTATAATAGAATCGCCAGAAAAGGGCTTTTGAAAAAATCCCAATGCCTGAGCTTTACCCAGGACCAATTAAGTCAGAGTCACTGGAAAAGGGATCCAGGCTTTAGTATTTTCATCAGCTCCCCTGGTGACTACAGTTAGAAGCCTGGGCAGTGGAAAATAAGTACCATTCCTAAAAGCAAAACAAAAGAAGCCTTATCTCATTTGTTTGAAGCTCATGATCTCAAATTTTTAAAAAATTTCATTTAATGTTCATAATAGAGATATTATTCAAATGCACTGACTACAGATTTAGAGCACTGATCTTACCAAAGGGGGAGCAAACCGGAGAGGTGTAAGTTGGTGGACACAGGGACAAAACCATGTCACTGACTCAAAGTGAAACATTTCTTTTCAATTCATTAGCACTTCTGCTTCAATTCAAGATAAATCTCAAGTGCTAGTAGGTCTTTCAATTTCTCTTCTGCTTACTAATCTTTTTTTTTAAACAGCAAGAAAAGGCTCTAGCCACAAAGTCTAACAAGTAAAAGTACAGTTGGGTATGATAACTTTGTTATTTTCCATTGTATATATTTGGGGGCTTACCTACTATTTGTTACAACAAATGCTGATTTTCCATTTGAAAGTGAAATAATTCTGGGATTCTGGTCAAGATGGCAGAGTAGGTAAACAGTGTGCTCACCTCCTCTCCTGACTCCATCAAAATTACAACTAAACTACAGAACAACCATCACTGAGAATGACCTGAGGTGCAGCTGAACAAAAGTCCTACAACTAACAATATACGAAAGAAGCCACATCGAGCCTGGTAGGAAGAGCAGAAGCATGGAATAGGCTGGTCCCACACACATGTGGCAGTTAAAAATTGGAAGGGGTATCTTGGCTGCAGAGGTCCCACTGAGAAGCAAGGGGTCCCACCACCACACCTGGCTATCCAGCTCAGGATTCTAGTAACAGGAAGAAAAGTCCCCGTAACTTCTGGCTGTGAAAACCAGCAGAGATTGTGGCTGAGTAAGACAGAGGGTAGCTAGAATCCCAAACATTCCTCTTAAAGGGCCCGCACATGGACTTACTCACTGATGGACTCACTCACTCTGAGCTCCAGCGCTGGGGCAGTAGCTGGAAAGGCACCAGGGATCTATGGGGTGGAACTGAATTATCTGGCTTCATGGTGAAGGCTGGAGGGGCAACTTTCTCCCAGACAGAAGTGCTGGCAGAAGCCACTATTCCTTTGTTGAGCCCTCCTCCTTCCCAGTGTGCAGACATAGGCAGCCACCGTATCTGAGTCTCCATCAACTTGGCTAACAATGGTGGTCCCGCCTTGGTGATTCCCTGAGACCCTCCTTCCCCAATCCACCCAACTTGCGAGGCTACCCAAGCCTCTTCCAGTGGCTTTTCCATACAAATGGCTCGTGGTGGCTCATGCAGCAGACTTCCCTAAAATTTCTCAAAGGTTCATGAACCCCAAACAAGGGACATCTAGCATCAGTGTGTCACCTACCTCTTGCTGAGCAGCCCCAAGCCTGGCACTAGTGACAGCTGGCCTCAGTTCAAGGATTGGTCTCCCCAGGTACCACCCAACTCCACGTGGATGGTGGCCATCTGCATATTGCTTTTTGGCTCATTCCAGGAGGCCTTGAATGTGGCACACCTGGTGGCTGGCTTCAGATTGAGCTGGAATGCCATCCAATTGCCTCCATAGATGACACACCCAAAGCACAGACTGAGCAGGCACCAGACAAGAGCCCTGCTAAAGCAAATCCTGCTCCATAAGGTCAGCCCCTGCACAATAGCCCCTCCACTGTAGTCATGTCCAGTCTTCACAACCAATCAGCCTGAGGGTCAAACGCTCCGACTGACATGAAAACAGCAACAAAGGGTCAACTACAACAGGAGGGCACACACAACCCACACAAGGGACACACCTGCAGCACCTGTGTCACATGACCAGGGAGACTGTACCACTGGGCCTCACAGGACACCCACTACATAAGGCCACTGTACTAAGATCAGGTGACATATCAGCTCTACCTACTACATAGAAACAAATAAAGAGAAGCAGTCAAAATGGGGAGACAAAGATACATGTCCCAAATGAAAGAACAGAAAGAAGCTCCAGAAAAAGAACTAAACAAAATGAAGACCAGCAATCTACCAGATGCAGAGTTCAAAACACTGGTTGTCAGGATGCTCAATGATCTCAGTGAGAACTTGAACAAAGAGATAAGAAACATAAAAATAGCGATAGAAAACAAAGAACCCGTCAGAAATGAAGAACACAATAACTAAAAAGATACATTAGAGGGAATCAACAAATTAGATGAAGCAGAGGATCAAATCAGCAATTTAGAAGATAAGGTAGCATAAAACACCCAATCAGAACAGCAAAAAGAAAAAAGAATCCAAAATAATAATGATAATAATGAGCATCAAGCATACCAACATTCGCATCATAGGGGTACCAGAAGGAGAAGAGAGACAGCAAGGAACTGAAAACCTATTTGAAGAAATAATGATGGGAAACATCCCTAACCTGGTGAAGGAAATAGATATACAAGTCCAGGAAGCTCAGAGAGTCCCAAACAAGATGAACCAAAGAGGCCCACATCAAGACATATTATAATTAAAATGTCAAAGGTTAAAAACAAAGAAAAAAATCTTAAAAGCAGCAATAAAAAAGCAGTTAGTTACCTTTGAGGGAGCTCCCATAAGACCATGAGCTGATTTCTCAACAGAAACTTTGCAGGTCAGAAAGAATTGGCATGAAATATTCAAAGTGATGAAAAGCAAGGACCTACAACCAAGATTTCTCTACCCAGCAAAGCTATCATTTAGAATTCAAGAACAGATAAAGTGCTTTCCAGACAAGAAAAAGCTGAAGGAGTTCATCACCACCAAACCAGTATTACAAGCAATGCTAATACTGGTAAATGGTGTGCTTCTTTAAAAGGGACTTCTTTAAAAAGATGAAAAATATGAATAAAATGGCAATAACTACTCATACATATCTATCAACAATTATTTTAAGTGTAAGTGGATTAAATGCTCCAATCAAATGACTTAGGGTATGTGAATGGATAGAAAAACAAGACCCTTACATACGCTGCCTACAAGAGACTCACTTCAATTGAAAGACACAACCAGACTGGAAAGTATAGAGATGAGAAAAAGATATTTCATGAAAATGGAAACAAACAAGCAAAAAAATATGGAGTAGCAATAGTTATACCAGACTTGAAAACAAAAACTATAACAAGAGTCAAAGAAGTATTCAGTAATCCCACTTCTGGGTATTTACCCTAAGAAACCCAAAACACGATTTTGAAGGGATATGTGCACTCATATGTTCATTGCAGCATTATGTACAATAGCCAAGATATGGAGGCAACCTGGGTGTCCATCAATGGAGGAATGGATGAAGAAGGGGTGGTACATATATACAATGGGATATTACTCAGCCATAAAAAAGAATGAAATCTTGCTATCTGCAACAACATGGATGGACATAGAGGGTATTATGCTGAATGGAGTGAGTTGGATAGAGAAAGACAAATACATATGATTTCATTTATACGTGGAACCTAAAAAACAAAATAAATAAACAAACAAAACAAACAAATTCATAGATACAGAGAACATTTTGACAATTGCCAGATGGGAGGGTGGTTAGGGGGATGGATGAAAAAGGAGAAGGGATTAAGAAATACAAATCGGTAGTTATAAAATAGTCATGGGGAGGTGAAGTACAGCATAATATAGTCAATGATATTGTAATAACTATGTATGGTGTCAGATCGGTACTAAATTTACTGGGAGATGACCTCATAAGTTATATAAATGTCTAATCACTATGTTGTACACCTAAAATTAATATAATATTGTATGTATACTGTAACTGAAAAAAATTTTAAAGTATTGAAAAAAATGAAATAATTCCTTTTAAAATAAGTTCAAAATAAATTTGAAAAAAATAGAGATAAAGAGCAGAGTGATGACAAATTTTGAAGATGGTATGCAAATAACTAAAATTTGAGAAGTAATGCCCACACACAAAAGTTAGTTCATTACCGACATTCTTGTTTCTTGATTTCTGTCACCCTTGAGAGCAGAATCTTTCCTAAAAGAAAATAGCAAATTAATGGAACATAACCCCATCACCTTCTCCTTCCCACTTCACAGCCCTAACTTTTTTTGCCTTCATGTGCTCTTTGTCTGATGTGAGCCCAGCACATGGGAAGTACCGCATCTGGCAGACAAACATCTTACCTTACATTTCCATAGATCCCGTGTCTGACAACTGGTTATTTAAAACAAATCAAACCTTTGTTGAACCCGTCTCTGTCAGACACATAAAGAGGAAGGCAGGGTGAGATCAAGGAAACATCAAGCTGTGGCAAAGCTGCAGAGCAGTGCTTCCTGTCTGCCTGTACCTCAGAATCCACTGGGGTGCTATAAAAAATAGCTTCCCTGAAGGTCAACGATGTTGAGCAGCTATCTTTTCATGTACCTGTTGGCTATTTGTACGTCTTCTTTGAAGAAATGTCTATTCAATTCCTTTCTCCATTTTTTTAATAAGGTGATTTTTAAATTTTTGGCTGCTGAATTGTAGGCGTTCCTTATATATTTTGGGTATTGACCCCTTTTATGGTTTGTTATTATTTAGAAAAAACACGTAATCTAAGTGTTGATGAACATGTGGAGAAATTGGAACCCTTGCACACTGTTCACAAGAATGTAAAACGGTGTAGCTGCTATGGAAAAGAGTATGAAAATTCTTCGAAAAATTAAAAATAGAACTACTATATGATATAGTAATCCCAGACATCCAATGGAATTCAAATCAGGATCTTGGAGGGAAATTTTCACTCCCATGTTCACTGCAGCATTATTTACAATAGCCAAGATATGGAAACAATCTAAATGCCCACTGATGGATGAACGGATAAACAAAATGTGGCATATACATACAAAGGAATACTAGTCAGCTTTTAAAAAGAAGGAAATCCTGCAATACAAAACAATATGGATGAGCTTGGATGACATCACGCTACGTGAAATATGCCAGTCACAGAAGGACAAATTCTGCATGATTCCACTTACATCAGGTGTCTAAAATAGTCAAACTTATAGAAAGGGAGAATAGAATGGTGATTTCCAGGCACGGAAGAAAGGGGAAAATGTGGAGTTGCTATTAAACAGTTATAAAGCTTCAATTATGTAAGATAAACAAGTTCTAGAGATTTGTTGTATAACATTGTGCCTATAGTTAACAATACTATATTGTGCACTTAGAATTTTGTTAAGAGAGTAGAGCTCATGGTAAGTGTTCTTATCACAATAAAAAAAGAGAATGAAACAGCTAACGCACTCCCATTTCCAGGCAACCATTGATCTACTTTCTGTCTCTAGATTAGTTTGTGTTTTCTAGTATTTTATGTAAATGAAATCATACAATATGTAGTCTTTTATTTCAGGAGGGGGGGGGTCTGATTTCTTTCACTTAGCATGATTATTTGGAGATTCATTCATGTTGTATATATTAATAATTATTTTTTATTTCTGAATGGCTTTCATTGTGTGGATATAACAAAATTTATTTCTCCATTCATCTATTGGTGGACATTTGGGTTGTTTCCAGTTTGGGCTGTTTCCAGTTTGTTACAAATAAAGCTACTAAAAACATTAATGTACATCCCTTTATGTGGACATATGTTATCATTTCTCTTGAGTAAATACCTATGATAAGAATAGCTGGCCCATAATACGTGTATACTTAACATTTTAAGAAACTACCAGCAATGTATAAGCGTTCCAGTTGCTCCACATTCTCACCAACTTGGTACAGTCTTTCTAATTTTAGATATTCTAATAAAGATGGTAAATTTTATGTTACATATATTTTAGCACAACTTTAAAAAAATAATTATACATTTAAAATTTTACTCACTAGTTCTAGTAGTCTTTTTGTAGATTCCACTGAATTTTCTACTTACCATGTTTCCCCCAAAATAAGACCTAGCCAGACAATCAGCTCTAATGGCTTTTGGAGCAAAAATTATAGTAAAATAAGACCATGCATAATATAATATAATATAATATAATATAATATAATATAACATATATAATATAATACCAGGTCTTGTATTAATTTTTGCTCCAAAAGACTCATTAGAGCTAATTGTCCAGCTAGGTCTTATTTTGGGGGGAAAACGGTAAATGATTATATCACCTACAGATACAGTTTTTCTCCTCTCTTTCTGATCTGAATGCTTTTTAGTTCTTTTTCTTGCCTTATTGCACTGGCTAGACACTCAATTACAATGCCAAATTGAACTATTGGAGCAGATATTCTTGTATTGGAGCAGATATTCTTGCCTCATACCTGATCGTAGAGAAATGCATTCCATCTTTAATCATTAAGTACACTATTAGCAGTAGGTTTTTCATAGATGCCCATTAATAAATTAAGGAAGTTCCTTTTTATACCTAGCTTCCTGAGAATTTTTTATCAGGAACAGATATTGAATTTTGTCCAATATTTTTTTCTATATTGACTAAGATAACATGTTTATTTTTGTTTCCTAACATAATAAATTACCTGATTTTTTTACTGTTAAATCAAACTTGCTGTCCTGGAATAATTTTTTTATATTGTTGAATTTGATTTGCTAAAATTTTGTTAAATGTTTCGCATCCATGTTCATAAGCGCTACAGAACTATAGTTTTCTTATAATATCTCTATCCAGTTTTGATATTGGGTTACTGCCAGTCTCATAGAATCAGTTCATAAGTATTTCCTCCTCTTTGATTTTCTGGAAGATTTATGTAGCATTAGTTATTTATTATATATATTAGTTAAGTATTATATATTAGTTATGATTATGTATATTAGTTATTTTTTTCTAACCTCTTTGGTAGAATTTATCAGTGAATCTATATAAGTCTGACATTTTGTGTGTGTGAAGGTTTTCAACAATGAATTTCATGTCTTTGAAAGATATGGGGCTATTTAGGTTATCTGTTATTTCTTGAGTGTGTTTTGATAGTTCATGTGTTTCAGAAAATTTGTACTTTTCATTGAAGTTGTCTTTTTTTTTTGCATACATTTATTCCTAACATTCCCCTACCAACCTTTTAACAAATGTAGAATCCATACTGATGTTATCTCTCTCATTCCTAAGATTGCTAATTTTTGCCTTCTCTTTCTTCCTAATCACTCTGCCTAGTGGTTTGTCAATTATATTTATCAAAAAGAAGGAAATACCTAGGAATAAATTTATCCAAAGAGGTAAAAGATCTACACTGAAAACTATAAAACATTGATGAAAGAAACTGAAAAAGCTATAAATAATTGGAAATACATTCCATGGACATAGGTTGGTAGAATTAATATTGTTAAAGATGTCCTTACTACCCAAAGCAATCTCAGATTCAATGCAATCCCTATCAAAATTCCAATGGCACTTTTCATAGAAATAGAAAACACAATCCTAAAACGTAATGGAACAAAAAAAAGTGCCAAACATCAAAAACAATTTTGAGAAAGAAGAAAAAAACTAGAGACATCACACCTCCTGATTTCAAACTCTACACTAGTAATCAAAACAATATGGTACCAGCATAAAAACAGGCACACAGACCAATGGAACAGATTCAAGAGCCCAGAAATAAACTCTCACAAATATGGTCAACTAATATTAGACAAGGGAGCCAAGAATACTCAACGAGAAAAGAACAATCTCTTCAATAAATGGTACTAAGGAAACTGAACAACCACATGCAGAAGAATGAAACTGAACTCCTTTCTTACACTAATCACAAAAATTAACTCAAAATCATTTTAAGACTTAAATGTAAGACCTAAAACTATAAAACTCCTAGAAGGAAACACATTGAAAAAGCTCCTTGACATTATTGGTCTTTACAATGACTTTTTGGATTTGACACCAACAAAAGCAAAAATAAATAATTAGAACTATGTCAAACTAAAATGGTTCTATACACTAAAAGAAATGATCAACAAAATGAAAAAGCAGCCTACAGAAAGGGAGAAAATATTTGCAAATCCAAAATACATGAAGAACTCATACAACTCAATAGCAAAAACAATCCAACTACAAAATGGGCAGAGGGTCTAAATAGACGTTTTTTTCAAAGGAGATATTCAAATGGCCAACAGGTACATGAAAAGGTGCTCAACATTACTAATGATTAGGGAAATGCTAATTAAAACCATAATTGGGTACTACATCACACCTGTTAGAATGGCTATGAGAGAGAGAGAGAGAGAGAGAGAGAGAGAGAGAGAACAAATCTGACAAAAATGGGGAGAAGAGAGAACCTTGGTGCACTATTGGTGGGAATGTAAATTGGTAAAGCCACTATTGAAAGTTATTCAGCCAATATGGAGGTTCCTAAACAATTAAAAATAGAACTACCATATGATCCAGCAATTCACTTCCAGGTTGTATATGTCCAAAGGAAACAAAATCACTATTCCTAAGAGATAACTGCACCCTCATGTTAAGCAAAGCATTATTTACAATAGCCAAGACAGGGAAAGAATCTAAGTGTCCATCTTAGATAAACGGATAAAGAAGATGTGGTGTATATATACAATGGAATACCAGCCAGCTATAAAAAATAAAGAAATCCTTTACTTTAGACAACATGGGTGGACCTTGAGGGCATTATGCCAAGTGAAATAAGTCAGACAGAGAAAGACAAATACTGTATGATCTCACTTGGACTGGAATTACACACACACACACACACACACACACACACACACACACACACACACACACCAAAAAAACATAGAAAAAGAGATCACATTTGAGGTTATGAGGCAGGGAGTGGGGGTGGGGGGATTAAATGAAAATGGTCAAAAAGTCAAACTTACTTAAAGTTATGAATAAGTACTAGAAATATAAAGTCCAACATGATGGCTATAGTTAACACTGCTGTATGGCATATTTGAAAGTTGCTAAAAGAATAAATCGTAAAAGTTCTCATTAAAGAAAAAAATACTTTGTAACTATATAAGGATATGGGTGTTGCCTAACTGTGGTAATCATTTCTCAATATACATATGTCAGCTCATTCTGTGGCTCATCTTAAACTTATACAGAGCTATGTAACAATTATATCTCACTAAAACTGAAAAAAAAAAGAATCAGTATATAATCTGGCTCCGCATGGACATTAAAAAGAAGTTCAAAGTAATATGTTCGCTTATATAATATAACACGTGTCATGTTCACAACTGTTTCTGGGGATGCACCATAGGAGTGAAGAAAAAAAGCTGTTTACTTCTTATACTTTACTGGAAATTAAGTATTTAAAATGTGCACAGTAACTAAAATTTTATCAGCTAGAGTATGAAAAAATTATGAAGCAGGTTTAACAAGCTTGTAGGGTGTAAGATCAATATATCAACTGCATTGTCATAGAATAAACAATTAGAAATTAAAATTTTAAGAATTATTTATAATAGCAAAGAATATGAAATACTTAGGTACAAATTTAGCAAAATATGTGCAACATATATGTACTGAAAACTAAAAAACATTACTGAGAAAAAAGTCCTAAATAACTGAAGAGCTATAGCAGGTTGATGAGGCAAAGAAACAACATTATTATGATAATAATTCTTCCAAAATTGATCTCTATATTCAACATAATCCCAGTCAAAATCCTAGCAGATTTTTTTGTAAAGTAGATTCTAAAATTTATGTGGAAATGTACAGTCAAAACAACTTTGAAAAAAACTGACAAAGCTGGGAGACTAACATTATCTCATTTCCAAATGAGATTCAATAGTTAAGATAGTAAAGCTACACTGATTCAGACAGTATGTAAATATAGACAAATAGATCAACGGAACAGAATATACAGTCCAAAAATAGATCCACACATATATGGTCAATTGATTTTTTTTCAACAAAGGTTCCAGGGAAATTCAGTGGGGGTTGGGGGAGAATAACTGTTTCAGTGGGGGTTGGGGGAGAATAACTGTTTCAATAAATGGTCTGGAACAATTGGACAGTCATTGGAAAGAAAGAAAAGAGGAAAGGAGAGAAGTAAGGGAGGAAAAGGAGGGAAAGAAGTAAGGAAGGGAGGAAGGAGGGAGAGAGGAAGGGAGAAGGAGGAAGGAAAAAGGACCTCTACTGTTACCTCATACAATATACAAAAATTAACATAAAATTACTCATAAACTGAAATAATATCTAAAACTACAAAAATTCTAGAAGAAAACATAAGAAAAATAATACCGATTATGAGTTTGACTAAGATTTCTTAAGCATGTCACAAAAAAGCATAAAGTATAAAAGAAAAAGAAATAAATACATTGGACTTTATAAAAATTTTAAACTTTTGCTCTTTAAAGACACTGTTATAAAAATAAATGTCACAGATAGGGAGAAAGCATATACAAAACACATATTTGATAAAGGACTTGTATGCAGAATATATAAGGAACTCTTGTAACTCAATAATAAGAAAGCAAATGACCAGTGATTGCAGTGGGGGGGTGAAGAAGGGCAGGAGAATGGGATTTTTCAAAGGGGCAGGAGGAAATTCTTGGTAATGACAGATATGGCCATTATTTGCTTGTGGTGATGGTTCCTGGGTGTAGACATATCAAAACTCATCAAATTATACACTTTAAATATGTACAGTTTATTTTATTTCAATTCTATCTCAAAGTCATAAAAAAAAAATCACTTGTCCTAAGACCTGTTCTTCAGAGACCTACATGGAAGTGGCAAATAAATTAATGCCAGTGATAAATGTTTGCTGGCTGGGGATATTCAGTGTTCTGCTGCAGAAAAACACATCACCAAAGATAACCCTGTGGGTGTGATAGTAGAGACCCGTAGGTCAGAACATTTCAGTACTGCTCACATCATTCTATAGAAAACTGCACACAATGCTCTCTCCTTGTGTGGGGCATGGCCAGATGCAGGAAAGGGGGAAATCTGGACAGTTGACTTGTATATTAACTAGTCATGTCACAAGCAATCTACAGGATTTA
Source organism: Rhinolophus hipposideros (assembly GCF_964194185.1). Taxonomy (NCBI): domain Eukaryota; kingdom Metazoa; phylum Chordata; class Mammalia; order Chiroptera; family Rhinolophidae; genus Rhinolophus; species Rhinolophus hipposideros. The sequence continues at coordinate 11,899,211 of NC_138054.1, read as the reverse complement.
TTAGTTTTGAAAATCACTTACCTGGATTTGTCATTTAACTGAGAAACCGGAATTTTTACTGATGGTTCTTGTAAATCTGAAGAATACTCGTGTTCTGAAGTAACTTCTAACGGTAAAAATTAAAAACAAAAATTGTTAAGCTTCTCAACCAAGTATTTACATATAAATATACCACTCAAGTCTTATTTATGATAGATTTAAAAATCTGACCTTGTTGTGTGTCACTCAGTTGCAATTTTTCTGGTGAACTATCAACTGTCTTTGTTTGCTGCAGAAAAAAATATGTATTTAATTATGGCGCCTTTGAAACCCTCTTTTGAAATTCTTTTGGAGCCACTTTACACCTCCAAAGAAGAGCATTTTCACTGAATAGTAAGATATCAGCCTCTTTGTTTATTAGACTTGGCTCCAAATGACTGTTGGCTGTTCCAATAAATTAATATCCACCCTCAGGAGAAGACTGGCCACTCTCAAAGATAATCAGTGTTGCAAAGTTACTAATGGAAAAATAAAAGGAAAACTTACTAAAATGTTTTCAATAGCATCAGAATTGTTGGGATAAGCATATAGCTTCCGCAGGAGACCAACTATCTGGAAGAATAATCTTTGGTATGTTTGTTTTTTTAAAAAAATCATTACACTACCATCACACTTCTGCATAATGTGTCCAGGTAATCAAACATAAGAAAAGGAGAAAGGGGCAGAATATCTCTATATGCTAGGCAGTATGTTAGGTGCCGTACATACATTCTGGTTTTAATCCACAGTTCCACAAGACCAGTAGACAGAACTGTTGAAAAACTCCCCAAGACCCTATTCCTCCTGATTCCCTTCATCCTCAAAGAGCTTAGTGATAAGCAAGGGCCAAGGAGTCCACAGCAAGTATCCTCAGAGCTTCTGGAAGAATGTGGTGAGGAGGTGATAATATCCTAGAAAAATTTTCAACTGTTCCAAATAAATAAGATAAAATCTTTCAAGGCACAAAGAGGCTTTGTGTCCTACATAATTAAGACAATGACACGTGAAAAGGAAGAACTAGGATTAGAACTCAGAATTCTCAACTCTTATTACATGGCGTGTAAAAGATCAATCCTTCTGCTGGATCAAATGTTCACATCAAAACCCAACAAGGAGTTCTGGTTCAAGATGGCAAGGTAGGAAGATTCTGAACTCACTTTCCACAGACACACCAATCTTCAGCTGTATATAGTATAATTTCCTCAGGGAAAAAAGCCCTAAATCTAGCTGAATGATTCCTACACATCGGGTGAATAAGAAAAAACTCACATCGAAGCAGGCAGATGTTGAGACACAATCAGACATAAACCCCACCACCAGCATGGCAACCCACAATTGGGAAGAAACTCAAAACCCCAAATTTCTCCCTGAGGAGCAAAGGGTTTGAACCCCATGTCTGGTACTCCAACTTTTAAAACCTGCACCTGAGAGATAAGCCCCCAGAAATCTATTAATAGCTTTGAAAGACAGCAGGGCTTGCATCCATGAGACCCACAAGGTCATAACAAACTGAGAAACAGCTCTTAGAGAGCTTGTACATGTGGACTCACCTGCCCCAGGGCCCAACATGGAAGCAACCAACTGGAAAGTGTACAGTCTTTCTGTGAAAGAGGCTTACTTACTTAGCTTAAAGCATCAGTCTCAGAGGCAGGCATCTAACTTAACACACATCTAGGGGCCTTCCATAATACTCTCTGGGGACAGAGGCCAGAAAGCACCACCTTACACTCTTCCTTTGCCTTCTCTAGCTTGCCAATGTCTCCTGGAAAGGAGTTTGTATCCTCATCTTGTGCCCTGATTTTTGCAGCTGCCATACAGGGGATACCTCTAAATTGCCTGGCTCTGGTGGCCAGTGGGGCTTAAACTCATGGGTCCCTCAGGACTGCAACCAATAAAAAAAAAAGAGTTCTTAACCATCTATGATCCTCAGGACACAGCAGAGACACAACACGAAGATGTACTGCCTTCCTGTGAAGGAGGCCTATTTGCTTATCTTCGTAGGGCCGACTGTAAGCCTCTCCCGAAACCTTGGAGGGCAGGTGCTATCTGCGCACTCCCCCTCTTTTGTGCTCCAGAGAACCAGAATCTCCCAGAGGGCAGCGTGTACATGCATCTGGTGCCTCCGTTTTGGTAGCTGCCACCCAGGGTACACCCCTTGATTGTCTGGTTCTGATGGCGAGCAGGGCTTCCATTCCTGTGTCCCATAACAACTTGAGTTCTTGGCTGGCTACCACCTCCAGGGCACAGCACACACAGCAGACTAAAATACTCCCCTAGTCTGTCTTTGAAAAAGGCTTATTTATTTGTCCTAAAACTCTGGCCAGAGGGGCAGATTTCTGGTTGGGCACATGTCTAGGGGCTACTCCAAAACAAAAGCGAGTGGATGCCAATTTTGTACTCACCCTCAGCCTCACTATAGCTCACCAGTATCTCCCAGAAAGGAGTTCATACTGTCGCTAGGCACTTCAATCTTTGTGGCTACCATTCAGGGGACACCTCTAGATCACCTGGCTCTCGTGGACAGTGGGGGGCTTGCACTCCCAATACCACCAGACTGTATATATTTGCATACTTTAAAAGCTGGTGCCTGATGGTCTCGTTTCCCATCAGCCTGAATCTAGATGTGACTGAGATCCTCCCCTTTAGGACACTAACAGCTCTTGGCATAACCTCAAATACTGGGAGTCACTAAAATTAAAAGAAGTTGCTCAGACAGTCACAAAGGATTGAGAGACAACCAAGAGCTAGGACAGGGTTGAGCAATAAGTTTCATCTCCTTATGAGACCACTCCTTCAGATAGGGAGAGGTGACTGTTTTATATAATGCATAGAAATCAACACAGAGAGTCAAAGAAAATGAAGAAACAAAGGAATATGTTCCAAATGAAAACAAAATAAACCTCAGAAAAAAACCTTAATGAAAAGGAGATAAATGATTTACCTGGTAAACAGTTCAAAATAATACTCATAAAAATGCTTACCAAACTTGGGGAAATAATGTATGAATACGGTGAGAACTTCAACAAAGACATAGGAAATATAAGAAAGTACTAAATAGAAGTCATAGAACTTAAGAACACAATAACTAACCCCCAAAAAATATACTAGAAGGGTTCAACATCAGACTAGATGAAACACAAGGAAGAAACCGTGAACTTGAAGACAGGGCAGGGCAGTAAAACTCACCCAATCAGAGCAGTAAAATGAAAAATGTGAGGACAGTATAAGGGTCTTATGGGAGAATATCAGGTGAAAAACTTTCACATTATAGGGGTGCCAGAAGGAGGAGAGAGACAGGGACAGAAAGTTTATTTGAAGAAATAATAGCTGACAACTTCCCTAACCTGGGGGAGGAAACAGACATCCAGATCTAGGAAGCCCAAGGAGGTTCAACAAAACAGAATCCAAAGAGATCCACACTAAGACACATTATAATTAAAGTGTCAAAAGTTAAAGACAAGAATAAAATTTTAAAAGCAGCAAGAGAAAAACTTGTTACGTACCAGAGAAACTTCATAAGACTATCAATTTTCTCAACAAAAGCTTTGCAGGCCAAGGGTGTAACACAATATATTCAAAGCGCTGAATTTAAATACTTCCACCCAAGAATACCCTGCCCAGAGTTGGACAGATAGTGTTCTAGAAAAGCAAAAGCTAAAGGAGTTCATCACTACTAAATTGTCCTTACAAAAAACTGTTAAAGGGACTTCTTTAAGCTTAAATGAAAGGGTGCTAATTAGTAACAGGAAAATATATGAAACTATAAATTTCACTGGTAAAGGTAAATATACAGTAAAATTCAGAGTAATCTAATATTATAAGGTAGTGGGTTAATACTTATAAAGCTCGTATGAAAGTTAAAAGACAAAAGTAGTAAAAATAACTATTACCACAATACTTTGTTAAAGGATACTTAAGCTAAAGAGATGTAAATTCAAAAAAATAAAACATGGAGGGCAAGTAAAAATGTACAGCTTTAAAATGTAATCAAATTCAAATTATCAACTTAAAAACAAACTGTTATTGTTTTATGTAAGTCTCATGGTAACTACATAGCAAAAACCTACAGGAGATTTAAAAAAAAAAAAGAAAAAGAAATCTAACCACTACAGGAAATCATAAAATCACACAGAAACAGAGTAACAGAAAAAAAAGCAACAGAGGAAGTACTAAACAACTAGAAAACAATGAACAAAATGGTGATCAGTGTATACCTATCCATAATTACTTTAAATGTAAATGAATTCAATTCTCCAATCAAAAGACACAGAGGTCTAAATGGAAATAAAACAAACAGAAGACCCATTTATATGCTGCCTAAAACAGACTCACTTCCAATGTAAGGACACACATAGACTAAAAGTGAAGGGATGGAAAATATATTCCATGCAAATGGAAACCAAAAGAAAGCTGGGGTAGCTATACTTATATCTGACAAAATAGATTTTAAAACTAAGACTGTAATAAGAGATGAAGAAGATCATTACATTAATGATAAAGGAGTCAATCCAATAACAGGATATAAAAATTTTAAATATTTATGCACCTAACATAGGAGTACCTACATATATAAAGCAAATATTAACAGATCTAAAGGGAGAAATAGACAGAAACTGCACATTTAAAAGTGGCTAAGAAATTAAAAGTTCTCATCACAAAAAAATTGTTCAGTATGGCAACGGCTGTTAACTAGACTTACTGTGGTAATCATTTTGTCATATATACAAATATTGAATCAGTATGTTGTATACCTGAAACTAATACAGTCATGCACCACTTAATGACAGGGATATGTTCTGAGAAATGCATTGCTAGGTGATTTTGTCATTGTGTGAACATCATAGAGTATGCTCACACAAACCTAGGTGGTACAGCCCACTACACACCTAGGCTGTGTGGCATAGCCCATTGCTCCTAGGCTGCAAACTTGTACAGCATGTTACTGCACAAAACAACACAAACACAAGAGAAAACGATGCAACCAAAAAGTGTGGTCAACACCAGATATATGAGACTGCTGCCAGCAAAACACAGCATACCGTTTCATAGCAAACTTTTTTTATCAGTAGTGCATACTCTAAAGTAATGATAAGAATATAGTAAATACATAAATCAACAACAGAGTTGTTTATTATCATTATCAGTATCCTGTACTGTACATAAGTGTATGTACTTTAATACAACTTGCTGTGCAGGTTTGTTTACGCCAGCATCACCAACATGTGAGTAATGCTTTGCACTATGACATTATGAGGACTGTGATGTCACTAGGTGATGGGAATTTTTTTAGCTCCATTGTAATCTCACGGACCACCATGATATACACAGTTTGTCATTGACTGAAACATTATGCGGCACATGACTGTATAATGTTATATATATCAATTATATTTCAACTTTAAAAAACCCAACATGGAAATTTAAGAGACAAGAAAACATACTAAAACACCATCAAATAATTAAAAACAATTAAACCTGCCATCTGTTTGTCTTCTCCTAAAGCTTTAATGGAGGCTTCTGATATGTTGAATTGCAAATCAAAATGAATTTCTATTTTTCTCGTTTCTTTGTTTCTGACATTAATAGGCTGTAAGTTAATGATGAACATCTTCTTCGCCTCAGTTTCTAGCAAAAATAAAATATACCAATGCATATCAACATGCTGAAAGTTTTTACTTTAAAATTTCCTAATTTTAAATAACGGCACTATGATATTTGTCAACTGTCCAGATTTTTCTACAATGAGAAATTGAAATCATTAAATAGAGTTACTTTGAAGCTATTTTTATTAGATTGTGTGTGTGTTTCTAGGATTAAGTGGTTATTTCCTGCAGAAGTAGAAAGTAATTTAGCAGCATAACAATGGAAATTGTTTTGTCTTCTAAAATTCGGTCCACTTTTCAAAGAGCATTTTGTGAAGACAAGGCTATTATGTGCAAGAGTTATTTTACTTTCCAATATATTAGGACAACATTCTTTCTCATTCTTTCTCACAGATCCCACTCATTTCTGAAATTAAAAGTCACTATTCGCAATATGCAAGATGGAATACACCTTCCTTTAAATAGCCTCTACTTAAAGGCCTGTTTCTCAGACAATGGTCTCCTTGAGGGCCCTCTTCCAGGATGCCAGCCCTGTACTGACCAATAGTAGTTGGTTTTAGAAGAGAAAACAGCTTAGGACAAAACTCAAGGAGAATCCAACAATAAGCCACCTGTAAGTACATGCTGAGTTTTAAGTAGCAGAAAAGAGAGTAAAGTCTATGAAAGTAGGCAAAACTAACAGTCACAAATTGATGAGAATGGAAACAGGAAAAAAAGAGTAAGACACATCTAAGTCTAGATCTGTGGCTACTGAGTACTTGTAGTATGGCTAGTACGAACTAAGATGTACCATAGCATAAAATAGGTATCAGCTTGTGAAGACTTGGTACAAAATAAGAGAAGGTAAAATATCTCATATATTTTTTATATTAATTGCATGTTAAATTGTTAATATTTTGGATATATTGAGTTCAATGCATATTAACAAAATTAGTCCACTTAAAAAACTTAACATGGCTACTTGAAAATTTAATATTAAATTAAGTACATCGCTCACATTTTATTTCTTTTAATTTGGTGACAATTGTTAATAAAATTATATAGGTTTCAAGTGTACAATTCTGTAATACATCATCTATATATTGCATTGTGTGTTCACCATTCAGAGTCAGTTCTTCCATCACCATATATTTGACCCCCTTTACCATCTTCTACCTCCTCCCTTCCCCCCTTACTCTCTAGTAAGCACTAAACTATTGCTATCACATTATATTTCTATAGGACAGTGTTGGCCTAGAGCAAAGCTCAGCAATCCCCCCAAATACTGATCTTACTGGATATCTAGTCACTCCAGGAAAAATCTATGTAACCCAGAAACAAAAGTAATTCAAACATTATCTAGAAATAAAACAGCTAGTTGGGATGTAGGATTCAAGGCAGAGACAAAAGTCAGAAGAAACTACCTGAGGATTACACCAACCACTCAACATACCACTAAAACATTGCCAACTCTTAACACGAAGGGCTATGAATACAAAACTAAGGTCTTTCTTGCAGAGTTTGCTAGACAGTCGTCAGTTTCTTGGCTATAAAAATAGAAAGTAACATCTACCTCCTCCAGATATTGTGAGGCACTTTGTAAATTATAAAGTTTCCTAGAAATGTGATATATTAACTCTGGCTGGTTGGTTCCTGAAAACCATTACAGTAGCAAGGTTTGGAGTTCAGAAACTTAAAATTGGAAAAGCAATTTAGGGGTCCACAGTCAGAAAATCTGTGGAAGTCCTTCTAAAATATTGACTTAGAGTAAATACCAAAGACATTTTATGTATTTTAAATGGTAACAGGTAATGACTACATAAATTAAATTACTCTTACCTTCATTTATGATTACACTTAATTTACATTTCTAGGGAGATATTTATAAATTCCTTCCCTTTGCTACAGATAAGTACTCCCAACTAATGTATACTATCTTTCCAATTCTGTGACTATTTAACTGCTAACTCTTCCCATCGGTGATACAATAAAAAAATACATATTTGGCCTCTTTACGGGTTCCTGACTCAGACGTCCTAAAACCTTTGTAATTTCCTGAGTGCTAGTAGAGGTGCTAGGAGCATCTTGTCTTGTAATGTTTGGTCTTTGGTCCTGTTCCTGACACAAGAGTTTCTAAGACCCTTAGAATCCCCAGCGTGATGAGTGTCTTGTATGCTAATGAAAGGACTGGGGGCTGGGGGCCCCTACACAGCAGCAGGATGGGGGCTGGTGCCAGAAAGACTGAAGCAGGATTACAGGGTTGGAACTTTCAGCTTCAACCCTTAACCTCCAGGGACCAGAGATTGAGTTAATAATTGATCCCGGCTACATGATAAAAATCTCTAAACTAGGGTTTGGGAAAGCTTCCAAATTGGTGCACACATCCTTGTGCCAGGAGGGTGGTGTGCCCCCATTTCAGAGAGATGGAAGCTCCTGCACTCGGGACACTTCTGGATCTCACTCTGTGTACCTCTTCACCTGGCTGTTCATCTATATCCTTGTTTATAGCCTTTATAATAAACTAATAACTTCAGTGTTTCCCTGAGTTCTGTGAGCCAGGATAGCAAATTATCAGACATGATGAGGAGCTTGTAGGAACCCTGGATTTGTAGCTGGATGGTCAAAAGTACAGGTGGGGCTTGTAAGTAGTGTCTGAAGTGGCGGCAGTCGTGTGGGTTAAGCCGTCAACCTGTGGGGTCTCCACTAACTCCAAGTAGTTAGCGTCAGAATTGCTTAACGTCAGAAGTGTTGTGAGTGAAGAAGCAGTTTTCTTTTACCGTCTCTCAGCTCTTCCCACTGAAGCCTTCTTCCATGTCAACAGGCATAGTTCCAAAATTGAGGCTCAGTTTTCTTCATCTTTCCCTTCATTCATAGAGCTTCACAGTGAAAGTCTCCTCTTCTGCCATTTGCTTTACCACCTAATCTATCCCTGTCCCAAGTTTCCCTCTTTTTCTAATAGGCAACAGGAGAAATTAAAAATTCCTGCCCTTCAGAATAAATTTTCACAGCACTGAAAATAACTATATATGGAAAACTGTGGAAGATTTTTTAAATGCACCAAAAAGTTACTGGGTGCCTGTGTAGAATCCTTTCTGGGATATCTACACTTTTCCTTGTCTTTGAGCTATTTTACAAATCGGTAAGTTGTAGAAAACTAATGATAATGAAAGTGATTCTTGTCCCTAGAAATTCAATTTAATTGCTTCTGTGGAATGCAATTGTCTACTCTTAAATCATTTACAAATTAATTTACTCATTGCTTATATATGCATAGTTCTTTGAATCCTCCTTTCAATTGGTTATTTTCATCTTACTGATTTCCTTATTAATTAATGAATTAAATAAAGTCTTCAACTCACATTCATGTAATATTTGCATGAGGGTTATGATTTCACCTTTTCAAAAATTATCCTTTAACAGAACAATGAAGTTAACTTATGTAGACAGGAAATCCACCAAGGGAAAATCAGGGCAGAGGAAGGCTTACTTTATCTTAAGTGGTCCCATGGGAGAAACTTCAGTTAAGAGTTCAAGGCTAAGGAGGATTTATTCTCCCCAGGACATGTATGAGAAAAATCACATTACAGATCATGTTTCACTTTTTACCCTAGCTCTCAGGAAGCTAAGCATCAAATTTGAATCTCCATGGTAGGCCATTTAGAGTAGTCTTCACGATAAACATTTTTATTCTTATCTGTGGTTCCAATTTTGCATTTTTATTATTTTGGTAAAAATATGCAGGCTGATCTAGAAGTAAAGTGTAATATCCATGTAATCATATTATATTTAGTTTTAAATCATCAATAAACCCAATTACTTAAAAATAATATATATACTAAGTTACTTTCAAAAAGGTCCCCTTATTTTTTAAAGACCCAATTCAGGAATCCTGAGCAAGTATGATTATAGCTGCAATGTGAAGTGGACGAAGTTACAGTCCTTGTACCCACCTGATTTCATGCTCCACTCTGTCTTACCAATCTAAGAAGAAAGGTGGGAAGTCAGAGGGATAATATTTAGATAGAGGGGGTATATACCCACATAAAATCATTGATTATAAAAATCTGTGGCAGGGAGAAAGCAGGTACTATAACCATTTTTTAAATCGTGGTACAAAACATAACATTGACACTGTTAACCATTTTTAAGTGTCCAGTTCAGTGATGTTACATATATTCACATTGTTGTACAACTGATTTCCAGAATTTTTTAATCTTGAAAATCTGAAACTCTTTGACCATTAAACAACTACTTCCCATTTTCCCCTCCTGACAGACCCTTGGTAACCACCAGTCTACTGCTTCTATAAATTTGAATACTTTAGATGCCTTATGTAAGTAGAATCACACAGTATTTGTCTTTTTGTGACTGGCTTAATTCACTTAGCATAATGTCCCCAAAGTTTATCCACGTTGTCACATGGGTCAGAATTTCTTTCCTTTTTAAAGCTGATGATATTCCACTGCAGATATATACTGTCTTTTTAAAAATCATTCATCTACTGATAGACACTTAGGTTGCTTCCACCTTTTGGCTACTGTGAATAATGCTACAATGAACATGGGTGTATAAATATCTCTTCAAGTCCTGCTTTCAATTCTTCTGGATATATACCCTGAAGCGAAATTGCCAGGTCATATAGGAATTCTATTTTTATTTTTTGAATAACTAAACCATTTTTATAATGAGAAAACCAGGCAAGTAATTGAACCCCAGAGTCACAAAGCAAAGAAGTCACCAGTCCTGGTCCCCTGCGTCAGGGTCCTTTCACACTGTGCCACCTCCCTTCTACTTCCAGGCACAAAGTCTGCTCAATAATTAACCAAACATCTACCGCAACTCTAAACAGAAATACGACTCTGAACTAAATGTGGGGTAGTTCAATTATCATCTTACCTATTATGCTGAAATTAATCACTGCTTCCTTCAAAAGTTTTACTGAGTCCCACAGAGCACTCTTGGGGAAAAAAATAAGTGAAAAATATGTGAAATGAGCACATAACACATACTTGCATATGAACAATGTCTAAGCACTTAAATTTAAACAGAAATCAAATGTGATTACCTCAATGTTGTCTATATAAAAAGTTACACTCTGACTTCCTAGGTTGAAATCAATCCAGAATTCCTCTAGTTTTTCATCTACTGGTTTTTTCAACTGTAAGATATAATTTCAGCAAAAATTATACACGTAAATCTCATGTCAAAGGGTGAGACAAAAAATTTTCCATTAAAACCAGAACTTATCCTTTTCCTAAAAACTACTGTAATTATAGGGTGTCTTTTTAGTACCTTACTCATTTCTGCAAAACAAAAAAAAGTCTCAGTTTTATATAACTAAGCTAATTTCTGGGAGGAGGGAGAGAGAAAACACACAAAACACTATCCTTAGCTATTTAACAGATATTTAAGTATCAGACTTCCCAAAGTCACCATGAACAATGGCTTTGTTTTCTCCCAGACATATTCTAGACATATATCAGGAAGTCTATAGAGAGCTTTTATTTCTCAACAATGGAGCAAACACTAGACTTACTATTCTACCACCTACTTTTCCAACAAATAGTATTTCTTGGCCATCTTTCCATCACACATGGTTACTTTTTAATAACTACATGTTTTAACCCATAATGAATGTTACTGGAAGCCAGTGTAAGGGCCGTGATTGAAGCTGATATAAATTTAGAAGTCCTAGAAAGAAGAATCAAGCAGAGATTGGAGTCCTCAGATAACTAGAGGGAAAAACAGGCCACTGAGATACAGGAATCAAACTACCAAAATCAGTTCTAGAAGCAGGAACTTGTAGAATGAATTGCAGACTCACCTAACAAAAGCCAAGAAGGGGACTCTGAACCCAAAACAAAGAAATGGTTCATTAGGACGTTCTGAAGACAGGGTCCTAGGAACACCCAATATTGGCTGTTTAGCAATCTTTGAAGATTTTACCCAAAAATTGAGGTGCTGTAAATTGGGGCACCTTTCCAGAAACCAAAAAAAAAGGGAGTAAAAAGAGGCTGCTCAATTTTGGAGTATAAAGTACAAAGCAGAATGATCTAGAGAAAGGAGAGTGGCCCCAATTGCTAGGAATGGAGTGGGAAGCATCAGCTGTATAAAAAGGAAGACAATTGCCCTTTTCCCATTTATCCAAACATGAATAATATTACCCACTAATAGAGTAAAATAAGGGAAGGGTCCTGTAATTAACCTTATAAACACATAGAAACCCTAAAATGTCTTTACCTAGTATTAACAGTAGGGCCCTTAAGCGTCCTGTGCCCCAGTTACAGTATGAGAGAAGACTGGGAAAGGGGACAATAAGCTTCAGAGTTGAGGCCTCTAGAAGTAGACTTCCTGTTTTAAAAATGCTTCAGGTATCAAGAACAGCTTGCCCTGATTAAGTAAACCAAACTATGGGTTTTATTACACACCACCCTCATGGCCCCCAAAAGAGACAAACATACCTCATACCCATCAGCAAAAGCGGCAATACATGGAAATGAATAGACCCTGCAAAATACTTCACAATTAAAAAGTGAAATAAAATATGGATGGAACCCAAACCCAACCTACCGATATTCTACAAACAAGCATTTATAACTAGAGTGTGCCATTAAGTCTCTTTGCGCAAAGTATGGAAGGAGATCTCAAACCTGCAAATGGAGATCTACCTATGGCTAGATTTCAAGTCTCCATCTGGCAGTCTACAGCCAGGTTTACTGGTAATATATCTCAACCCAGTCGTTTAGCAAGATTCCCAATAAAAGGAGTGAATTTAGCAAATATCTTTTCATCGGGGGCTTACCTGTCCATAATATGCCTATCCCTAGTGACCTCATCTATAGGAAATTACTCTTCACAAAATCTCCCCAGATGACGTAATGTTAAAAATATTCCAAATCTAAATACGCTAAAAGACTGACAGAAATTACTTTTAAACACACAGGAATGAGTCACTAGGCAGAATGTGTCTAGTCTTTCTACACAATGGGTAACTCAGTAGTATTCAGTAAGTTATGTATCCCAAATTCTCTCTTAAAATAAAACAGATCCTAGATTTCTTTTTTAATATTAGATATTTTCAGAATACAGCTGGTCAATAAAATAATACTGAGAAAAACATCTTACCTTCTTTGGTCACCAAGTCTGTTGTTTAGGTAATTGAGAAACAGTCTAGCGTCCTTCAAAGTAAATGATGAAAACTTTTTAATAAAATAAAAAAATCAAGATGTCTTATTAAATAGTAGTACCCCTCACCAGCCTGTAGAAGCCAGTGTTTGCTTCTAAATTTCCAGGATCTGGGAAAATCACAAGCCTCCACAAGGATTCATTATTATAGTTGAACTAAAACAATACTTTGTATCACTAAGAGGAGGCTCCAGACACATGTTTTAAAAGGAATCCTCAGATTTTCTGCTGAGGAATGTTTAAGTCTCCAAAAGTGCACAATTACTGGGTTTAACTGGGCTAAAAGAATAGCAGAGAAACACATCATACTAATAAGCTCGATTATAATATTTGACTAACCCACTGGGCATCCATCTCACTAACATCTGCACAGCACAAGTCAACCAAAAACCTATAAAACTTATCAATTTTGGTTTTATCTATGTGTATTATCCAGGGCCAATTTTCCTTATCCAGAATTCTCTATCCCACTTCTTCCTTGGTTCTCTCCTGGTATATGTTCTAAGGATAAAGAATATTTTTAAAGTTCTAACCAATAGCTATTAGGAAGGTAAATCTGTTGCCTCCAAAATTTGAAAGCCCAAGAGACACTGATCTAGGCTTTCGTCTCGTTTGTTAGCAAAGACTGGCTGTTGTATTCAGTCTTTACACTCTGTGTCTATCTATATTCAGCACTAAATAGACAACAGCAATGTAAGCCTTCATATAAAAGCAATTTATTAAGAAGTTGATGGCTATCTTGACCTGAAAAACAAGATAATTATTTTTGTCCTACTTTCATCAAATTTCCCTGCAGATGACGGAATGACACACAGGAGAAAGGAAACTAACAAGGGCGTGTCCACAACATCTCAGTTACTTGCAGTTTCTCTCATTTAATTCTCCAGATTCTGAGGTGGGTTTCATTTCCATTTTACAGATGTGGACTCTCAGGCTTCGTAAGTCAACTACCTTGCCAAAATGCATACATCAGTAAGTCAGGGGAAGTGGGACTCCAATGTTCATACCATGGTCTTTCTATTTAAATCAAATTGAATCCTGACTATTGCAGATCTGGCAATAGACTCAAAGTCATATTTAATATGTTTAATCATATATGTAAAAGTTTAATAGAATCTTAAGTACACAGCAGTTTGGACCAGATGGCTTTGTTCAACATAACGCTATTATAAAGAATTTTATCTTTTCCTAAGTGTCTAACTCTCATTTTAAGAACTTATTACAAGAAGAGGAAAAACATTTTAGCTATTTTAGGATGAAGGTGAGTATGCAACAAAGCCATAGGCTATTGTTGTGCTACTTGAGAACACAATCACAGTGAACCCAGGTTGCGTAGAAGACACTAAAAATTATTGTTCCTCCAACGTATAGGGGCTGGATGGCTCACAACACAAACACCCCGTAATACTCCTCTACCACTAGAGCACACCATGCTATTTTAAGCCTCCCATCATTGCACCAGCTGCTCTTTGCAAGGCTGAAGTTCACTTTCTTTTCTTCTCCAATTCAGCCTACCCTTCGAGGCTCATTGAAAAATTGCTCCCCACCCCATTTTCTCTGACTGGATCCATCACATTCACATATAGGTAACTTCGAAGTTATCTATAAAGAAGTCCTGTCTGCATCGCCATATTTGACCCACAAATACTCTGTTTGTACTGTCCTCAAATTGTTCCACATAAATGGGAAACAAAGTTTAAGAATGGCAACGTAATCACATTTAAGGAAAAGACCCTCCCATGAGCACAGGAAAGCACTGACAAGATGCTTAATAAGTACACATTAAATGGAATTTTGATGACCAGGAATCGCACCGTCTCAAATTTTCGATCCTTAATTTTTTTGAAAGCTTCGGCAATGACGTCATCTTCAAACCACTGATGGACAAGGTCATCTCTTGATATTTTATTTGTCAGTCTACACAATGCTTCAGAAAGAGCAACCTGCTGGTCATAATCTAGAGATTAAAAACACGGTAAACATGGACAATTCTAGGCACAAAGCAAAAGAAGAACTGAGTTCCACAGATTAGCACTTGCGTTAAGAAATTCCATCTAAGACTAGCACTGTTTTATAAGCAGCAAGATGTATCCTGGAATAATTATAATCATTTAAATTCAATATTTACAAAATATTAGGTGAAAATGTAAACAATTGGTCAGCATATAACAATTTTAAGTAAATGATATCTCCGTATTTCATACACTGAAGGTGCCAAAAAAATGTATACGAGTGGACACTTTGGTCCACGTTGCTCAAGCAGTAGTTCGTCATAATCAGAAGTGTCTGGACGCTGATGGTAACCACTTTGAGCACCTCTTGCAATTGCAGAAGTCAAATGTGATTTGTATTCATCTTTTGTTATCGGTATATATTGAGTATTACAATTTTAATAGCTTTCCTTTCTTAAAAGGTATATGCATTTTTTGGCACCTTCTGTATATTAAAACATTCATCAAAAGGAGCTCATCAAATAGCCTTTAAATAATACTTCTACTACAAAAATTAAATCCCAAGATTGAGGTATTTCACAGCAGATAAACAAAAACTACGTATATCAACATGTTTAAATCTCAAATAATTTTAAGTGTAAAAAGAAAGTTGCAGCTGGATATGTACAATAAAATGAGATTTATAAAATGCTTTTAAAATGTGCAAAACAATAATATATGTTGCTTATGAACACAAAGAAAAAAAGTGGAAAAATATACTTAGGAACGAAAAATAAATCCAAGTCAAGTATTACTTCTATCAATGGAGAGAGGAAGGGGATCAGGGATATGGACACTGGCGCTTTACCTGTAACTCTGATTTATTTTAAAAAAGATTCAAAGCAAATGTGGCAAAATGATAGAATTTGACTAAGCTGGTTGGTGAGTAAATGAATATTCATTATTTTTTATGGTTTTCAAGCATGTCAAAATCTCTCATAATAAATGAAAAATAAAATCCTAATTCCTTTTTCAAATTTGGCCATAATTTATTCCCCATAGTTCCACAATACTCATTAAAGCCCCAACGTCCAATATTTAATATTCTAATATTTAAAATTCTAAACATTTCTTACCACCCACAGTCAAGATTGTCCTTGCAAGGTTTTTCCTGAAACATTTAGATAAACTGCATTTTAGTGAAATGAACATAAATAGGCAAAACTTCACTATATTGGCTTGAAATTTTAAGACCAAGATACATATTTCTTTTTATGTATTATTAGTTTCAGGTGTACAAAACAATGTAATAGTTAGACATTTATTCCTCTCATGAAGTGATAACCCCCTCCCCCAATCTACAACCCTTCTGACATCGTATATAGCATGGGGTATACAGCTATTACAATTCTATTGACTCTATTCCTTATGCTGTACTCCACATCCTGTGACTACATATATATACATATATATATATATATATATATATATATATCCTGTGACTATATATATATGTTTATATAGATATAGATATAGATATAGATATAGATATAGATATAGATACAGATATATAGATATGTATAGATATATATATCTGAAATTATTTCAAAGTCAGCATCAGCGTTTTTCTCAATGTCAAGAAGACATTTTCAGAAAAAAAATGTTTCTCGGGGGCGGGCCCGGTGGCTCAGGCAGTTGGAGCTCTGTGCTCCTAACGCTGAAGGCTGCTGGTTCAATTCCCACATGGGCCAGTGGGCTCTCAACCACAAGGTTGCTGGTTCGATTCCTGCAAGGGATGGTGGGCTGCGTCCCCTGCAACTAACAACGGCAACTGGACCTGGAGCTGAGCTGCGCCCTCCACAACTACGATTGAAAGAACAACTTGACTTGGAAAAAATCCTGAAAGTACACACTGTTCCCCAATAAAGTCCTGTTCCCCAACCCCAATAAAATCTTCAAAAAAAAAAAGTTTAAAAATAAAAATAAAAACAGTTGTTTGTTTAAAAACAAGAAATTATTTCTCAAGTTTGTATCTTAATGACTTAACTGTACTTCTTTTAAAGAAGCTATAGCTACTATGCATTCTGAAATTCTATTTCTCCTTCTGTAAAGTGAATTTAATTTGATGACCTGTGAGGATTCGTCAAATGCTAATATTCTGGAATTTTATAATCACCTAACCAACATTATGAGAATGTATACCTATTTTTACAGTTTGACATCTTGAAGAAATATTAACAATGCTGTGGGTCTTTCCAATGAGCTTCTTGAACTCATTTTAAAACTGATTAAGTTAGAGGTGTAATGAGATTAAGTGGTTAAATTATTGTAACTAACACAGACTTCCATATTGAACGCAGACTGTCCCCAACTTACAATGGTTCAATTGAACAATTTTCAACTTTACAATGGTACAAAAGCAACACGTACAAGAAATGACATGAGATATTCAACACTTTATTATAAAATAAGCTTTGTGTTAGATGACTGTGCCCAAACTAACATGCGTGTTCTGAGTATGTATCAGGTAGGCGAAGATAAGTTACTATGTTTGGTAGGTTAAGTATATTCAACACATTTTCGACCTATAATACTTTCAGTTTACCATGGGGTTTACTGAGACCTAACCCCATCACAAGCTGAAGAACATCTGTATTTATTTAACAATTTTAACTAAATGCTGACAAATGTGATGTTGATCTTTTTTTAATGTTTGAAATAAGTCCCATTTTAAAGAACAGATTTGTTAAGAAATCTTGTAGTAGTTCAGTTCCTCATAATACATGATCGACTTTTTACTATTAAATAGAACCCTTGAAACAGTACCACTGAGAATTCTGCTTAATTTTATGCTTTCATATTTTACTTGAAGTCTCGAATATTCCAGACTTTCTAGAACATACAATGAATAAAGTAGGACCATATGATTAGATTGAAAACTTAGGAGAAAAACCTCAGGTCAGTTGCTCTCCAAGTCCAAACATACCACTAAGAATAATGACTTCACTAATACAGTCAATAAATATTTTTTTAGGAAAAATTCAGTGGAAAAATTGCATCCTGCATAGACAAGTGAACAAACCCGACAGCAATGAGCTCGCTGCTCACCAGTCACCTCTTTCGGGCTTACTATGGTAAACTTAGTCACCCTTCCTTTGGCCTATCATGGCTTCATGTCACATAACGACTGTGTATCACAATGATACCATCAATGCTAGTTAGTGGTTAGCACACAGTCATGGGTTTAGGTTCAAATTTCAAAACAGGGTGCTGGTTTTGCCCTTTTCATGGCCACACATTACAACTTTACCTCCAAATTCCAATGTCCCAAGAACTACATAATTAGGACTAAAGCACCAAAAAACCAAAATATCTGTCACTTGAAAAGCAATACAGATTCCGTTCCCTATTAGTATAGCTGATGGTTGGTAACCTTTGAGTATTTGCTCTCTAGCAGGTCATGAGCTAATCACTTTCAATGGACTGTCTGATTGAACTTAGACAATAACTCTATCAGTCAGGCATTAATGTTGGCCCGTTTTACAGGCAAGCAAACTGAGGTACAGTGAGGTTAAGGCTGTGCTGTATGTAGATAATGCAATGAACATAAGTGGGCAAAACCAGGACTTCAAGCCAAGCAGTTTAGCAGCAGGGTCTACACTCAACATTCTCCTATGAATAACTAATTCAGTTCACATATACAATGAAAAAATAATCTATAGCCCGAGAAAACATTTTACAAACTTGATGGAAAAAATAACAACAACAAAAAAAAAACACCTACAAAAACCAAGACCAAAACCCATACTACTGAAAAAGAGCTTAGTAAAGTCTGGCTTGTTTCCTCAGTCCTTCTTCACTACTTAGCATAGTGCCTGAGCCATTATAGACACACAAAGCTCATACTAAAGGAAGGAATGAAGCGATCAGGACTAAGGAGAACAAAGACTGAGGAAGTACAGAGAGATTTTTCCCTTATGTCACCACATAATTGAGTACAAGTTCACTTACATAAGATGACACGGGCCTTCGGACAAGGAGAATTGTTTTCTCTCTTCCCAAGGTACAGCATGCAAGATGCCATTCAAAGTCTTCAAAGCCTGTTCGGAGTTGAAGAAGGCATTCATGGGGGAAAAAGCAAAATAGGGACCTATGCATAACCTTCTCCAAGGTTTCTAGAACAATTATTATCTGTTTCATTATTTGCAACTCACCTCCTGTTGAATCAAAAGATTTACAGTCTTTTCCGTCACCAGAAATCCTAAGGTTAACATGAAGGAACCCAACATTTGAATTTTCCCTGAAAGCATAATTTTGAAATAATCAAACTGATGCAAAATATAAGGAAAGGCCTCCTGCACAGAAAAAGGAGGCAAAGACTGAAAAAGCAATGGGAGCAGTAAACATTTCAGAAATTGTATAGTCTGGGTAAGAGACAAATTAGAGTCTGCTTCGAGTTCTAGAAGTCCCCAGGCCACAGTACACTTGCATGGCATAAACACCCAGCGAGGAAAGTAGGAGCAGAATATGTAAAGTATGACTGCTGTGATTCCCGCATCTCAAGCAAAGCTACTTTTTAGTCCAGACTGAGCAATGTGCAAAGGGAAGCCCCTGCACAGTGTCCCTTTGTTTCTATGCATTTCTTACATTTACATCTTTCATAAAAATTAAACTTTTATAAGGTCTTATGCTAACAGAAACAGGAATTTTTTAATAAAGTGTTGGTCTTCATTAAATAGCATAATCATAGGAACTTCAACAGCTATTTATAAGTCAGTACATAGTAAAAAATAAAAGGGGGGTAGATGGTAATACTTTATGCTTATGAAACACCAAACTATTATTTTATGATTTTACTTAGTCATATTATATTAAAATATGAAATGACAGCAGGAGTGTACACTGCAGAAACTTACGGTAAGATCATAATATTATTTTGATAGGTTCAGATGTACAATTTTGATATATGAATTATTTATCACATATGTTATACTTTTTAACTCCCATATAATTCATGAAACTGTAGGAACCTAAACCAAAAAGTAGAAATAAAAACGATCCCTCTTCAGTCCAAAACCAGCGGATTAATACTGCTGGATAATCTCTGGAAACCAGATACAGTGGTACCTCGAACATCTCCATTGACGAACATTTTGATTTATGAATGCCGTAAACCCGGAAGTAAATGCTTCGGTTTTCGATTTTCGAACACGACTCAGAAGTCGAACATGTCATATGGATTCCGCTGAGTGCAAGATCCTGAGGCCTAGCTGTCGGCTATTTTCGAACATTTCAGAACTCGTGGATTACGTTAGAAAACCAAGGTAGCACTGTATTTGGCTAGGGCCTGTGTCAACCACTTGCTTGTCAGCTTAGAACTTGAGAGGAAGATTCTAACAGAGTCCACATGGACAGCAGAGGGCCCCAAAGATATTTATGCACCCTGTTCACTAGCAAATATTGGATGTAATTCAATCTTTTCATTTAAAGAGTAATAAGAAAAACTAAAATTATAGTCCTATGAAAAGGACAGAGGACCATGGTAAGTCAAGAGGTATCAGAAAAGTGACGAAAAAATGCTTACTTCAGGAAACAAAAATTTAGGAAGCATCTGATTTATCATCTCAAACTTCAAAAGAACTGAATTCTATGAAATAAAAATTAGATTTGCAAGAGAAGGCAACAGTCTAAGGTGAACATACAGAATACAGAAGTAAATGAGGAAGAAATACGTAATATGAAAATTTAAGCCATTCTAGATAGTTCAATCTGAGGAAATTTAATACAAGGACTTAGTTACAAAGATGATTTAAATGCTGGGAAGCCAAACTGGAAACAGTGAGGTAGCCTAGAAATTAGCATCAGTCACGTAACTACCACAACTCTCCCAGCATGCCACACCTCCCCTAAAGTCACAGGGAGGAAGTGATACGACCAGATCCCGGGAATCTAAGTCACCTAGCAAAAGCTATAACCACACATGGGCCAGAGCCACAGGGACAATGCAGTCACTCCTGGAGCTGGCACCTCAACAGAAGGGAGGGGGAAAAATGCCTTCTTTGCTCTCTCCCTCCAATTTCCTTCCATTGGCTAAACTTAGCAGGCAGCCAATTGATTAAAAAACAAAAAAACAAAAATGTTCTCTGCAATACAAAGTAGAGAGAGAAATAAGGATAGAAAAGCAGAGGCAAATCACCACCACTCATAGGTTTCAAGGAAGCAAAGACATGATAGCAGAATTGAAGTTTGTACTGAAAGCAATGAAAGCAGAATTAAAACTATGGCTTCCAAGAAAAACTCGAGAACTGTTCTCAAAATATACAGAGAAAAGTGAGACAAAAATGTATACGAAGACAAAAAAGATGCAATAGATGAATAACAGATAATCTTACAAAGTGACCAGAATAGGAAGAGTAACCGTACTGGACTTTTTCGTGCCTTCCTATCACCCTTTCCCCCTCCTCTGTTATGTAGCAGTCATGCTATTGGGTGGGACTGACTTGCTTCAGGAATGGATCCTAATTGGCATAAGCTATGCTGGGACATCCCATTCATCTTTTCATAGTGATTGGTTCATTAAGGGGGTGGCCGTCCAATCAGAGCAAAGTCAGGGCTTTTCTTCTGATGGTTGAGGAAGGTGAATGTTTCTCCCCCTAGATGTGAACCAGAAAGCACAAAGCTCTGATTGCTGGCTGCCATTTTACAACCATCAAAGGAGACCAACTTGAGAGCAAATACAAGCCTCTGAGCAAGGCAGCACTGAAAGAACTGCAGAGAATGGAGCATAGGCCACAACCAAACTGCTGCTGAACCACCTGTCTCCAGACTTTTTAATTCCTAGGTCAATAAGTCACCTTTATCATTCAACCCTATTTCAACTAGCTATTCTTTTTCATATACCGAAAACACTTTAACTCAGTGTTTTGCAACTAGAGGTGATTTTTGCCCTCCTTTCCCTAAGGAGCACCCAACAATTTCTGGAGACGTTTCTTGCTTGTCCCAACTGGGGAAGTGGGAGAGGCTGCTATTAGCAACGAGTGGATAAAGGCCAGGAGAGCACCCCAAAACAAAGAATTACCTGGCCCCAAGTGTCAGAGTTGAAAAACCCTGCTCTAACTGACAAAATTATCAGAAAATAAAATTTCCCAAGCTAAAGTAGGATTTGATTTCAAATTTCTCATCAAGAACCACCTAAAGGTGGTGTGCACATGCTCCCAACACTTGATGGAAGACAATGAAACAGAATTTTGAGGAGGAGAACTTGCAAAGCAAGAGTGATATTATATAAAAGCCACAAAGATATTGTTAAATAACAAAAAGCTCTGACCATGTCCAACCCACACACCCTAATAATACTCTTCAAAATATAGCAGATGGAGATAAAACAGAAAAAAGAACTCAAGACTGAGGACATCATGGTATAAACAGGTTGGTAGTGACCCCTAAATAATTACTGTAAATAAGATTGCAACACAAGGCATACAGCAAATACTATTTACAAAGCTACATATGAGCCTAAAACCCCATCTTAAATTAAATAAATCTGGGTGGAAGATGGAATTCAAAACATGCTGAATTCCTTGTTACATAGTATACAGAAGAAATAGGGTGCTATAATTTTGATGTTGGTAATTAAGAGCTACTACCAGTGTACCAAAAGACAGACACCAGCCATTCAAATCACTAGAGAGGAGCAAATTGTGTGTATGTGTGTGTGTGTGTGTGTGTGTGTGTGTGCATATATATATATATATATATGCACACACACACTACACATACACAAAGCACAAAACTAAGAAATCATAAAAATGGAACACATACAGTAAGATGACATAAATCTTGGAACAAAAAGGAAGGACTAATTCTATCAATGGCAGGAGGAGGTGGGAAGGTCAGTCAGTGAAAACATCTTTGTGCTTCAGAGAAAGAGATTAAACATCAACTCTATAGAGTCCAGGCTTAACAACACCCAGGCCAAATGCTGACCTCTCTGCAAATGTCAGGTTTTTCCATGTCTTATTTTTGTGTTGTTTGTTTTTTTTCACTTGCAGTGTTTTCACAGAGCAGTGTTTCCTCCATTGGGGTAAATGGAGTCATTGTAAGGATAGGAATCAATATATGGACCAAGCACCCAATGCAGACTGAATGGATCTCTCTCATACGTTTTTTTTTTTTTCCAAATATGCAGTGATATATATGCTGTTGTAATTAATGAAAGACAAGTTTATTTTTAATTGTTACATAATTTGAAGTGGTTTTTTAGCATTGTGTACTTTATCAATTGATTTTAGAGACAGTAACTATCACATGAAGTTCATTAAAAAATTGACTTAAGAGTATTTTGAGGGCCGGCCCGGTGGCTCAGGCGGTTGGAGCTCCATGCTCCTAACTCCGAAGGCTGCCGGTTCAATTCCCACATGGGCCAGTGGGCTCTCAACCACAAGTTGCCGGTTCAACTCTTCGAATGCCACAAGGGATGGTGGGCTCCACTCTCTGCAACTAAGATTGAATACGGCATCTTGAGCTGAGCTGCCACTGAGCTCCCGGATGGCTCAGTTGGTTGGAGAGTGTTCTCTCAACCACAAGGTTGCTGATTCAACTCCCACAAGGGATGGTGGGCTGTGCCCCTGCAACTAGAAACTGCAACTGGACCTGGAGCCGAGCTACACCCTCCAGAGCTAAAACTGAAAGGACAACAAGGTGAAGCACGAGTTGAAGCTGAATGGCACCCTCCACAACTAAGATTGAAAGGACAACAACTTGACTTGGAAAAAAAAAAAAAAAGACCGAGAAGTACACACTGTTTCCCAATAAAGTCCTGTTCCCCTTCCCCAATAAAATCTTTTAAAAAAAGAAAAGAAAAGAGTATTTGGATTCACTGACTTATTTTATGGGGACCCTTTTCAAAATCAACTAAGCGTAGTGTGTACCTAAGCTTCTAGAATTGAATTTCCTCCATTATGAGATACCATCCACTGTAGAATGTAGTCAAGTTAATAACAGCTTTTCAAAAGAAATATAAGGAGATGGACAATACGAAGAGGGCATGTACTTTTTAAGATGGCCTCAATTACTGAAATGCTCAAATATTTTAAGTGTGTCTTTGAATCCATGGTGTATCATAATTCAAGATGTCAAATTACCTTTAACTTGAGTAAATTGAACAAAATCATCTATCTAACTTCCAAATAGTCTAAAAATTTGCCTTTTCCACCCTTGAAAGACAGAGAAGGGCATCTGAATAAGCACCAAGTTAAATCAATAATAGCTAAACTGCTGGTTAGAATGACAAAAGTGGCACTCTATACCTGAATGGAGCAAAGTAGCCAATGATGACAGGAGCTGTGAAATTAAGATGTACCCCAGGCACACCAATACATACTTTACAACAAAATTCATTTAAGCATCACAATACGACTACCATAAGATGGTCAATAAGTCCAAATATAATAATTAAACCCACTTTACTTTACATATCATTTAGACAAATATTTTCTCTATACCAGAATATTCTATTAATGAAAAGTAAATAGCCAATTAGTAGTAAATAATACACTTACCTTTACTACTCTTCCTAGAAATAATCTAATAAAAAGATAGAAAAAGTAAAGCTCGTATTAGTTTTTAAAAGCATTATAAACTATAATGTTAATACATTAATGCTGATATTTCTCTAACAGGCAGGAGTTTCCTTTAAATACAGTAAAAAAATTATAGAGAATTCCTATTTGACCTTCAATTACTTTATTAAAATCAACATACCACCCTCAGTCAGGTGAATAACATAATGTAAGTATGAAAATAAATCAGCTTATTTTTCTGTAACATTGGTTATATATATTAATGTTTGTTTCTATTTCATATAAAAGTCTAATAAAAAATATGGCAGTCTTTCAGTAAAATCCACATCTTAGAAAAACATAAGTTTTAGAAATAACTCAAAGATTTCTGTAAATCATCAATGGTACCTGCTCAGTGAAGCATCTGCCCCCATCCTTACCAGTGCTGTGTCAAAGAAGTCTTCTGTGGCATTAATCAAGGATGTGTCTGACGCTAGATTGTCCATGATCAGAAATCCTACTGTTCTTTCAAACCAGGAAACCATGTACACAAGAGAAGAAAAATTGATGGAACCCCCATTACTGCATAACTACTTCCTATTTGATACAATTACACAAGATGATTCTTTCACTGCAGCGAAATAATTTTAAAGACCTTTTCCATTCCATCACATTTCATTGAGGCCTGTCTCTGAGGCCTCCATCTAGAACCCTCCGGGATAGAATCACACTGCTACAGAGTTGCAATTAGTAAGAATAGGAGACTTGGCTAGAAGCAATACTGGGAAGCCATATTAACGGGCTAGTGAGGAAGGGTTAAGAGAGAAATGAGCTTCCCCAAACAGAAGTTCCTGTCCTCTGGGAAGCTATAGAAGACAAGTGTGGGGACAAAGCCCCAGAAAGCAGTTTCCAGGCTCTCGGCCTCACATAGAAAGGTGCTGGCCCAGGTAGTAAATGGCCATCAACTGTGATTGGATGGCCACCAGCTGTGGCTAGCTGGCCGTCAGCTGTAACCAGTGAGCCACTGGCCACTAATATAACTGCCGTGGCTACGCTGGCAGAAAGAATGAGGGATAGCAAGAGCGGATTGCAGAGAGGTGAATGCCGTCAGTGAGAATATAGTGATATGACTCCCCTACTTATGGCTCAGTGCGTGTTCCTTTTTGGCCTCACCATGTCCTGCGTTCTTATGTGGGGAGGGGGACCAGAGACCCTGCCTGACACCCTGCATGACACATGGCATAGTCGGCAGGATACGGTGCTGGCCAAAGCTTTCCGAAGGGCAGTGGAGCAGTTTGTGCGTATGAACACTCAGTCTCAGGAAGACCAGGAGGAGCAGCTGCCGGAGAGCTGGACTCCCGTGGAGGGGTGGGAAGACGTGGACGGTTCTCCAACCAGCAGAGGCCGGAGAAAGCGAAGGTCGTTGCGGTCCTGTGAGCTGGGAAGTTCTTGCTGAGGCAGCCCGGCTACAGGACTTGTAGTCCCAGGAGAAAACGCTTGCTGAGTCCTCAGTGGGAGATGAGGGTGAGGTCAAGGTCATCGGTCACCCCCAGGACAGCCCTGGCGAATGACTATGGACTACGGGGAATTGCCTTCTATCCCTGATTTAATGGACAGCTTGACTATTTGTTTAGGAACATACCACCATGTAGTGGAACTGGTGGATGTTTGCTTTTGTGTCTTGACTGGCCGCCATTGAGAATGTAAGCACCTTGACTGTGAGTCGCTGTTGTTCCAGCACGGTACCCTGAGAGGCCCAGGAGAGTGGCAGTGCCCTGAGAGCCCTGGTTGAGCCCAGGAAGTCTGGCTGTGCCCAAAGAGAGTGGCAGTGTCCTGAGAGCCCTGGCTGAGCCCAGGAAGTCTGGCTGTGTCCAGAGAGAGTGGCAGTGCCCTGAGAGCCCTGGCTGTGTACAGGAAGTCTGGCTGTGTCCAGAGAGAGTGGCAGTGCCCTGAGAAACCCTGGCTGTGCTCGGGGAGACTGCTGGTACCCTAAGAAGCCCAGGAAGTCTGGCTATGCCAAGAAGGACTGGTGGTGCCCTGAGAAACCCTGGCTGTGCTCAGAGAGCCTGGCTATGTCCAGGATATTGCATTCACCTCCAGGCTCCTCGTACAGGGCCCCTCGTGGGAGACGCTTATCGCGTAGATTATGAGGCGAGACCCTGTAGGGGTGGAGTGTGGGGACAAAGTTCCAGAAAGCAGTTTCCAGGCTCTCAGCCTCACATAGAAAGGTACTGGCTCAGGTCGTAAATGGCCATCAACTGTGATTGGATGGCCATCAGTTGTGGCTAGTTGGCCATCAGCTGTAACCAGTGAGCCATTGGCCACTAATATAACTGCCAAGGCTACGCTAGCAGAAAGAATGGGGGCTAGCAAGAGCAGATTGAAGAGAGGCGAATGCTGCCGGTGAGAATTAGTGATATGACTCTCCTACTTATGGCTCCGTGGGTGTTCCTTTTTGGCCTCACCATGTCCTGCGTTCTTATGTGAGGAGCGGGACCAGAGACCCCGCCTGACACCCTACACGACAATAAGCTATCAAAGGAGATGCAGAATTTGGAATGTGCTCCAGAAGTAGAAGTAGTACAATAAATCTGCCTAAGTCTGGCTACCTTTCTTTGGCCAAAAGCTGCCAGCTAATTGGAGATTCTCCTTTTCTATAGGAACATATATCCAAGTTCATATTAAGTTGCTAGGATTGGTATGATTTAAAATAAACTTCTGTCAACCCTCCTACAACATATTTATTCAATAAAGCAAAGGCCATCTTTGGACCAATTTTGCTCAGACTGGTTACTCTTAAAACAAAAAGAAAAAAATCCTTCGTGCACAGTTAAATCATCACTTAAATATGAAGTTAGTAACATGAGTTCGTGATAAACAATGCTTAACAGGAGCACAAACTTGGAAACTGTCCAATTTGGAGCCAAGAACCCAAGGTACCCCAGCCGAAGACCATGAACAAGCCCATCAGTTCTCACCTTTGGCTGCACATTAGGAAAACGGAGGGAGCTCTGAAACACCCCGATGCCCGGGACCCATCGCAGACCCAGTAAATCAGAATCTCTGCTGATGGGACCCAGGCAGTGCTTATTAAAGCTCTCCAGGTGATTCTAATGTACAGAAGGTTGAAAGCCACTACTACGTTGCAAGTAATGTTTCCTTTATCTCAAATCAGACAAATGTTTGCATTAGATTGAATCATCCACTTCCTGAAGCAAACTTTTCTCTGACAATCCAAGGGAAGAAATATCCCTTGCTCTTTGAATCCAAGGTCCATAAGTTTATAGTAGAACTCACTGCTAAGGTGACAATTTCTCCCTCTATTCATACTCAAAATTCTGTGGTTTTAAATACATTTCTGTCGCCATTCCATTTATTCCCCCAAATCCTCTCTCCCTCGCAGCCCACCAAAATATATTGGTTGAGTACAGATACAGAGAAGCGAAGGAAATGCTATATTTAATTAAAACTTGGTACTAGAAAACACTCCTGAACTCATTTATATGCCATGACCACAAATGGTCTAATAGATTCACCTGCACCAAGCTGTGTCAGTACCAGAAGCCAGACGAAATATTTGTTTACAAATACAATAGCTACTACTCATTATGTATATGGCACAGGACCAGTTGCTTAATCCTCCTGGATTTTAATACAGGACTAAATATATTCCTTTCTGTAGGAAATTCTTATTCTATGGAGAATAATATCCCAGTACAGTTTTTGTTGACGTGCAAACACAATTGGCTTTAGAAGTACAGAATCTAAGAACAATGCTGGTGTATCACATGCCCTGACTTCAGCTTGTACTACAGGGCAACAATAATCAAAACAGCATGGTATTGGCAGAAAACAGACACGACCAATGGAATAGAATTGAGAACCCAGAAATAAAACCACATAAATATGGACAGATAATTTTTGACAAAGAAGCCAAAAACATACAATAGAGAAAAGACAACCTCTTCAATAAATGGTGCTGGGAGAATTGGAAAGCCACATGCAAAAAAACAAAACTAGACTGCTGTCTGTCACCATGTACCAAAATTAACTGAAAATGGATCAAAGACATAAACATAAGACCTGACACAATAAACTGCATAGAAGAAAACATAGGTACTAAACTTATGGACCTTGGATTCAAAGAGCATTTTATGAATTTGACTCCAAAGGCACGGGAAGTAAAAGCTAAAATAAATGAATGGGACTATATCAAACTAAAAAGCTTCTGCACAGCAAAAGAAACCATCGACAAAATAAAAAGGCAACCAACCGAATGGGAAAATATTTTTGCAAACGCCTCTGATAAGGGGCTAATATCCAAAATGTATAAGGAACTCATACAACTCAACAACAAAAAAACAAACAATTCAATTTAAAAAAATGGGCAGAGGACCTGAGACATTTCTCCAAAGAGGACATACAGATGGCAAATAGACATATGAAAAAATGCTCAACATCACTAATCATCAGAGAAATGCAAATAAAAACCACAATGAGATATCACCTCACCCCAGTCAGAATGGCTATCATCAACAAGACAAATAGTCATAAGTGTTGGAGAGGCTGTGGAGAAAAAGGAACCCGCATCCACTGTTGGTGGGAATGCAGGCTTGTGCAGCCGCTATGGAAGGCAGTGTGGAGGTTCCTCAAGAAATTACGAATAGAATTACCATATGACCTAGCAATCGCTCTCCTGGGTATCTACCCAAAAAATCTGAAAACATTTATCCATAAAGACACGTGTGCTCCAATGTTCATTGCAGCTTTATTTATTGTGGTCAAGACATGGAAACAACCAAAGTGTCCTTCAATAGATGATTAGATAAAGATTATACATATGTGTGTGTGTGTGTGTGTATATATACATATATATATATATATATATATATATATATATACATATCATGATGATACACACACACACACACACAAAATTGAATACTATTCTGCCATAAGAAAAGACGAAATGTCATTTGCAACAACATGGATGGATCTTGAAATTATTATGCTAAGTGAAATAAATCAGACAGAAAAAGTAGATTACCAAATGATTGATATGTGGTATATAAAACTGAAAACAACAAAGGAACAAGACAAAGAAATGAAGAAACAAAAACTCATAGACACAGACAATAGTTTAGTGGTTACCAGAGGGTAAGGGTGGTGGGGGGTGGGAGATGAGGGTAAAATGGATCAAATATATGGTGATGGAAGGAGAACTGACTATGGGTGGTGAACACACAATGGGATTTACAGATGATGTAATACAAAACCGTACAACTGAAATCTATGTAACTTTATTAATAGTTGTCACCCCAATAAACTTTAATTTTATAAAAAGTATATAATCTAGTATCCTATCCACATTGATAATATAAATCTATTCGTCTTGACCAAAACTTACGTGAAATAACAGTATATGCTTTCGAATGTGTCTAAATTATGGTTATGAAATTTCCATAAATAAATAAATCTTCTCAGGGCTGCAAAATCTCATCATAAAAAGGGAACTGCAGCAAGAGATTTGGTAGACACTGCTTTGCTTCCAGATACCATTACAAAGGCACTCACAATGTTAACTTCTGGTTAATTAAAAAATAGAGTTTCATAATTGGGGTGACTTAGAATATGCAAAAAATGTTTTTATGATTTGATTTTTCTGATTTAACTCGGGTTTTAGAAAGTTGGAAAAGTGGGCTATGGCAAGGGGAAGTATTTGGTACCTATCTAGGTCCGATCTTGTTACTAATGTCTATTAAAATACTATAGAGCCTTTTTTGGGGAAATAGTTTACTCCCTACTCATCTCATATTCCTAAGTCAAATTCACTAATAAAAACATGTGATCATGTTTTTGCATTGGCTTGTCAAGGGGAGAAAGGGATTGTGTCTGACTCATGCCTGTACACTCCCAAAGTGCCCTGTCCAGCATATATGTCAGGAAACATATGTTGAACTCAATTTTTGATTAGATATGGGCAATAAGCATTGTTACCAATTCCTTTTCAAATTTGATTTCAAAGGAACAGAAATACCAAACTTAACTAGATAACTGAAGCCACTCTAGTTCCTTAAGTTACCCAAAGCCATACAAAATTACAATGTGACACTTATCTTTGGGATCAGTCCCTGCTGAATTAGCAAAGGCTCATCTTCTTTGAGGCCATCGATGAAGAATTGCTGAATACATTTCAGCAACAATGAAACATACTGAAATTCATTTCTATCCAGTTCCTAGGTATGAGACCACACTAAGTCAAAAGCCTTACAATGAAAGTTGTTAAGAGAGTAAATCCTAAGAGTTCTCATCACAAGAAAAACATATATATTTTAAAATTTTCTTTTATTTTGTATCTATATGAAATGATGGATATTAACTAAACTTACTGTGGCAATCATTTCACTATATATGTCAAATAACTATCCTGTACAACTTAAACTTACAGAGTGCTATATGTCAATTCTATCCCAATAAGAAAGCTTTATAAATTATAACTACACATTGGTATTCTGGTCAGAAAACAAAACAAAACCACTTGCCTTATTTATTGATTTGTTGAGATGGTATAATACAAGATGATTATATTTTTGAGGAACATGGCTCACTTTCTGTTGAAAATATTCTTTTATTGTCTGAAGTCCTTTATCATGGAATGCATCAATAATAAGTGCTTGAAGCTGGAAAGTTGATAGTTTGCATATTACTTTTTTCTCCCCCCAAAAAACATTTATGTCACAGTAACATTTCTAACTGTCATTATCAATAATTCAGTGGGGGAAATAATAGCAAATAAATATAAAATAGAGGTATATCTTGAACAGTAAATAATCATGTAGCCAGTGACTGAGCTTGTTGGCGTCCGACAGTACAGGCACACCTTGGAGATATTATGGGTTCATTTTCAGACCACCACAATAAAGCGAGCATTGCAATAAAGTGAGTCGTAATCTTTTTGCTGGTGGAGGTCTTGCCTTCAGTTTGTTAAAAAAATGCAACACCTGCGAAGTGCAATAAAGCGAAGCACACTAAAACAAGGTGTGCCTGTAGCTTGCAAAATGTGGTTTCTGGGCCACCAGCAGCATGGCCATCACCTGGGACTTGTTAGAAATCAGGAATTCTGGAGGTGGGACCCTCCAGGTGATTCGCACCCATGCTCAAGTTTGAGAACCACTGACTTAGGGCAACTGCACTTCAATTACAGGTGTCCGTGGGTAAAGAGCCTTTATCCGTAGTAATGTTAGAAATTCTAAACACTAAAAAATTCAAATCTATTGTCACTCATTAAGTGACATGAATGCTCATAAAAGAAGAAAATGAATCCAACGCTAATAACTACAGATAATGCTGATAAATATGCCAATTGCCATAATGAATAAAACTGATCTTTTCTGCCTGAACATTAGCCAAGACATACTTCTAAATATACATACTTGAATAACACAGTCGCTTAAATGTCTGTACTATAAAGACAAGATTTTTTATGTTTAAAAATCCAATCCAATCCTACAGGCTAAATTACAATATACAATTTTATTTTAATAATGATGCATTGGTATACAACCCCAAATTCCACTTTTTTCTTAGTACTGATTTAAATGGGGAGACAGCATTTGAAACTAAACATTTAAAAGAATATTTTCTTTTTTAAATTACCACATAGGGAACCACTCAGTGCCAAGTGTGTTAAGTGTTCTGCAGATGTTCTCATTTAATCTTCACCAACACCCTGACAGGTCAGAATCTTTATCTGGGGGTAATAATAGCAAGGCTGGGAAAGGTTAAGAATTTGCATGCAATTACCCAGCTGAGATTCTCTAACTCAGAAGCTCGACCTTCTGTCTGCTTGAAACTCTGCCTGGTTTCTCTGCACTCAGAATAAATCCAAACCCTTTGCCGTGGTCTTGCAGGGCTCTGCATGATTTGATCTCTGTCAGCTTCCTCTGCCTGGCTTCCCTGCTAATAAGTCCTAGAATGGGCCCTGCTCTTCCTTGCCTCAGGGCCTTTGCACTGGCTGTCCGATGCCTAGACTGCTTCTCCCCACCACTTTCCACCTGGGTCCCTGTCACTCCTCAGATCTCAGCTTCAGTATCACCTTTTCAGGTAAGTCTTCCAGGACTTTGTCTAAAGCGAGCCAACTGCCTCCCTCCACCTCCAACTATTCTCCATCACAATAACCTGTTCCTTTTCTTCCTATTACTTTCCTTTGGTTGGTAACCTGCCTCTTAGGCCCACTGCCAGACTGTAGATCCGCTAAGGCACAAATTGTGTCCATTTTGTTCAGTACTGCCAACCTACATCTAGAATAGCGCCTGCCTGGCACAAAATAGCTTAGACTAGGATACTGGTAGGATAGGCAAAGGTAAAATTGACAAG
Organism: Rhinolophus hipposideros; assembly: GCF_964194185.1. Classification (NCBI taxonomy): domain Eukaryota; kingdom Metazoa; phylum Chordata; class Mammalia; order Chiroptera; family Rhinolophidae; genus Rhinolophus; species Rhinolophus hipposideros. The sequence goes on along the minus strand of NC_138054.1, from coordinate 11,866,559 downwards.
ACATGGTGATAAATGAGATGTGGGAGATCAGGGAAGGAGAGGAAGCAAAGAAGATTTCTCTGCCTCTGGCTTGAACAACTGGAGGAACAATTGTTGAGCTGATAGCCCAGGGAACACAGAACTAGACAGGGCACACACAACAAAGACAAAATTAACTTCTTTACATAGAAAGCATCCTGAGCCATTCCACTTCCATCATCTTCCATAACAGACTGCAAAGGGCCTTCCTTTTCCTGTGTACAATAAAAAGATGTGGTTTTTTTAAAACAATTTTTTAAAACAATTTTTATTTTTTAAGAAATGCATTTCAAGTTTTAAAAATAAAACAAGAAACAAAGCTTCATATTTCTCCTAAACAAACACTTTTGTTTGCTCATGCCCTTGATTATAAGTCTAAGATACTACTTAAAAAAAAAAAAGTTATCCAGATTTCCCTAGCATTGTCTATGACAAATACAATCACAAGAAGCAAACATCACTGTAATAAACAACCACACAAAATAGGTAAATTTAAACTATAATGTCAACTATAAAATAAAAAAGCTTTGAATTAATGAAGCTTTTAGAATAAGCGCTTGTAAAATAGTTTTTAAAGGTGCATTTGAGGCCCAGTCATGAGTTTAAACTATGTATGTCTGACTTAACATTAATTTTAAATGACTCTGGGACTTATACCGAAACTTCAAGGATCAAATATCAACCACCACAAGAGAATTTACAGAACAACACATTTTCTTCGAGAAGTTATCCCTGGGTCTACCATCCTGGTTTTCACAACACATTATGCTATGTCAAATAACAGCTTCTCATCTGCTCATTTCATCCCAACAATTAATTTAATTAAATTAATTAAAAAGTGTAATACACAATAAAATTTCGATTTCTTCTAAAGAAGGTTTTATTTTTCAATTTTTTAAATTTTCAATTAGAGTTGACATTCATTATATTAGTTTCAGGTGTACAGCATAGTGGTTAGATGTTTATATAACCTACGAAGTGATCCCCCTATAGCACCCACCTGACACCACACATAATTATTACAATATTATTGACTATATTCTCTAGCTGTATAAATTTTTTATAAATCTAGCTTGGGCTAACAGTACTACTTCTACATGCAGTTGGCCAAAATCCTTAAACGCTAGCATATTTTACAATGTTACAGTCGTTATTAATAAATATGAAAATTAGGGTGAATTCAAAAACCCAGACTGACTTTTTTTTTCACCAGCAGTGTATTCAATTAAAGCGATGCTTAAAAACAGGACTGGCGGTGTCAATCCATGACCCACCACGGGTTATGGCGTTTTAATGATTATCATTTGACTGGGAGGGCTAACTGAAATCACAGCACTTGGAACCACAAATCTGGCGCCCGGGGGGGTGAACGTCACTGCACCAAGTACGCAGCAAGGGGAAAACGGGCTGGGTAAATAAACATCCGAAGCAACTTGAAAAGAACCATCTTACTGCCTTCCAAACATTAAATTCTTCAGTTTCTCCTTCCCCGAGAGCGTTATAAGCATGGGACCAGAGGTTTCTCCCCTGCCTCGTAGTGTCACTGAAAGCTCACAATAAACTCCAAGCAAACCTAAGAACGTGGGAACGCTCAAAGGACCCCCGAAGGGATCGTCCCCCGGCACCCGGGGATGGTGGCCCGCGAAGCAGCTCTGCGCCCAGAGCCGGATGGACCGCGCGCCCTCGCGCCCCCCCTTGAGCCGTGCAGAGGAGGTCCGAGCTAAATGGGTGCCCGGGTCCTCCCAAAGTCACTTACCGCCTGCATCCCGAGGCGGCGGGCCGGGCGCCACGCACCTGCGCCCGGCTCAGCTTCCCGAGATTCCTCCTGGGAGGCGCTGTCCCGAGCGCTGGGGAAACCACGGTTCTTGGATTCCAATCTTAGACAGGAAGTCTAATTGATGAACCCGCCCCTGAATACTAGATGCCGGCATTTGACGCGCAAGATGCGCTAGCAAGTAACTAGCAGTCCTGGTCAGGCCATCTGGGCGCGCGCGCGCGCACACACACCTTAAGAGAAAGATTACTCAAAGAATGTGAACTAAGTCATTTAAACATTATTTGTGTGCAAAATTCTACAATGATAGGCCTCCCCTTTGCGTTTACAGCAGACATTCGTTTGCATCCAAGCAAAACATAATAAATCTCAGCTAGTCGACCCAGGACTGTGCACACAGTTCCAGCCCATTCGAAATGATACGTATTTTTAAAGCTCTTCATATCCGTTTTCTGGCAAATATGATGTAAATATACTTACGTTAATTTACCTATTTTAATCCCAACCTAGCAAATTCAAAGCCTTCTTCCTTACTTTTGAATTAATGGGCTTTTACGATATCAAAATAGTAATCAAGGAAAAGCCAGCTGTGAATATAGAGTTCTAAATCAGTGCAAATATTATTGCAGGAAAAAATTGAAGGATAGTAATAATAACCTAAATACAGTTTAAATGCATTTTCTTTTAGTGACCATAATAATACAATAACACATGTAATATATTAAATTATTAATATTAAATTGTAAAACTTTATAATCCATTATTTTCAGACGTTTGGGGAAAATATATCCTTCCAAGCTATATGGTTGTTAGTGCATTCAAATTTTCAGGAGAAATTAAAGATAATATAATAGACAACACCACCATTTATTTTTATTTTGTTATATTTTCACTTTGATTCGTTTATTTTACTAACATCTTTTATCGAGCAAATTTTTAGGGCAATTTGGAATACATATATAAATTCTTCTCAAACTAAATATGGTGCAGACTCTATTACATTTCTTTGGACACCATAATCCATTTAGAGAAAAGTATATGATTAATTTATTTGGTTTTAACATTAAAAATTGCATTTATTTGTGTTTTTGAAGGATAAGGACTCCCTAGGAACATCCCAAAATTATAAAGACAAGAAATATTCTAACAGGGTTTACAAGACCAGAAATTAATTTCTATGCATTCTCAGAGGTGATTTTAAATTATTTTTAAAGTTATATTTAAAACATTTTAGGGGTGGCAGGTTAGTTCAGTTGATTAGAATGTGGTGCTGGTAACACCAAGGTTGCCAGTTCGATCCGCGCTGTGAGCTGCGCCCTCCTTTAAACACACACACACACACACACACACACACACACACTTTTAATGTATATGTTGTTAAATTATCACAATCAGCGACATGTAAAAAACATTTTGATGTACATATTATGTTAAACTATCACAATTAACGACATCGATTTGTAAAAAAAAGTGTTAATTATTTTAACGTTTGAAAGACAAAACAAACCATATATTAATAAAAAGCAACCGAATGACTGAAGTTCCAGGAACCTACTGCAGTCAGTTAATACGATGAAAATCTGTGGATGAAACTAGTGGGTGAAGACTGGACACTCATTCCTTTACTCCCAGACCTTCGTGGTGACTAAGAGAATGATTTTAATTGGAAACCCTGACCGACACGACCTTTCAGGATATGAGAACTTTGAAGCAGAGGAGGCTGGGGGATGAACATGTCACTTTCTTCTGCTTGGACATTTCGCTTCTGCTTGGGAGGAGAATCCCAGATTGAAACTAGAGAAAGAAGAAAATTTGTGGAACTGCCCAAAACTGCGATATCCCCTCACGGGAGTTCTCCGCTGACCTGCTACCAATGATTGGCTGGCCGCGCCGAAGAGCACTTCATTATTAGATGAACTTTTTTAAAATTAATTTTTAGTTTTCAATTACAGTTGACATTCAATATTATTTTATATTAGTTTCAGGTGTACAGCATAGTAGTTAAACTTGTATATAATTTACAAAGTGATCGCCCATAAGTCCCCACCTGGCTCTGTACATAGTTATTACATTATTGACTATATTCCCTATGCTGTACTTTATATTCCCAGTATCTGTTTTATAACTACCAATTTGTACTTCTTAATCCTTTCACCTTTTCCACCCAGCTCCTCAGCCTCCCTCCCATCTGGCAACTTTTCTGACAAGCCTGACTGTGCCCTGGACCAGTCAGGTAAGGGAGGTGAGAGTACCCGGGGCGGGGCGTAGACCGTTGTTCAGCACAGGTTGTGGGTTTACATCTCATCAGCTTTTTCCGCCTGTCACCAAAGGAAAAGATTAATCCTGCAGGAGGTGCTGGCCTACGCGCCCTCCCCGCCGGGTCCCGCGCGGCCTGTCCGTGCGACCCGCGCGCGCTTGGCGAGGCCAAGGTCTAGGGCGCCCCAGTCTCGGGGTTTGGAGGTACGTAGGTTCGGAGCATGCGCCTGCAACACTGCTCGGCCTTGCGGGAGCAGCTCCTCTCTGACTAGAGCTGGGAACCCCAGCGTGCCGCCTGCAAAACAAAACACCGGGAATAAATTCCGGAAACCCATCTTCTCTCGCCGCTCAGCGTGGCAATCAGCGACTTAAGTCACTTCAATCGCATTTTTTATTAGCCGCTCTAAGTCCTGGACTCGCTCTAGTAAGGTGGAAAACAGGTGAAGAAGGCTTGGTCTGGGCCCTGGGGAGCCCTCCGAGTCCTGTGGCCCCTCCCCTAGCTCCTGCAGTCTCTAGAAAGCCTCCCCAGGTGGAATGAGGGTAAACACGATTTTGTCGCGGTATTTCCACAATACCAACACCGCCGATTTTTAAAGGGTCGTGTCAGGTGGATGGCGACTGAGAACCTATCGAGCCCCAATCCTTCGTTCAAGCAAAGAAGGAAACTGAGGCTCAGAGGGAGAGGAGGCGAGAGAGCGCGCTATGCGTTCTGCGGTTGCTCCTGCGCCCGGGCCGCGGAGCTCACCTCCTCCCGCCTCCTCCACCTGCCTCTTAGCTTATCTTCCCCCACCTTCTTCAGGCTCGCTTTCCAGGACTCTTCCCACTAGGCCGGGTCCCTCCGCGGCCCCCGGGAGCTTGGGGGCACGCCCGCGAGCACTCCCTCGAACATCACCCCTCACCCCCAAACAAATAAACAAACAAAAGAGCGCAGACTCCGGGACACTCACGACAGCTACCGCAAAAGCCCGTAGTAGAGGCCCAAAGACGGCCTGCCCCAGCCCGGTGGGCGTGGGTCCTCAGACTTCAGGGCCCACCGTTTCCGCGCTGCCTGGGAATTGAGTATTGGCTCTCAGGGGACTTCGCTCAAAAGCCAGTGTCTCGTATGCTTCCAACGAAGCCCAATCCAAAACCCCAGAGGCGGGGCGAGGTTAGGGGGGGGAAATGAAGTTCAACTTAAATGAGACATTCCAACCTCCACACCCCCACCCACGCCCCTTAACATCTAGTCTCAGTGTTTTGTTACCCCAAGGGCTCAGGTCATCCTCCTGCTCTGTTCCTAGTTCTGTCCTAGAGGGGGCGACCGGCCTAACTGCTGCCTGCAGCGTGGGAGCTGGAGAGAGAGAGAGAGGAAAGGCGGAGCAGGGTCAGGTGTGTCTTTATAAACTTGCAGACAGCGGTCTGGCCCTGATGCTGCTGACTGAGGGCGGACCTTCAGCACCGCGGCCGAGAACAGAGCTCTGCGCCGGTCCTTACCCCGCTTCCGCCGCTTCTGCATTTCCAAATCTCTCTCTCTCTCTCTCTCTCTCTCTCTCTCTCTCTCTCTCTCTCTCTCTCTCTCTCTCTCTCTCTCTCTCTCTCTCTCTCTCTCTCTCTCTCTCTCTCTCTCTCTCAACAAGAGAGAGAGAGAAAAAAAATCACCTTGCACACCTCTAGGTTAGTTTTCTTCCTCTATCCTTCAGGGTCTTTGCAGACCACTAGCGAGGTGGGCAGATGCCCGCGGAAGCGGGGCACACGGCGGACTGCGCGCGCTCCTACGGGATGAAGCTCAGTTGGGACATCAACGATCCGCAGATGCCTCAGGTGCGTGAGGCGTCTTTGGATAATGTGGCATTGTTCATCCAAAGAAGGAGGGATGGCATTCAAGTCCTTGCACAGACTGGACAGACCTCATCCCCAGGCCACACACACACACACACACACACACACACACACACACGGACAATTGGGACAATTGGACAATTGGGACAATTGGGGTTAGAGATATGTCTTCCCTCAGGTCTTTCCTTGCGTTTGTCTAAAAACATACCAAAAGTAGCAGGCTCCACATTCCCAGTTTTCTGGCGGGAACAGGACTCCTTGTTCCTAACTTTCCTTTAACGAAGGTAGAAATCCGGTGATTCTCTCTTTATCCATTCTTTGCAATCCATGAGAAAGGTAGAGGAGAATCTCATCAAATGCAGGTGCACTGCTTCTCCCGCAGTAAAACTGTGAGATACGCCTGTAAATTGTGGTGACCGGAATCTGAAACAAATAGCACCCCTTGGGCAATTCAGACACCCTAGGTAGGCGTCCTGGATGAAGTACAGCTCATAGGCAGCTCCATAGACATGCTAACCAGGCGTAGGTTCCCAGGGAGCCTCCAGAATCTGGATTTTGGAAGTAACTTCTGAACTTTCTAATGACAAGGAAATCACCTTAGGTGAATTTATTTTCTTTCGTTTTGTTTTAATGGAACAAAGTGGTTTGGAGACAAGTCCAAGGAATGAACTGGACAGTTAGGCTTGATCTCATTGGTTTGGGGCAAACACTGAGGAGTGACTTCAAAACGTGTGTATGTGGAGGGAGAGTCAGAGTGGCCTCCTGAGCATTTGCAAAGATAGACTTGCAGCAATGTTGTGGCACAGGAATAAGAGACTTGGCCGTTATTCAGCATCTATGTGTCATATGGGAGTTCAGATGGATAGCCATTCATTAGCAAGATTGGGTAGCCTCACAGCGATCAGAGCTTTCTTTTGGATGTGCATATTTGTTTTAAAGTCTGTCTGCTTTAGAGTCACACTGTAGCATTTTGTGAAACTGGACCTCACTACAGCAAGGACATCTCTTTCTCACTGACTTTGGTCCACATAAATCTTCATGGGGGAAAAAAATCGAATCTTGCATATTAGGAAAGAGACACATCTAACTAATGGAAAGATGGCTTCTCTCGCAAGCATTTTTCTAGACTTCCTATGTAACTGTGGATTATGTTTCCTTTTGGAGACTGGCTCTTAAGCAAGGAAGGTGTGCAGCATCTCAAAAGAGACAGGCACATTAAAGGATAAAAGGAGAACTGGAGAAACTTTGGCTTCTAGCCTTGCTTTGGCTAACTGAGGGAGGAAGAGCTAAACTAGCTGTGTGGCCTGGAGATTGCTCCCGAATATGCCTTAGTCTCAGGCTACTTACCTGTCATCAAGTAGCGGAACTAGTTAACAATCTAGTCTACTATGATGTTCAGTGTGTGCATGCTTGTCTGTGTATGTGGGTGTGTGTGGGTGTGTGTGTGGGGGGAGGATGGGGGTGTGGGGGGGTGTGTGCACTCACATGTGCCAACACATTAGGACAAATGAAACCCAACCCTGGAATCTTCCATTCTTGTTCTAATTTTAAAATACAGTCTCTGTGGCTTTATTTTCAGTGTCACTAGTTTGGTAGCTGGCATGAGACCTAGGGGCCTAGTCTGTACCCCTACAGGCAGTGCTAAAGTAATACTCTCTTCTGGAAAATTGTCAATTTGTTACTAAGGTCCTTAAATTGAAATGTTCACTTTAACAACGAGGATATTAGCATTTAGTATGAACTTATATTTCCTTTCTGACTGACTTGAAGTCAATCTAGTAATTTATGTCAATTCTAATATTTCCAAGAAAAGATAATGCCTGTTAGTAATAATAATGATTTCAACAATATCCCTGTGGTTTTGGAAGCAAAATTGCCCATTTACCTATAACTGTTAGAATATACAATACTCATAATGTATGCAAGTCTGAATTATCCAATTGAGAATACTTTTGCTTTGCAAATGTTGGATCTGGTTTTCCTGGGGGATGGAAGGGAGAGAAGGTGCAAATGTCTTATTACTGTGATAATACTCTTCTGAGCCTCTGTCATACCACTAAAGCCAGTAGGATCTGGCTGCCACAGATCTTGTGTATAAATCCCAGCTATGCCACTGTAAAAGGTTCTCTCTCTAACTTCTACCTCCTTATCTATTAAATAAGAGTAATGATGCCCATGCAAGGTTGCTGTGAGGGTTATACATACTGCGTAATGTGGCTTGATGAGCTAGGCTGTCTCTGTCCCAAATACTCAGTTTTGCATTGTAGTATGAAAATAGCCATAGACAATACAAAGATGGGTGGACATGGCCATATTCCAATACAACTTCATTTACAGATACTGAAATTTGAATTTCCTATAATTTTTATGTGACAAAATATAACTATTTTTTCCCCAACCATTAAAAAATATAAAAATTATTCTTAGCTTGTGAGCCATACTAAAACAAGTGGCAGGCTGGATTTGGCCCACAATCCATAGTTTACCAACCTCTTCCCTAAAGAATACCTGGTAAATAGTAAGTGCTAATTAAAGGATAATTTTATAATAAACTCATATAGAAGAATGACATTGCAGTGTAAATAATGTACAACATGGACCAAGACCACCAAATCTGAAGTAGTAAAGCAGTGCTCAGTGTTTTAGATGTAACTTACTATTGCGGTCATTGGGTCTTTGTAGAGAATAACTATCCATGTTGCTCTGGGGACAGTGCTCAGCAGGGTTTACCTTGATGGTTATGCCCTTCATCACAATGTCTTTGTAAACTTGGAGAGTTAAGTGGGGAGGAGTAAGGAAAGCTGTTCTTGCCTTTCTGATGATGCTCTGGGTGTGACTGACAGGTTGAAGATAAAGCCAAGAGTTTTGAAGAAAACGTGCTGGATTAAAGTACAGGCTCAATTGAATGTCAGAGAGAGAGCATTCCAACCACTTTTTGCCCTCGCATTTTGATACTTGAAAATGTTTTCAATATTTAAACACACAAGAAGTGGTATAACATGGTAGAAAGGAGAGCAGGCTCTGGAATAAAATTGCTAGGGCTCAAATCCTGGAGTTAGGTCTTACTAGCTATGTGACCTTGGGTAAGTCAATTCACCTTTCTGGCCTCCATTTCTTCTTCAATACAATGGAGATAATGATATTACCTATTGTCTGTGTGTCTTAGGAAGTATAGATGAATTGATACATGTCCAGCATTAAGAAGATAAGCACTATATAAACATCAATTAGCCAATTGTCAGAAAGACATCACAGACAGAATGAGTAGCATTTTGTAATGGCATGGTTTCTGAGTTTTACATTTCTGAAGCTAAAAGGAACCAGTTTTTATTGTAAAGTGCTTGGAAAAATGAAAAGCGCAATATGTCTCATTTGGGCTGAATAAACTTGACTGCCCATCCTTTTGTGCACCTATCCAGGAGCCAGCCCACTTCGACCTCTTCTGCGAGTGGCCGGATGGCTACGTGCGCTTCATCTATCGCAGCGACGAGAAGAAGGCGCAGCGCCACCTGAGTGGCTGGGCCATGCGCAACACCAACAACCACAATGGCCACATCCTCAAGAAGTCGTGCCTGGGCGTGGTGGTGTGTGCGCGGGCCTGCGCTCTGCCCGACGGCTCCCGCCTGCAGCTGCGGCCTGCCATCTGCGACAAGGCTCGGCTGAAGCAGCAGAGTGAGGCCACGGGCCTGGGTGGGGGTGGCCCTGCACTCCTGAGTTCCTGCCTCTCAACTAATGTCCCCTTTCTTCCTTCAAAAGGGCCTGGGGCCAAGGCTGTTATTAAAGCTTCTCCCCTCTGGCTTTGCAGAGAAAGCATGCCCCAACTGTCATTCCGCTTTGGAATTGATTCCCTGTCGAGGGCACAGCGGATATCCCGTAACCAACTTCTGGCGGCTTGATGGCAGTGCCATATTTTTTCAGGTAGGCCTGTTGTTGGAGGGAGGGGCACCCACCGTTTGTGATGAATATTGAACGCTGGAGCGAACCAAGTGCTGCTCCGGTGGCCAGGAATAGGTGCGGGGCTCCCAGGGCCTTCCCAGGCTCCAAGGAATTAGACCACCTACTGTGTGCTCTGTAAGGGCATCAGTTAGTGAAGCACGTTATAGTTAGAGTTGATTTAATATAGTGAAAGGACTGTTATATAACCTTTTGAGATGTCTATTATTGATGTGGGTTTCTTAGTTCAAGAATTTTTTCCCTGCAGTTTGAAAACAACAACTTGGGATCTTGAGGAAGACATCACTTGTTTTTAATTTTTATTTTTTTCAATTATAGTTGACATTCAATATTATATTACTTTTAGGTGTACAGGATAGTGATTAGACATTTATATAACTTATAAAGTGATTGCCCCAATAAGTCTAGTTACCCACCTGGTATCATACATAATTACTACAAATATTATCAACTATATTCTCTATGCTGTAACTCACATTCTTGTGTTTATTTTGTAACTACCAATTTGCACTTGTTAATACCTTCACCTTCTTCACCCAACCTCCCAAACCCCTCCCATCTGGCAACCATCAATTTGTTCTCTGTATCTATGACTCCATTTTGTCTGTTTATTTTGGGGTTTTTTTAGAGTCCACTTATAAGTGAAATCATATATTTGTCTTTCTCTATCTGACTTATTTCACTTAGCATGATACTCTCTAGGCCCATCCATGTTGTCGCAAATGGTAAGATTTCATTCTTTTTTATGGCCACGTAATATTCCTTTGTATATACAAAGGTTGCCATAAAAATGTATACACATTATGAGAAAGGAAAAAAATTGCGTTGAAACTGTAATACAATGAAGGACGCTAGCATTAATATTTGATTAATGCCATCTTTTGAGCAAACATCATACTACACATTGCTATGTAATTCAATTCAACTTCGAAAAGGAATATATAGATAACATCTTTTAAAATGTGTATACATTTTTTGGCACCCCCGGTATGCACGACATCTTCTTTATCCACTTGTCTATTGATGAACTAAGGTTGCTTCCATATCTTGGCTGTTATAAACAATTCTGCAGTGAACATAAGGATGCATGTATCTTTTCAAATTAGTGTTTTGGATTTGGAGAAGACATGATTTTTGACCAACATTGCTAGCTTCCTTCAGAGGAACAATCTATGATTCGTTTCCTTTCTAATGCAGGCCAAGGGAGTTCATGATCACCCAAGACCAGAGAGTAAATCAGAGACGGAAGCTAGAAGAAGTTCCAACAAGAGACAAATGGCCTCTTTGTACCAACCTCAGAAAAAGAGAATTCTAGAACCAGAGGTAACGGGGAGCTGACATTACACTGTGGTCTGTGTTTATTTTAATCACAAAAAATACTGGTAATTATGTGAAATATTAATGCCATACATTAAATAGAAAGGTTTGATTATGTGTGGAAATTATATATCTCTAACAAAATGTCATTGAATCAACATTTTAGATAGTGTTTCTAACTTCATCATCATCTTCAAAAAAAAAGCAATCTCCACAGTCAATGATATAGTGAGAATGTGGACTGACATTGTGATTCAAGAGCAATTATCCAATGGTAATAAAGACATATGTGCATGCCAACAATAAACTAACATGTATCCTTTATGTTCTTTATGTTAGTTACATGGAACAGATAAAATTTATTTGGGCAACTTGGTCCAGTCTGGCTTTTCAATCAAAGCATGCCAAGCAGGCAGAGTATTAGTCTGAGGATAAGAGAGACATTGTTTGAACACTTCCTATGTGCCAGGCACATAGGGGCTAATAGTTTCACATATGAAATAGTCACAAAAGACTTAAGTTACTATTATTGAGTCCCACTTTAAAAATTAGGAATCTGAGGCTCACAGAGGTTAAGTACTTTTTTAATTAATGAGGGACACAACAGGATTTGAACCCAAATCTGTGTCAAGCTCCTGAGTCTCAGCTATTATGAACATCATATGGTGGGGGGTTGGCGGGAGAGGTGTGGGGAACAAGACCATCTGCCACTCAAACCCACCCCACCTGGTTACTGTGGACCCACGTCTTCAGCAGTGCGGTATCAGGCCTGAGTAAGCTCAAGCTGTGCAACCCCTGCCCCACGCACCCAAATCATATACCTGAGCAGCAGAGTACTCACAACACAGAACCCACCAATTGGAAGTTTATTTTCATTTGGTTGGTTGGCTACTGTTAACAGGTGAGGTTGTCCCTGCAATTTGTGTTTTATTTACAAATAACAATTTATATTATTTTTTAGGCAGGCCAGGATCAAGACAACAGTGGACATTTCAACAACATTCCTCCCCCAGAAAATCCAGAAGAGTTAGATGTAATTACTGACACTGGCTTCCCTATTCCAGCGCAGCCTTGCTTTGCTTTCCTAAATTCTGATGCTTACAAGGCTACCTGTGACCTAGCCACCTTTCAAGGAGACATAATGCCACCCTTTCAGAAATATCCAAACTCAAGAATTTGTTTGCCTAGGCCCCCTTGCAGCTATGAATTGGCAGGTCCTGGTTATACAAATGTGAACCCATATCCCACCCTTTATAAAGATGCCAGCAATAAGCCTAATGACACAGACTGGGTTCGTCTGAACGCACTACAATATAATGTCAACTCATACTGCACCTTCGAGAGAAGCTGTGATCTCGCCTATAAACAACATGACTGGAAACCAGCTCTTGGAAAACCTGGCCTTGGGGAGAGGACTGACCCTGGACAGTTCCAGGCCACTCACCCTTATTATAACCCAGAGCTTCCCTGCAGGTACCTCACGACTCCCCCCCCAGGTGCTCCAGCCCTACAGACCGTGATCACCACCACCACCAAAGTGTCCTACCAGGCCTACCAACCCCCTGCTCTGAAATATTGTGACAGTGTGCGGGAAGCTAAGAACCTTTCGGGCTGTAACTACACTTCTGAAAACATCCCAATGTCTGTCTATCCGGACTCCTTGGACCTTCCAGCTGTAGTCACCAGGGCAGCCTCTCCAACAGGGTCACTTCCTTTGAAAATTCTAGGAGATGGCAGGCCCATTAGAACCACTTTGGCTTTTCCTCAAGAGTCAGTTCCCTCCAGGACAGACAGAGCAGAGACCTGGGATGTGTGTACATTGGGACTGGGGTCTGCAATCAGTTACTCAGACAGAGTTAGTCCATTCTTCAGCTATGACAATGAGGACTTTTAAACAACAAACCTGGGCACAACAGAGTGGTGGTGTCCATGCAGGCGATGAAACAGGAAATGGCAACTATCTCTAGTTGAGTTGGGACATTTATCTAGTACAGCATTTTAAAACCCACTTCGCTACACAGAATTAGGCCTGGAATGTGACTCTCCCAAATGAACGAGTAAGCAAACTGAAGGCCATGAAGATTAATAAACTAAGTTCATGTGGCTAATTAGCTGGAGTGGAAGTCAAGAATCATGGTGATCACGCTAAGCCTTTTACCATTAGACCATATTCGGGAATGTCACAAATCTTTATTTGGCCCTTAGAGGTTGTCAAATCACTTCAGGAAGAAATCTTTATAATCTTATCTCCTGAGTCATTTCATAAGATTTTTATTTAACATTTACAACCTGTTAACGGAGCTTCAGAAAGTAATTTTGGTCATTTCATCTCCAAAGTATATAGCTACAGCTTTTAAAAAAAAAAATCTATGTATTGCAATGGTAAAATGCAATTATTTTTAAGAGAAATTTGTTTTCCAGTGTTAGCTGAATATCTTTTCTTAACATTGACGAATGTCTTCATAACAGAGGCAGCCTAACTAATGATGATGTGTATTTAATGGATTACTATTGTCCTAAAATATATTTTTTCTGATTAGGTTTCAAAATTAGAATTGAGATGTTTTATTCAAATATAGCTTTAATGTTCCTTTGTGACTTATAAATGTAACTGATAGTGTTGTTCCATTGAATGTAATAAAGAAGTTTTAAAGTAATGTAGCCGATGCTTAAGTTATTTCAAAAGAGAAATAGGAAAAAAAATTGTTCATATTATGACCTGAGAAATAGTTGTTAAATTAAAACATATTGGCTTGCTTAACAGTTTTGTAGTTTAATTAATTAATGGATTGATTGGTTGATTGGTTGGTTGATTGATTGATTGGTTCATACCTTTGACTCCTACTAAGAGAAAAATTGAAGTGGAATAAGCATTGCTAAGACAGTAATTTAGAGTCAGGAGTCTGTTAGGGGAGGGGGGCCTGTGCAGTCTTGTGCCTCAGTTCTCAGATCTGCTACTTGCTAAACATGTTGCTAAACTCAGTTCCAGGCTGAGCCATAAACTTCCTGGAGCAAAAACTGCTGAATGGACACATTTGGACTTTATCTCCTCCCTGCAGTTTTTGCTTCCCTTGTTTGCATATTGGAACTAACCATCCCTGTTAACCTAACCAGCAATCCTTCATTTGCATGAGAGAATTATATTTTGCAGGTTTTGCCTTTATAAACCCTGCCTTTCTTTGTTCTCTCTGGAGCACAATTTAGGTTGATACCTGAATCTATGTCTCCCCAGCTGCCGCTCCTTTTGCTCAAATAAATGCTTTTTATTCTTTATTACTATCTAAATTTAATTTTAGTTGACATCCCCTTCACCCATTTTATCCATCACCCCTCCTCCCCAGCTTTTGGCAACTACCAATCTGTTCTCTGTATATATGAGCTCAAGTCTGTATTTTTTTTTTTTGTTTTTAAGTTTGCACATATAAGTGAGATGATAAGGTATTTGTCTTTCTCTGTCTGACTTAGTTCACTTAGCATAAGGCCCCTAAGGTCCATCTATGTTGTCACAAATAGGAAGGTTTCATTCTCTTATATGGCTGAATAATATTCTATTATATATATCACATTTTCTTTATCACATTATATATATGAATATATAATATATATGAATATATATATATATATATATATATATATATATATATATCACATTTGTATCCATTTGTTACCGTAGCCAAAAAGAACAGGGCCACGGGGAGAAAAGGGGCAGGAAGGGAAGAAGGAAGTGCCAGGAAAACACAGGAGGGAGGAGATGAGATTATTCTTAAGAAAAGGTCCAGCTACCAGACCAGCCAGAACTTGATTTTAGTGTCAGATAGCCGACCTAGAATGCCATCTTGACCCTCACTGTTTCTAATTGTAATGGATTCTAATATTATTAGCATTACAGGGAGGGAAAATCTCCACCCCGCTGTGTCACTGTGACAATTCTGACAAGGGTCAAATAAGGACAAACTTATACCTCCTCCCAACAGGAAGGAGTGGTCAACAAAGACCTGTCTGGGAACACCTACAATGTCACCACCTAAAACTTGAATATTTTGCTTCCTCATTTAGAAAATAATAAATTCCAAGCTATAACCCTATTTGGTGCAGTGGCTATTCTCCCAGTGTGCCCACTCCCACCATTCTGGGAGTGCGCTCTCTTTCCATAAATTCACCATGCTCACCTTGCTTGGCTTTGGCTGCATGGCTTAATTCCTCGCGTACATCCTGGAATTCCTTCCTGTGACGTTTACCAAGAACCCCCATTCTTCAGCAACACATTTACCCATTGGCGAACACTTAGGCTGTTTCCATGGCTTGGCTATTATAAGTAATGCCGCAATAAACCTGGGAGTGCATATATCTTCTCAAATTAGTGTTTTCATTCTCTTCAGATAAATACCCTGAGGTAGAATTGCTGTGTCATATAGTAGTTCTATTATCCATTTTTTGAGTAACCTCCATACTGTTTCCACAGTGGTTTTACCAATTTACATTCCCACCAGCAGTGCACAAGTGTTCCCTTTTTTTCACATCCTCACGAGCATGTCATTTCTTGTCTTTTTGATAATAGCCATTCCTACAGGTGTGAGGTGGTATCTGCCTTGGTGATAGGGTTGTCAGAATTAGCAAATAAACCGGGAGCCCTGTTAAATTAGAATTCAAATAAATAGCAAGTAATTTCTGAGTGTAAGTATATCCCAAATATTGCATGGACATACAAAAATTATTCATTGTGTATCTGAAATTCAAATTTAATGAGTGTTCAGTATTTTATCTGGCACTATTTGGTAAAAATACTATAATGTAATTTCATTCTTCTTCAAAACATGGTAAATGACATTTGATGAACAAAGAGTCTAAAAATGTCTTTTCATAAAAAAATTTGCTGATTTTTTATAAGGAAATAATATTTATTTTAACTATGTAGTCTATTTAATGGGAGAGAATATGTTTTTATCATCCTTTAAAGTATAAACATCATAGATAACTTAATAAAGATTTTTTAAAAGCCAAAAATCACCCTTTAACTTTACTATTTACAAACCACATTGAACAGTCAACCAGATTTCCTAACACTAACCTTTTCAGCTGATAGTCACCCTATTTATACATATTTCTATACCACTTCGTAAAGTAGAAGAGTGTTTTTTTAGCATATATCAGTAATGGATTTTCCATTAATTAGTTCTTCTGATCCTCTCTCAGACAGCTGAGTTACCCACATAACATTGTATTTTACAGGTTGTCTGATGAATCTTTTTAAAGATGAGGCATTCTTGGGCTGGGATGTGGGGAGAAGAGTTTGAAGAAGCCACTCTCTGACCTCAGCCACCTGTGGCTCCCCAGACTCATGTACTAGAAGGGCGCTACTGGGGAAAAAAGGCCACCTGGCTGCCTATGGAGGCCCCTGCCTGCCTATGGAGGCCCCTGCCTGTGGAAAATAAACATTCTCTTTTCTAATGCTTCTTAAGGGTGAGCTTTTAAAAATATCCAATTGAATAAGGCTTCTGCCTAGAGCTAGCCTATTTAATAAACTATATTACTGATTCAGGTTTCCATAAACCACCTGAATTCCTTCTTCTAACCATCTTAAGCACTATGCTTTAAAAGACATTTTCTGGCTATTGCCAAGATGTAGCAATAAAGCCCATCTATTTAAGTGCATTCAGAATTGCAACACCAGAAAGGGACGTGCAGAAATCATTTATTCTTGTCTCTGTCTACAGGCTCTAGTGCTCCTACAGACCCATCCATATCTGCTTTGGATGTTATTATCCTTATTACAAGAATATTACAGTCATCATAGAACTCTAACAGGGGCTTGTAAAACTTTATGTTTTGGTTTTGTGAATCTAAAAAAAAAATCCAAGTTTACCTCAGATAGTGTCTGCAAAAATGACTGAAAAAATTATGACTTGTTCAACAGAATATATTCATTCACCAGCTGTATGCAAAGTGCTCACGATAGGAATTATAGAGAAGCATAATATGGGATCTCTGCCTTCAAGAAATTCCTAGTAAGTGAAAGAAATAAGACATGTGAAATAACATGTTAAATAGCAGGTAAGGCTACATTATCATAAGCATTATAATATTTTTTAAAGTGTTTCTAAGACTCTTTCCTTTCTAATTTTAGAGTGGTTGAAAACATTAAAGCTGTGAATGGTGAATTTGTCTCTGCAGGTGGAGGAGTTGGGCAGAGGAACCTGGTGCCAAAGAAAGGATGAAGGGAAGGGGAAGTCAGAAGAGTCCAACCAGACAGGCAGGGAGGGCGAAGATGAGCCACATTCTCAGGAATATTTTCTTCATCATTAATCTTTTCTTATGAAAAGATTTTCCTCCCTAGAATTTTCTTGTTAAAACGTTCTTCTTTCCGGGCCGGCCCGATGGCTCAGGCGGTTGGAGCTCCTTGCTCCTAAAATTGAAGGTTGCTGGTTCGATTCCCACATGGGCCAGTGGGCTCTCAACAACAGGTTGCCATTTCGACTCCCACAAGAGATGGTGGGCTGTGCCCCTGCAACTAACAATGGCAACTAGACCTGGAGCTGAACTGCGCCTTCCACAACCATGATTAAAAGGACAAATTGACTTGGAAAAAATCCTGGAAGTACACACTGCTCCCCAATAAAGTCCTGGTTCCCCTTCCCCAATAAAATCTTTAAAAAAAAACCAACTCATCATGTACATATTCTTCAAATTAACTCAAAAATCATTTTCTCATGAAATAGTCTTTACGGAAGCATTCTTCATGATATGAATACATTCAATGGCTATATTCATTAATATAAGTATTAATTGATTATAAGTATTTCATAGATTCTTGATTACAAGTATTTCATAGATTCATAAGAATATACTTAAAAGAATGAATACGACATTGTTCCTATTTTTAAAGAATCTAAGTAGACATTATCTATTGTTCATATTCATAATGAACATATTTATGATTATTTATTTAAACAAATATTCAAGCACCTAACATGTGCTAGGCACTGGTATAGATCCTAAAGGCAATGTGGGACAGACCAGGCCTGGTACTTGCTCCCATGGAGCTTATATTCCTTGTGAAAAATATGTTCTCAATCAAGAGGGAAATGTTATGTATATTCCTATGACTAAGAAATATTAGTGAAGACTATAATGTAATACGCTCATTTTCCCCATCTCTGCTGGTCAGTGTTCCTTGTCTTTCCACCAGCAAAAAGACTCCTTTCTACCCAACTCTCTCTGACACAACAGGAGACATTTGAGGCAGAGACAAACTAAATATTCCTCCACATGCTGTGGGGACCAGAAAATGAAAACTAGCATACCAAAGTTTGGGGGAAGTCCTTAAAACTTAGAAGAAAAACCCCATCCCATCCAACAATAATTGCCATAAACTTTATAAATTATTATTTTTAAAAAAACAAACTCAGAGAAATATCCATTTAGGAAATTGGCTTCCAATAAATGTCCTTCACAAAGGAATTTACTCCTTATCATCTTGCAGCTTTGTACTGGACGTCCATTGGTCACCACATGTCAGCTGGTTACCACCACCCCCTATTGAAACTGAGAGACCTGAGAACCATGTTGCAAATAGGAGAAGGGGAGAAAAGGGAGAGAACACTTACGGCTGCCAGTGTTCACTTTGGAAGTAGAGGAAGGCCTCCTGCATTAGACTTGGTCAGAAGGGATATCGACCTGCACCAATACCTTACACAGATATAGTAAAACAGCTCTATTTCCAATTGAACAAGATGAGCCCAGAACATCTTGCAGCACTAGAACATAAGGAAATACTAAACAAACAAACAAACCCAACAACAACCAAAACACCCTACAATGACAGGGGTCCTGTCAAAAGGACACAGAAGTTATCTGAAAGAGTCCCCAATGGCCAAAGCTGGAAAAACTTAATAAAAAAAAAAAAATAGTATTGGATTATAACCCAAAGTATAGGAAAAGATCCATGAGTCCATCCTGATATAAATAAATAATTAAACAAACAAGCAAATGGGAAGAACTGATCAAATGATCAGTTTTAAGAAAAGATCAAATGATCTGTGCAGAATAATTCCAAATAATTGATGTGAATACCCAACCTTCAAGAAGATGGAGTATAATTCCCCACTCTTTAAGTGGTAGGCCACGCATAATGACTTCCTTCCGAAGAATTCTGAATGGAAGAGGAAAAAGGAGTAACTTCATAGTGGAAAATCTGACAAACACCACCTCTAGGTGATCGAGGTCAATATCAGCAGTGATAAGTCATGCTGATAGTATACAGCCTTGATATCATGTGATGAAAATGGCACTTCCCCTCTGTGTTTTTCCTTTCCCCCCAAACCAAATCCCAATCTAACCATGAGAAGACAACAGATAAATCCCAGTTGGGTGACATTCTACAAAATACCTAACCAGCACTCCTCAAAACTGTCAAGGTCATCAACGCAAGGAAAGCCGGAGAAGCTCACAGTGTAGAGGACCCTAATGAGACCTACCTGACAACTAAATGTCATATGGTATCCTGGGTGGAATCCTGGAAAAGGAAAGGGACACTAGGCAAATACTAAGAAAGTCAGAATGAAATATGAACTTTAGTCAATAATATATCAAATACAAATGTACTACACATTATTAAGATGATAATCGGTGAACTCTGTACTATCTTCTCAGTTATTTTGTAAATCTACACTTGTTCTAAAAGTAAAGTCTATTTAAAGTACAAAATAAATATTCTACCTTAGTGGGCCCCATCTTTGTCCGCAGAATCCCACACACAAAGCAATGAGAGAGCAGAGCCTTTCACTAAAAGGACAAAAATATCCTTATCTATGTGTCTAAAACCTTATTGTATCCTGTTTCACTATGTCTTTGAAAGCATTTTTACCAGATCTTAATCATAGCAGTGCATTGAACCAAATTCAGCAAGATTAAATTTAATGGAATAAAGGTCCTATCCTGCTAATTTGGGGTCCAACAAACAAACGAATGCAGTTTGGGATTGATGGGTCATCAGCAGCCCCTGTGGAAAGAACTCTGGGATTTAGCTGACATTGTGATTCTACCAGGTAACAGAGTTACTCTCAGACAGCAGCTCATGTAGCAGACACGAGCATGGCTAGACAAGACGTGGCCGTGGTCACAGGCATTCCCAGGGAACCACTACTGTCATGATCACCCTTCCCGGTTGGCCATTTCTCTCCCTAGTCACCTCCAGGTCTAGTTTGATGTTGGCTTCATGGCCCAAATATACCCATTTTGTGTGTGGGTGTCCACCTCAACCTCGTTCCTAGGCTGAGAGCCTTTGAGGACATCAGATACATACATAGAATTACATATTAAGATAGCAGCTAATATTTATTGAATGATTATTCTATGCCAGACATTGAGCTAAATATTTTTCATACATGATCTAATTTGATTCTCAGTCAAAAGATGTGGCCACACTGAATGCCTGAAAGAAAAGCTGCAGTTGTTGCTAAT
Source organism: Rhinolophus hipposideros (assembly GCF_964194185.1). Taxonomy (NCBI): domain Eukaryota; kingdom Metazoa; phylum Chordata; class Mammalia; order Chiroptera; family Rhinolophidae; genus Rhinolophus; species Rhinolophus hipposideros. Next base: position 11,845,963 of record NC_138054.1, on the reverse strand, counting down.
CAAGGGAGAGCTATGCTTCCAAGCTAGTGTCTCTGAGCAGAGCAGATTGATGCGCTTTTACAGGGTTTAGGCAAACATGGAGTTGAGGGACTCATGCATTTTCAGAAGTGGAGGTGTTAGGGATGGATTGATATTTAACTCTAGAAAGATAGTTATTCAAGTAAGAGAGTTGTTGATTGGCTAACCTTTCAGAGGTATGGTCATTCAGAGAGGCTGTTGCTAACTGACTGTTTTTAAGTATGAGCTGTCATTGATTGGCTTACTGGTTACTGTGGCAAGTTGTCATTGATTAATCTGATCAATCTGGGGGGATTTAAACCTGGTTCTGGTGATCACTTGTTGCTAAAGCCAAAGAACTAATTCTTTCCTTGGAGTAGAGGATCTTTTTATTCTGCCATCACAAAATACTACGATGCAGTTACTATTATTATCCTCATCTAGAGGTTTAAAGAAACTGAGATTGAATTAAGTAACTTGTTGAAGTCACAAAATTGTAACATGGGGTCTTAAATCTGGCTCTCTCTATATATAAGGCTTTGTTCTTATACTGGGCTAAGATAAGATGGGAATATATTGCTCTACCTTGTACTTATCTCACCTTGAGTATATTAGGTGAGGTATCAGTAACCTGGAACATATTCAGAAAATAATGAGGAGGTTGAGAGAATGAAAAAATTTTGTTGCTTGATGTATTAGGGTTCAAAATTACTTGGAAGACTTATATGAAAACATGGAAAATATGTGCTTAAAGATCTGAAATAATTCAGAGTAAAGGTGAGCCAGAAACCAGGATGGGGTGTAAAAGTTTGCTTAAAATCAACCTATTTAAGGTATGGAGGAAAAGACTGGAGAAAAATGAATCTGGTAAAGCAAAAGCATTTTGTTATCATAGAACATTTTCCCTGGGCCTTGAAATCCATGAATCAAGCTAAGTGCTCTGAAAAATGGGACTCAATTCATCCTTAGAAGGAAGATACATGGTGACACTCCAACATTTCAAATATCGATTTTCATCACACATTTCCTGTTTTGTATTCTTTCATGATTTGCTCAGGACAAGAGTTCAAGTGATACAGACTGTCTATCTATGAAACATAGTTTAGAATACCGACACTCTGAAGGCTTGGTTTATTTTGGCAAAATTTAATTACCACAATTTAAGATTAGACAAGTAAAATGCATTTTAAAAATAAAATGTATTTTACATGGAGAAGAAAAGAGAACTAATAATATGCAACGTTAGCATATGTAAGACTTTCTGTCTACTCATCAACATGGTAAATTTACCATAGTAATCTGTACTTCTTTCTCTGATACTAGCTACTTGGTAACTAATGACACTTTGCACTGCTGGTGGAAAATGTTGAAGATACATCCATGATTGTCAGCTACGGCCATGAGGCCTTGCAGATTCAATTCTCTGATGAGGACAGGTCGCCTTGAGTCTGTGAAATGTTATACCAGGCATTTGCTGAATTTGAAGTGAATAGCAAGTGATGACAGAATAACAAATGTTATCAGTGACCTGCATCAGTTGTGCAAATGCCAGAAAAATAATTTCAAGGTGATTTCTCAGGTATTTGTAATAGATCATAAATCAAAAATGGCTGCCAGCTAGTAACATCATACATTCCACCTTGACAATCTAGAGTGTTCCCTGGACTGTAAATATAAAAGTTGCTCTCAAAAATATAGGTCTGTCTACTGAAAATAATCCAGCAAATAATGGACAGCTCTGATTTGAACTCCCAGAATTACATCTTAGCTCTTTAAATGTTCTCCAAGGGAAACTCTTAATTAAGAAATCAATTTTAAAATGTAGAAATGGAGTAAGGGATGAATTCTCCATTTTTTATTAAACATTTGCAACAATAGGCTACCCCCACAACATTGCAGGATTCAGTAGACAGCAGAAATATTTGTGAAGTAGGAATCCTTTCTAAAAATGTCACCCACAGCCTTTTCAGTCCTTAAATAATTCTGGCGTCGTAACCCATTGGAGTTTACTCTCCACATCCACTAAATTGGCTATGGAATCATAGAAACTTCATGTCAGGTAGTGAAGAAATTCCCAGAAATGGATCAGTCAGAGTTCTCCAGAGACATAGAACCAAGAAGAAAAACACGTGCACGCAAACACACACACGCACACAGACACACACACATAAATGCATATATGTGTGTATAGATGTATATATTTGTGTTTATATATGTATAGCATATATAAACACACACACATAAAGAGATTTGTTTTAAGGAAGTGCCGCTCATGATTCTAGGGACTGGTAAGTCTAAAATATGCAAAGCAGGCTGGCAGGCTGGAAACGCATCAGAATTTGGTGCTGCAGTCTTGAAGCAACATTCCTTTTTCCCTGGAAACTTCGATTTTTGCTCTTAAGGCCTTCAACTGATTGGATGAGTCCCACCTACATTTTGGAGGATAATCTCTTTTACTTGAAGTCAACAGATTATAAATGTTAATCACATCTACAAAATACCTGTACAGCACATCCAGGTTAGTATTTGACCAAACAACTGGGCATCAGAGCCTAGTCCAGTGGACACAAAAATTGGAACCCTCTCAGGGTCACTGGCCAAGTGCCCAACACCTACCCCTGCTGTACTGACTGCCTTTCCCTGGAAGGTGACATGGTTAGCTCTTCTGCTCATTTAGGTAGCAGCTCAAATGTTATCTCCACAGGGGCTTTCGCTGACCCTTCATCTAGTCTTGCCCAGCAAACCTTCCCACCCCATTTCTCTCTATCATATGCTCTCTTTTATTTTCATCATGGAAATTGTATTTACTTTGTGGAAATTATATACTCGTATATGTTGCTTATTGTTTCTCTGCCCCACTAGAATGTAAGTTCCATTACAGCATGTCCATGACGATATCAGTCATTACTTGTTCACACCAAAAATTGCGTCTGGCATATAGCAGGCACTTCATAAATACTTGCACACTTAATAGACCCAGCAAGTCAGTAGCTTAATCTACTATTAAATAGCTCGAATTACGAGAAATTTATGAAAATGTTGTTACTTATGCTAAGCTGAAATCACCTCTGTGTGAAAAGTCATCCATTTGTCCTAGATTTATTTTCTAGATCACGCAAAATAATTCTGTTTTTCATTCTATATCTGTAAACATTTGAATACAGTGCTCTTATCTCCTATTAATTATTCCTTAGCTAGGCTAAATACCTTCTATATTATGATTTCCAAATGAAATATCTCTATCTTCATGTGAGCCTGCCAATGTAGAATATATTATTCTAGGTGTGTTGTCAGCAGTGCAAGTAGCAAGACTGCCACTTCCAAAACCTGAACGCTAGAAGTTTATTAATTTGACCTAACAGATCATTATCATTTCTAGGAGTGGTATCACACTCCTAACCACACATAAATGTGCATGTTTGGAGTAGCTAGTCACTTACTAAGCACTTGTCTGTGCTGGACAGAGTAGAGTGCCTTGTGGGTTTAAAAAATTTTATGTATCTGTCAGAGTGGGAAGAAACTTTAAAGGGCATCTAATCTCATCTTTTCAGTTTATGGAAAATGCAGCGGGGCCCCAGGATAGCTGGTGATGAAATGATAATGAATAAGACAGAATAGAATGTAATCAAGGGGTCAACCAGTGGCGCAGACAGTAAGAGCAATAAAGGAAATTCAGAGGGGAAGAAAATCAGCGATACTCTGAGCTACTTGTGAGAACTTCACAGAAGAAGTAGGCCTTGGGGCATGGAGAGAATTTGGTAGATGGAGAACAGAGATGGCATTCGGGGGAAATGAAGCCCTGAGAAGATACAAGACAAGACAGAGTATGGTATGTCCTTGAGACAATCTCACAAGAATGGTATTTATATAAAATACTATGTTATGTAATACATAATTAATAATAAATAATAATAAATAGATTTTGTGAATGTAAAATTAGAGTTTTACAAAAAGCCTACAGACCAAGGAGAGCCCTTAGCAGACACCAGATAACATGAACTACATTTTGTGGATAATTCTCATGTAAGTCTCAAGAATATGCTACGAGTAGCAATAAATAACCCCACCTCAAAAATTCATATACCACAGTGCTATTTATAAGATATTTTTCTTCCAAAGCCCTATGAGTACTTCCAAAGTTCTAAAGCCTACTAATAGTCCAAGGAACATGGTAGAAAAATATCAGTGTTTAGAAAAGAAGGAACAGACTCACAGAAAAGAATTTGAGTTCTCTAAGTTTTCTTCTGATTCTGTTCTCTATATCTGCTATAGCACAATCTGAAGAAAACAAAAAAGAAAGAGAAAGCGAGAAAGAAGGAACAAAGGAGGGAAGGAGAGAAGGAGAAAGGAAGGAAACCCTACAATTAAAATTCTGTATTGATAAAGGTGGTGATTGCACAATATTGTGAATGTATTCAGAGCCACTGAATTGTTCACTTTAAAATGGTTAAATTTACATTATGTAAATCTCACCTCAATTTTAAGAAATTTGCACAGAAATAGCAACACCTAAAAATCCTTCTCTTGCTGGTTTATAAAAAACAACATTTGCATTTACTCTTTGGGTTGAGATAATTCATGAGCCACACTAGTCGATTTTGGGGCGGAACAATGTAGTGCCATGGAAGCAGTACCTCTGAAATTCCAGAATCAGAAATCTTATATATGATTATTGTCTTTGAAATTGACTATGTGCCTTAAGTCACACTGAAGGTATTTTCCTCATTAGTAGATGGAGATAGAATTGTTGGAAGGCTTAGATGTGGCGGTATGTATGAAAGTGCTTTGTATTATTCATTCAGCAAATATGTTTGGAGCTTCTGTTGCATGCTAGACACTGTCTAGGCATTGAAGATGGAGTCTAGAACAACCGACTCAAATCCCTGCCCTCATTGAATTTGCATTCTAGTTACATTCTAGAAGTTGACAACACACAAGATCTCAATAAGAAAACTTATAATATGGCCTATCACTACATAAATATTTTTAATCCCACAGGCCCTTTACTCTGTCCAGCATAGACAAGTGCTTAGTAGTAAGTGACACATTCTCTCCCCTCAGAAAAACATTCAATCCATTTGTACACTGCCATTTTCTTCATGGCATTATCCCCATAAACTTGGACTAACATGTCCCTGATGTCACTTCTACTTGTGCCAAGTTTAACAGGAATTTAATGTTTATTCGTTGCTCTAATTCAAGCTCAGACATTCTCACGATGGCACACAAAAACACGCAACAACAATAATGAACGCCACTCAGCAAGACCCTGCCACAGGTCGACATGAACACAGCTGTGAGACACTGATATACCAAGGTTATGAAACCTTAGCGAGCTGTTTGTACAGCGCTGCCTATGTAAGCGCACGGTGGCAAGTTCGCAAACTTAATCGTTATACCTTGTACTTGGCATTTGTAGATTGTAAAATGTTATTCAAATATAAAGTATTGTTACTTAGCAATTACTCATGAATATAACACAGTGTAATCACTGGCTTACTAACTTCTCTGTTTGAAACACCAATGATACTTTTTTAAAGATATTTTTAATAGAACACAATTATTTTTTGGAAAATAGGACATATACAAATGCTAACTTTTTGGTTCTACTGAACTATCTTGTTGCTGGTTTTAAATATTAAGAAGTTCAAAGGTTTTCAATTGATTTTAGGCTTGCAAAGTATTATCCATTGGAAGTTCTGAGAAGGCTATGTAATGACATCTTTGTCAAGGATGCTTGTCTTCCTAGGAACAGAAAAGCTTGAATGTGAAATTCACAGTCTTAAAGAAGCATGAAGCTGCTAGGTCAGCCATCGTCTTGATAGCAATCATGTACTGAAGGGTATGCTGCCAATCTTTGGTAAGAAATATGCTGGTAGTTTAAAAATATATGCACTTTTGAACACTCTCTCTGATAAGGAGAAAAAAACTACTATAATATTAACCATTGAAAAACTGATTATTTGCAGATGGAACAATTTATGGAAAATACAAGAATGAAGGTGTATAAGAAGGACTCCCAAGAATAATGATTATATTAAACTACTGCAAATCTTGATATTATGTTGAAGATCAGAACACGTTTTGCCATTTTGCTGTTAATATCTACATGTCAGTCCAAAACACACAAATAGAAATATTTGGGGTCATAAAATACAATATTGCTCTGAAATATTTGGAGTATCAATACTTAAAAGTAAATTCTTGAATGTGTGGTACTGGAAATAGTAGAGTGGCTTATATTAAATTAACTCTCCTTCAGGTAACAATAGTAAACTTTGGATAAATATAAAGTTTAGCTATTTGAAGGCCCTGGAAAAAATCACTAAAGTTAGGTAGACATTGGGTGGTGTTTGTTTTTTGAGAGAAGGGAACCACACTGACTGTAGGTCATGTTTATACAGCATGTCTCCTGAGAGCACGCCCCGGCCCACATGGCATGGAGCAGCCAGACGAGAGCATAACGCTCTAGTGGTTTGGCTTGTCAGATGATGGAGTCTGGGGCTGCCAAAGCAGCTGGAAACTGAGGGGGAGTAGTGGAGAGTCTTAGAAAAGAGGGATCCGCAGAGAGGAAGCCCAAAGTTTGCGTATAAATTCACTTTAAATTCTTTCCTGATCCGTGAACTCTTCTTGAATAGATGAAACTCCAGGAAGACCAAAGTAAAGCAGCAGCAGGAAAGCTGCAAAAGCAGAGCCGCCCACTGTAAGGGAGACCGCATTTGGTGTTGGTATCTCACCAAGTTGGAAGTGTCTGGTTGGCAATGTCGCTTTCCATCAAGACCCTAAAAGGGCGATAGGGAGTAAAGATTGTATCTTTGGTCTAAAAGAATTTACCCCAGAACTAATGCAAAACTAAAACAAACATCTTTAAACGTGTAATAGCAAGCATCTTTAAGGTCTAGTTAATTAATTGGTAATTGACTGCTTTAAAATCCACACTCTTAAATTTCCAAAAACAGGTGAAAAATATCAAGAGACAGATTTAAAGTGCTCATTGCGTCTCAAAATGAGAACTACAGAAAGAATCATACCTACGAGGTTGGACAATTAAGCTCGTGAACTCACCTAGAAAAAGTGCTACTATCTTGTTTCCCCAAAAATAAGACCTAGCCTGACCATCAGCATCTTTTGGAGCAAAAATTTAGTAAGACTTGTTCTTATATTATATTAGATTAGATTAGATAAGACTGAGTCTTATATGACATTAAAATAATACCGGGTCTTATATATAATTTTTGCTCCAAAAGACACATTAGAGCTGATGGTCCAGCTAGGTCTTATTTTGGGGGAAACACGGTACATACCTATTGCGAGCTCTTGTAAGGCAGTTGCCACACTTCAGTTTATTCCTGAAAGTCAAGGGGACATTAACCCCTACGCAGGGCCCTACTTCCCTGTGGGGTACTCATGACTCGAGCGGGGAACAAAGTCCCAGCACACAGGTTCAGGTAGAGTAACACAGCTTTATTTGGGAGCCAATGTCCCTCCACAGGCCAATGCTCTGGTAAGCACAGAAGGTTGTGCAGAATAGAATAGAATTTAATAACGAAACAAGTCCCAGAGTCAGTTGAGGTGGAGAAGGTCCCTGGTCTGGGAGAGATGACAGGGCCCATGACGGGTCTGAGGCAAGCTGGTCTTGCAAGGAAGAACTTCGGAGAGTCCTGGAGTATCACGGCTTGCACCTCGTAGAGGATCTTAGCCGGAGCGCCCAGTCAGACTTCTCATGGCATTGCTCTGGAGTTCTGCTTTTATCTTTTTTTCCTTGGACTTGTTTACTTCTTAGATGATAACTAGAAGTTGTTTGCCAGGAGTTATTTACCTCTTAGGTGAACGTGTATATCACTCAATTTTGTTATGCTCAGTTTCACACCAAAACATAAACATGTTTACTTTCATGTATATGCTCTAAACATAAACATGTTTACTTTCACTTTACTCTTATTAGTCTCACACATGTAGGGCCATAGTTCTGTCCCTACTAGTAAACAACTTATTTTGCAAACCTCAATCCGACATATATAATACATTTTTATATGCTCTATACAATACCTCATTGCTGAATATCACTGTGGTCACCTTCGTAGGAGGGATATTGATCTGAAAATTATTTTTCTTATAGTGTTTTGTCAAATTATCATTTTGGGGCTGTGCTGAACTCATGAAAACAGCGAGGAAGTGTTCCTTCCTCTTTTATTTCCTAAAAAAAATTGGGTAGACTGATATTATTCCTAGTTAAATGTTTGGTAGCAATTAATGGTAAAAATCATCTAGACTTAGAGTTTTCTTTGCAGGAAAGTTTTAAATTACAAATTCATCTTCTTTAATAATCAAATTATGAATAACTTTTATTTTATTTTGTGTCAGTCTTGATAAGTTTTTTCCAAGGAATTTTCTCATTTCATCTCAGTTGTCTAATTTACTGGGTTTCAGTTTTTCATAATACATATTTCCTTATCCTTTTGATGCCTTTGAGATGTGTCTTCAATATACCTTCATTTTTGAAAAACATTTCTGCTGGAGATAGAATTCTGGGTTGACATGTTTTCTTTTTCTTTCAGAACTTTTAAGATGCTATTCTGTCTTCCATTATTTCTAATGAGAATATAGAAGTTATTTGTATCATTTTTCCTCATTTTATCTGAAGATTTTAAGATTTTTTTCTCTTTATTTTTATTTTTTCAGCTGTCTGAAAATCATGAGCCTATGAGGTCTGACAATTAAGTTCGCGAACTCTTCCTAGAAAAAGTGCTATATACCTCATTGCTGAATATCACTACGGACACCTTCGAAGTACTCCCCTTGGGAAGCTATGCACTGACGCCAGTGCCTAGTCCACACTTCAAAGCAATTTTGGAACTCTTTTTCTGGAATGGCCATAAGAGCTGTCATCATATTACCCTTGATGTCCTGAATGTCATCAAAATGTCTTCCTTTCAATATTTCCTTTATTCTAAGGTAAGTAAAGAAGTCACTGGGGGCAGATTAGGTGAGTAGGGAGGCTGTTCCAATACAGTGATTTGTTTACTGGCTAAAAACTCCCTCACAGACAGTGCCGTGTGAGCTGGTGCATTGTTGTGATGCAAGAGCTCCTTTGGGACCATTTTTGCACACACCTTTCTCATGCCAAGATTTTCAGCTAAGATTTTCCTGTTTCTCTATTAATGTTTACTTGGTCTGCTATGCTTCTCACAGTCAGCCAATGATTTTGACGCACAATTCGATGAATTTTTGCAATGTTTTCGTCAGTTACTGGCCACCCTGATCTCTCTTCATCAGTGACACGTTTTCTCCCCTCAGAAAAATGTTTAATCCATTTGTACACTGCCGTTTTTTTCTTGGCGTTATCCCCATAAACTTGGATTAGCGTGTCCCTTATTTCACTTCTACTCTTGCCAAGTTTAACAAGAAATTTAATGTTTGTTAATTGATCTAATTCAAGCTCAGGCATTCTTGTATGGCACACAAAAACATGCAACAACAGTAATGAACACCACTCAGCAAGACACCAACACACATCAACACAAAAACAGCTGTGAGACATTGATACAAGGTTATGAAACCTTAGCGAGCTGTTTGTACAGTGCTGCCAATGTAAGTGCACGGTGGCAAGTTCGCGAACTTAATTGTCAGACCTCTGATAATTCAGTTGCTCCAAAGTTAAAAATCCAGAACTGTGTTTGTTGAGGTGAGGAAATGGGGAGCAATTGAATTTTCTAGTCTCTTAATTTCTAATAAAAACAACAGCAACAAATTTCCAGAACTGTCATTTTTCAGAAGTAATTGTTTATGGGCCATTTTTGCTTTATTGTATGATCATCTTTAGTTAGCAGAAGCAGTTTCGGCTCGACTTAGCTGCGAATATTTACCATATTCAAATTCTAAGCATATTTCCATTGACTTTAAAGTGATTCACTAAAAAGCCAGACAACATAAAGAGTTCCTTAGAATCAGTAGTTTTCATTACAGTCTTCATTACAGTAGGCAATACATACGACCAGGGAGCCGTTAAGTGCTAATCTTTTTTCTAAAATTACCTCTTATTTTGTCGGTGTGCGCGCGCCTGCACACACACACACACACACACACACACACACAAACACACACACACAGAGTATAATAATGGGCTACTGTTTCCTAATCTGATTCTCACTAGCCTGAGGCAACCACTTCCAAATCCTTTGAACATTTTTTCCAACATTTACCTCCATATTTCTAAACCACAAGTTTAGACTGCTATTTCTTCTTTCTACACTTATCCTGGGATTTCTATTTGTCCTTTTCCTTTTTGTCTCTTTCCTGTGTTAGATCCTCTTCATCCAGGATCCTATGTCTTCATTCTTGATTTATCTCTCCTTTCGGTGGATAACATTTTCCAGAAACATCCTGAGAAAGGATGCAAGAAAGGTTCAAGAAGAAGAGTACACATCGCAAACTTGAGGGATAGCTTGAGTGTCAAATTCAAGGTGGAAATGATTTTTCCTCAGATTTTGAAGGCATTGCTCTGTATTTTGCTTGTTTGGATATTTTTCTGGTTTTCAGCATCAGCTTGCATGGTGATTCCTAATCATATGTGTGTGACCTGTTTTTTTAATAGAATCTTCTGTTTATCACTAGTTTTCTAACATTTCACTGTGATGTGTCTTCGTGGTTTTTTTCCCTCCCTATTCTTTTACTGGGCATTTAGTGGGCTCTTTCAATCTGAAAACAAGTATCCTTCAATTCTGTATTATCCTTGCATTATTTCTTTGATTTTTGATCCTGTTTCTTTTTTTTCCTTCTGCACATTCATTACTTAGACTTGATTCTTTTATTTCCTAATCTTTTCTCTTCTGTTTGTTTTTTAAAACTATATGTTGTATTGTTCAGATTTCCAGTTTACCTTAAACTATTCTATTAATGTATTTTAGATTTCTGCCATTCTAGTTTTATTTCCTAATAATTATTTATTACCTCTTGAATATTACTTCTTTTTATAGAATCATCTTCCTGTTTCATTGATACAAATATTTCCTCTTTATGTCTTGAAGAATATTAATTATAATTTGGGTTTGTTTTGCTTTTAAAAAAAAAATATTCCCTGCATTGCTTTTGTTCCCTCTGAGTCACAGAGTTTCCTCTTGTGTGTCAGATTCCTTATTTGTTTGGGGCTTATCAACTGGGGAACTCAACCATCAGTATCTACAGAGTTTTTTGTTCTAATCCACTTTCCCAGAGGGTAATGTTCTAATCTATCACCTATGGCATAAGACAGTTGTCATCTTTCTGGAAGCAGAGAAAGTGGCCTAGGGGCTCACCATCCAAAATGCAGTAGCTCACTTAACCTTCCTATTTTTAGCTGGTGCCTTATTCAGACTTCTGCTATCCTAGGTAGGGGCAGTGGCCCCTGGTTGGGTGGGGGTCTAACTGCTTCTTTTACAGACTTTCAGCCAGTCCTCTTTTGTTGGCCCAGCCACTTTCTGAGGTCCCTTGAAACATCCAATAGTGCAACTCCATCTGAACTTGGCAGTATGAATCAGCTTCCTTCTCCTTTGCCATTTAGTCTTTGCAGTTATATTTTTATTTTGAAAGGATGATCATTTATCCTCAGAAAAAAATACTTCACTTTTCCTAATCCTAATGCACCCAAAATTTAGGCTTTGTGAGACTAAATCAAAAATGAGCATGAGTGTTGTTATAATATCTAGTGGACTGGGTGAAGTCTGATTATTAATTTATAACTGAACAAGCTTAACACAACAAACTCTTTGCTATGCAAAAACCATAAACCTTGACATTTAAATAAAATCACATCTAAATAAATATCTCTAAAATCTCCATATGAAGCCGATTTAAAACCACACTTACAAAAGCTTGTGTGGTGTTTTAAAAATGTGAAGCTTACACATACCTGCTGTGCTTAGAAAAGCTACACTGATATCCTGAGTTTTTGTAACATAACCTCTTCCAAGTGTTCCGTTGTGACCCCACTCAAGAAGTATGCATTTTAAGAAATCAAAAAAGATGGGAATGAAAATTGTAATTTCAATAGTTACTTGTCTTTGTGATGTCTTTCTAGTGTTTTTAAATTTTTACCTCAGAGCTTTTGAGTTTCCTTTGGACAGGAACTTGATGATATATAATATTACAGTAAAATCTTCTAAGTCAGTGAATAAAATATATAAACAAAGTTGCTGGACCTAGAAACATATTGATAAAGATCAGTTCCACAAATTCATTTGACAGAAACAAACATACCTGAGGTGATATAATTTATTACTTCCTCCTAAGCAGGACAGGCTCTAGACTTATTAGTGACAGGAATGAAGTGAACTGAATAGTCTGTTTAAACATAATGCAGCGAAGTAGCTGCTTCTTGACAGATAAGCCGGATCTCAGGTTCCCAACCCTGTCCTTTCAAGATGGTCACGGTCGTCCATTGGGATGTTTTGTGCCTGAAGTTCCAATCAAGTGCCTTTTGATCTCCTAGATAGGGGCCCTCCCTGGCTTCTGCCTGTAGCTTCGGATTTATCTCAGGTTTATCTCAGGTACGTGTAGAAGCTTCCAGTATTGGAATGGCATTTAGCCACGATGCTGTTGTGTATCATTGAATGGCACCAACATCCTTGTTCTGGTAAAAAGTTACAAGCTGTGAACACTGGTTAAAACCTATGCTCGTTTTAGTGGAAAATCTATTTGCATGATGATATGAAATGGTTTTTTTCATTTAGAGAGGAAATTGTTTGTTTGTTTATTTCTGTAGGACACTGGCTTCATCAGTGATTCCAGCTTTCATTTTTACAATAAAGTTTTTGGTTTAAAAATAAAGTGGTACAAAATACAGCAAAATATTAAACAGTAAACAGAGGAAGATAATATTTATTTTCTCCTTTTAAACTTGCCTGTGTTTTCTGATTTTTTCCAATTAATTTATGTTTGAAAAAGTCAAAATAAACGTTCTATTTTTTAAAATAAAATTTTAAATGCTTCTAATGCAAAGCAGTTGCTCAGGTAAAAGAAATCCAGGAACCAATTTGATGAGAATATCTCTATAAAAATGAAAGTGAACCAAATCTCGAAGACATAGCCCCTACCAGTCTATACATTCCTCTAGCAAAATGCAAATTTCTGTTCTAGAACATGAGTTGCTAAAGGGCAGAGTCTGTATCATTCATTCAACAAATGTTTACTGAGCACCTACGATGTGCCAAGCACTTTTCTACATGTTATAGAAACAACAATGAACAAATCACATGAAATGCCTGCCCTGTGAAAATTATAATCTAGCAGGGATGGAGAGGAAAACAAATAATACACAAAACAAATAATTAACTGTATAGTATATTAAAAGGTGATAAGTGTTATGAAGAAAAATAAAACAAGACGGGTCATTCTTAAAATTATGACCATGTAGAATTTGCTTCGAGTTAAAATTTGATCATGATCTTATATAGTTGATATACTTCTTTAGAAAATAGTTTAATTTAAAAGTAAAAGAGAATGGCATAGTTAGAAGAATGTATTGAACCAGGAATGTTCTGATTCCTTAGTCACTCACTGAACATCAGGTTCCCACACTTGGCATTGAGACTGAGATAGGAAGTTAATGCAGGGCTGGGCTGACTGGATGACCATTCACCTTGCAATTCTCAGTTGCCAGGGGAAGGCATGGAAATACAGGACAGCTAACTTCAAATACTGGAAGGGGTAACATGTGAGAGAAAAAGTATGTCTTCTTAATGGTCCTGTATAAATCAGGGACACTTTCAATTTAAGTGGAAAGGAAAATCAAATGGCAAAGCAAAAAGAGGATTTTTCTGGCTCTTCCAGTTGAAAAGATTAATATTACATTCAGGCATGGCTCAATACAGGTGCTCAAGAGCTGTCATCTGGAAATGATGTCATTTCCTCTCAGCCCTGCATCCTCTGTGTTCATTCTCAGCAAAGATATGCAGCAAAGATGGAGCCCAGTTGCTCTGGACCGTCATTTTCTTAAGTTTCCCTGACAGAAAGGGAACATCTTTGTCCCAGTATCTCAGAAGCATGTGCCCACCTATGGAAGCTCACCACTGAGACTCTGAGTGCCTCACGTGGACACCCCTGAAGCTGAACCAAAGACAAACGGGTCAGGGGTGTCTCACCAAAGGAAAATTGAGGGAATACCTGAAAGGGAGTAGTAAATGCTGGATAAGCAAAAACAAGGGGTCCTGCAGATCATACAGAGTAAAATTGAGAGTAATGGCCAAGGATTGCAAAGTAACCTGTTACCATTCAATAAAAGGGCAATTTAAACCATCAGAACCATCCCAAGTTGAGATTAGAAGAGGTAGTGAATTCTGTCATAGGAGGGTCCATCAAAGACTTACATTTCCAAGTAAGTTTACAAGTAACCTTACATTTCTAAGGTTTCAAGCAATCAACTGAATCAATTCACTTGTGACTGGACACTGCAACGCTTCAATCTAGTTCCACTGCTGTCACACTTCTCCATTCCACCATCATATCTTAACCCCGCAACTGCAAACATCTCCTAACTAGTCTCCTAACTTCTCACTTGCCCTTCTCCAAACACTCCTATATTTATTGAGCTCCTGGTATGTGCCAGGTACTGTTTAAGGGACAGATATGTTGGTGACCAAACACATAAATCCCCATCTTCAGGGACCTTCCGTTCCAGTGGGGGAGGCAGAAAATAAACAACCCATATCGGTAAAATATATGAGATGTCAAATGGTGATAGTGCTAAAAAGAAAAACATAAAGCATTGGGATGTGCATGAAGTGCTAGCAGTGGGGTAGTCAGGGTAGCCAGAGAAGGGTTTACTGAAAAAGCAATTTTTTCAATAATGACCAAAAAGGAGTGAGGGACTGAGCCATGCAGATATCTGGGGGATGAAAATTCCAAGTAGAAGGAAAGCCAGAAACAGGAGCATTTCAAGCAACAGTGAAAAGGCTGAAGCAGAGCAACTAAAGGAGACTAGCAGGGATGAGGTCACATAGATAAAAGGTGGCCAGATAATCTTCATAGGCTTGTAGGTCATGGTAAAGACCTTGGGAGGGAGAAGGAAGCCTATTCCAGGGTTTTAAACAAAGTGACAAAATCTGTCTTGTGTTTTAACAGGATCCACTTGACTGCCATAAGAATATACTGAAAGTGAACAAAGGCTAAAATTTCTGTCTTAACAGGTCACTGAACACTACAAGAATCTTATAATTTTTTCATTCTGATTAACCCTTCAACTTATGTGCTAATGTCATCTAAATATTTTGGTTCATACTTTTAACGCCACAAATTAGAATATTGCTATTTTACACTGAGAATATTTATGCATTTATACATGTATGCATTTATGCATGTATGCATTTATACATGCTCACTTTATTTTTTGGCACCTCAGACCTTCCTCCTGGGATTACATTCCTTCTTTCTAAAGTCCAGTCTTTGGAAGTTCCTTTAGAGTAGGTCTGTTGGTTGTAAAATATCTTGGTTTTGTATTTTAAATCTGAAATTGTCTCTGTTTGCCCTTGAAACATTGTTTTCTCAGGTACAATTCTGGTTTGACAGTTATTTCTTGGCAATACTTTGAGGAAAAGGTTTCATTATTTTCATTTGCACTTGAGGGAAAATTTTCATTTCATCTCCTGGCTTCCAGTTTTACTATTAGGAATTTCACTGTTAGTCTATTGCTCTTCCTTTACAGGTCGTCTCTCTTTTCTCCCTAGTTGCTTTTAAATTTGCTTTGTCTTTGGCATTCTGCAGTTGTACTACCTGTGTCTAGATGTGAACATCTTTTTACTTGCCTGGCTTGGAATTCTTTGTATTTCCTTTATCTGTGGAGTCATGTCTTCAGTTAGTTGCAGAAAACAGCCACAATTTTGCAAAACTTGGCTGTCCTCTAATCTTTCTATTCTCTACTTCTTAGATTCTATTTCGATATATATTAGACTTCTTCTTCTATCATACCTCTTAATCTCTCATTAATATTTTCTATCTTCTTGTCTGTTTATGCTATGTTCTGGGTGATTTCTGCAGATTTTGTGCCAATCCCCTAATTCTTTCTTTGGTTTTAATATGTGATTTAACTCATTGTTTAAAAAAAAAAAGTTAATAATTATTATATTCATTTTAGCAGTTTATTTAATTATTTTCTAATATTCTTGGTCAACTTTGGTTCATTTGTGTGATTCTGTATGCTTTTTTGTATACTTTTCATACATACTTATTTTACATTCAAGTTAATATTTCCAATTTCTGAAATTCTCAAAAGTCTGAATATGTTGTTGCTTTTTCTGCTAATTCTCACCTGAGAGGGTTCATTGTCATATGGTCATGAGCTCACATTTTATGAAAAAAATCTGTAGTCCTAAATTGAGGATGCTTCTTCGGAGATAATCTGTGTCTGTTTCTTCTGGGATTCAGATGGTTCTACTGGCCTGGTACCACTTTGGCCCCTTCCCAAGTTCCCTGATTAATTTTCTAGTCTCTGGTCAGCTTAGTCCCATTGCCACTGGTCCAGGGCCAGTCTTCTTGTTGTGCTCAAGCAGGATTTGCCTTTGGCCCAGCTTTGCCTTTCCCATTTGTTTACTCTCCTACTCAAGTACAATGTATGGGAATGCTTGGAGATTTTCCATTCTTCCTATTTCAACAGTGCAATAAAAAGTATGCTTTACACATGATCTAGTTGTTTCCAAGTAGAAGGGTTCTTCAGAGGATCTAGTCAGTCATGCTGTCCTCTTTTTGTCTTCCTCCTTGTTTCTTGGGTTTGTCTTTTTTTAACCTACCTTTTCTCAGTCTGAAATATTATTTTGAGATCTCCTACTGGTTCTCTGAATTCTCTTGGTTAGTTTTTTTTGTCCATCACATCAATTTTTCTCTCCCCACTCTTTAGAAGACGGAGTTTTCCAGAATGTCAGCCCTCTTTTCTTAGTTTATCTTGTCTACACCCATGACTTCATTCACAGTATTCCGATATTTCTGTATTTCCAGCTCTGACATAACCCAAAGTTACAAATCTACATTTCAAATTGTCTTCTTGTGACCTCCATTTGGATTTTCTTCAAACTCAAAATTTTCAAAACTGGTCCTATAATCTCCCCCACCCTCTCCTCAAATCTGCTCCTCTTCCAATATTTTCCAACTTATTTATGGATACTACTATCTACCACTCATCTAAGCCATATGGTCCTATGAAATTTAACTACAAATATTCCTTGAAATCTGTCCCTTTCTGTCTTATTTCCATCATCACTGATATAATTGGATTGTCATCATTTCTTCCTGATAAATTACAATCGTCTGTTTCTTTCTCTTATCTCCATACTCACTGCTCAAATCCACCTACCCACTGCTGCTCTTGTGATCTTTCTAAAATGCAAATGTGAACATGTCACTCCTCTGTGGAAAATTCTTCAGTGGTCCCCTATCACTGCATCATATGGTTTAGGTTTCATAACAGTGCATATAAGACCTCCATGATCTAACCTATGCCTGCCTATTTCACTTTAAACTGTAAGAGGCCCATGAGCATGTCTGTCTTGCTACCTTGGCATTAATCTCAGCGCCAAGCCCAGAGCCTGACACCTAATGGATAATTACTAAATGGATACATCACTGCCTCATGTATTAGAAACTCTTTACACTAGTCAATCTGAACTCTTTTTTTGCAGTAATACGAGTGTACCCAACTCTCACAACTCTAGGCTAGCTACTATTTACTCATTTATTCAAACATTCATTCATTTATCTTGTAATTACTACAATCTAAAATTGTGAATGGTGCAGAGTAGATGCTCTGAATGAATAAATGAAAATGAACTTAGAAGTTTGGCGTAGGAGAGAACACATACCCGAGGAATTAACCAATGTAAGGAACTGTAATACAAGAGCAGTTTTTCTCCAGGCGGTATTTGCATAAACAAATACAAATATAAGGCAAACCTAACGCCTTTCTCTTTCCCTTCCCGAGTCTGGGAACCAGATTTAGTGAACCAAACTTTGTAGAATGAATCAGAGCAAACCCAAGCAAAATAAAGGGCAAACCAACCAACTTTCTATAAAGAACTGAAAAGGAATCTCCTAAACCCCAAATCTAAACGGCAGAAATCTGAAAGGTCTCAATAGACGCCCAGGTATTCCCGGAAACCCCGCCCTAAGAAGGCGGGGCGTGCACGTTGGGGCGAGGCTAGTCCTGCTCGACCACGCCCCCTGTGGGCCGGTGTCAGCGTCGAGCCGCGCCGGAGCTGGCGTACCCCCGCCGTTTCCTAGGAGACGAAACACACAAGACGCCAGAGCTTCACAAGGGAGCGAGCGAGGTAAGCGCTGGCGGGGGCCGGTAATCCCGAGCCGGCTGCGGCGCTGCCATCCTCCGTCCACCCAGCCCGAGCTTGTCCTGTGACGCTGGCCGGGCATGTCCCCGCTGCGCTCTGTCCTACCAGGGCCAACCTCTGCGGAGAAGGGGCCTAGACACTGGTAGGGGAAGGGACGGGAGGGAGGAGATCCCGGGAGAGGCGGAGCGGGCGGGAGGGGCCGGCCTGCGGCTGCTGCAGTGGATGCTGTCTAAGGCCCCCTCCACCACTTTTCCTGCGCTCCTAGACGGCGGGGGTCGTTCCCGGGGGGGGGATGACGACGGGACATCTGTCAATCTGAGGGACCCTGCCCCCGAACCTCTTCCCTAGGGTCCCGCCGCCACACACACACACACACACACACACACACACACACACACACCCCTCCTCCGCTCCCCCTACTGCTTAAGGGGAAACTACTTTTAGGAGTGAGGGGCGTGGTCGGGTCTCGGAAAGAGAGCGAATTGAGTTCAGAAGTGCTTACAAAATAAAAAAGGCACAAGTCTTTTTAGAAGTCTTGTAAGGGCTCCGGTGTGCAGAAAAAACTGATTTTTCTTCACAGCGTCCGTGTAACGAAAACTGTTTCTTTATTGCAAATAAGACGGGTGGGAAAGTAAACCAATAAAACTGATTTTTAGTGGTTTGTAATCTCAGTTCTAAAAGGAAAGAGATTTATGTATTTGTGTGTCGATAATCTTTTTAAATCAGCAGATATTCTAGTGATAACGGAATTCTCATGGAGCAGTTATCGGACTTATTTTAATCAGAAAAACAACACGTTGAGTCAATATAGTGGTGGAGGCAAAAGTTACTTTTCAGCCTTTTGGCCTTTCTCTTTCCCATCCTCCAGTTACCGCTGAGTGATGGGCACGGGAGATGTTCCTCTGAAGGCTGCCACTTGCTACCTACGCGAGAGTAGTCTTGGCAAGGATGTTTTATCTCTTCGTTGGGATACTTTTTTTTTTCTTTTTTTCTTTTTTTTGTTCTTGTTAGTTTTAAAATGATTTGTGAATATTACCACAAAGCACTAATGCTTTTATATTTTAACACAGAATCTTTGTTTTCCCATTGTAAAAGCTCCCCTTTTAATTTCTGTAAATATATGACTTGGTTAGTTTGACATCTTTTTCTTGTTTTGCTTTTTAAACAATTAAGTGATTCTTAAGACATTACTTTTTTCTTAAACGTTAATGCGAGCCTAGGAGTGATTACAGTAGGTTCTACAAAGCAAGTTGAAGACATTCAAATGGCATCTGTTCAGTGATTGGCAGACACAAGTTTCACCCTCCCTTTGACCTCTATGTTAATCTTCTTTACTCCTATCTAAATCCCTTCTTAACTGGCAGAAGCTGTTGAGAATAAAGCTCAAGTTTACAGTCATTGTACACTTAGATAAGCAGCAATTGTACTCTTAGATAAAAGTAAGAAAACTAGAATGGGAGAGAAATTATATGGGTATTTATTTAATGTAGGTCTATAATAAGCCTCTACATAAATGTCTTTTTCTTTAAATCAGAATATAAGGTTTGTTTAACACATAGGAAAGTAAGTAAATACAGCTTGATTGTAGAAAATTTCAAGTTCTGTTAAATTAATTGAGGATCATAGTTCTATAACATGTACTTGTGTTTTGCCTTGCTATATATATATATTGTCATGCAGGGAGTCACGCGGGGCAGCCTGCAGGGTCTCTGCTCCCTCTCCCCCCATAAGAATGCAGGACATGGTGAGGCCAAAAAGGAACACCCACGGAGCCATAAGTAAGGGAGTCATACCACTATAGTCTCGCTGGCAGCTGGGTTGGAGACACAGGAAGCAGGAGCCACACTGTCTGAAACCTGCTGTCCACTTCTCTGCAATCCTCAACCCGCACTCCACCGTTCTAACTGCAGTCCGCACTTGCCAGCCACCATCTTCTTGCTAGCCCCCATTTTCTGCTAGCGTAGCCACAGCAGTTATAGTAGTGGCCAGTGGCTCACTGGTTACAGCTGACGGCCAACTAGCCACAGCTGATGGCCATCCATTCACAGTTGACGGCCATTTACTACCTGAACCAGCAGCTTTCCACGTGAGACTGAGAGCCTGGAAACTGTACTCCTCTGTCCATATATATATATATATATATATATACACACACACACATATATATATATACGTATATATATATGTATGTATTTATATGTATATATGTATACATATATATGTATACATGTATACATGTATATATGTATATATATAGAAAGCTAATTCTGCAAAATTTGCAAGCATTAACAAGATTTCTTATGTACATATATACAGAATATATGTACATATGTATATGTATATGAAAATATGTATATATGTACATAAGAAATCTTGTTAATGCTTGCAAATTTTGCAGAATTAGCTTTCTATAGGTCAACAGAGAAGAATGTGTAACTTGTAGAGAAATATTATTGTGTGTGAACGGGGGACCCATAGGCAGTCTATGTTTCTTTTTTTTAGCTGCTTAATAAGTTTATTTTTGTCTTAATATGAAAAATCTTCATAGAAAATTATTGTTTGGTTTATTAACTTAGCAGCCTGTTCCTGAGCTCTGAGGAAGCTTTTGCCTTCTTCTGCTCTATCTGCTCTTTCTTCTGGGCAAGAGACATTTTGGGACGGTTCCACCTCTTCTTTTTAACTTCTTTCTTAGGCTTCTTCTCATAGACTAGATTCTCTCATATAGCAGCATGAGCTTTCTTATACATCTCCTCCATGCCTGGAGTTACATTGTTCTTTATGTATTGAGAGAATTGTTTCTTGTAAGCATTTCATCTTCTTCCATAAGATAACGCGTCCGCAGCTCCCTTCAGAGCCCTCAAACTCTATTTCCAGTAGTAGTTCTGGCAAGCCTTGTATCCAAATAGCAGGTGAAGGCACCGGGTTGACCATTAATGCTTTCCACATTGTATTCATCTCCAGTCACCTCCACTTGACCTTCATAGATCTTGTCCATGCCAAACCTATTGAGAAGCCTGCGGGCCAGCGGCAGGCCAGTACAATATGCTGCAGCATCTTTTGTCAGGCCACCCTTCACACAATACTTTGGGAGTTCATGGACATATGCTGCACAAACTATCATATCTCCTCTTATATAGGCATAAGCAGTTAGACAAATGATATCTCTGTTGGTTATATGAACTATCATCCTATATTTGTGTGTGTTGTACTTATTTTTATCCTGATTACCAAGCGTTTCTGGGCATAGTAATCAGTTTTACCCTTTTGCCGTCTTCTAAATTTCACTTGGTATCTCTTGACGTTGGGCTTATTCTTTACAACTTTAACAAACCCCATCCTGTGGAACAGAGACCCACGTCCGCCACTCCCCACAGAGCGGCACACTCTGTTTCTTAAGTTATATGTGCTGCTTTTTTGACTAGTAATCAGTTTAGGACCTTGCTATGTTATACTGATTAAAAAAAAATAGGTGTTTATATGCTATCCATCAGTGGGTACATAGGAATATGATTTTTTTAAAAAAACCTTTACCTTTGTATCTATGCCTCTTTACATTAGGCCATTGTCCTTATATTTTCAGAGGGATGAGGGGACAGCAAAAATGGCTTGCTTCTCACCCTGGAGAGCTATTTAATTTGTAATTAACATGATTCAAAAGAGGCCTTTCTAAAGTTATTTGGGAGCGTAGTATATAAATTTGTTTTACCTAAAGGTCACGTAGGATTTAAACTGGACAGATTCTCTCAGTGCCACAAATCTGCCTTTTTAAAATCTATGCCATATCCTTAATCTTCACGACCACCTCCCAAACGAGAGAAGCTGGGAAATGACCATGTCCCTTGTTTATTCTTCTCTAAATATAAGTACACCATATGGTATAGCCATTCTCACTTTAAAACACCTTTGTGTTTAGTGTATATTTGAAGGTTGGTTGGTTTGGCTTGGAATGAAGTTTCCAATAGCTACTCTAAACCTGGTTGGGCTTCCATGCCAAAAGCAGAAAAGTCATCAATGACTGAATAATTGTTGTGCTAATCATACTGGTGATGGTGGTGGTTGGTGGTCTTAATAGTGGAAGAGAAAGAGACAATGGATTCTACTTTTTCAGGTTAAGTCACTGCAAGGTACAGTTTTGACTACTCTTTCTGGCACCCTCTTACCTGTGGACTTCTGTTCCCACCTGGGCACCTCCATCTTTCATTCCCTTCTCAAGCAATGTGTTCTTTTCCAGAATTGCCTATATTACTTTCTATCTCTCAGACCCTTAATGCTTGTCCTCAGTTAGGTGTTAACTTCAAAATAATTGTTGAATATGCAAAAAATTTGCAAAGGAAAGACAGTGCTATTATCCCATTAAATTTCTTAATTAAATAATTTCCTAGGTGAAGTTAAAAAAATAATTTTCATGATGGGAGCTCCAACTCCCTTCTCCCTTACTCAGACTTTCTTTCCCTTCACTATTTTGGGCCTATTGTTTTTACAGTGTCCTTCAGGTATAGGATAAGCTAGATGTAGCCCTAGGGTTTTGTTAGGTAGGAAGCACCGTTTGCACTTTCCAGTTAGTCAGTAGCATCTTGGTGTTTTAGGGTTGGGAGTTGGTCTAGGAAGATGGGGGGGGAGCAGGAGGGAGGTGGGGGGGCAGGCAGCTATTGTTGTGTGATAGATTCTACATGGTTTTGGAGCAAAGAGAGGTGGTTCCTTACAATCAGTTCCATTAATGATTGTAAAAGCCAATAAGGGTTCTTTAGAAGTTAAGGACTACACTAAAAAAAAAACCCAACAACACAGCTCATGGTTAATGGACTCCATCTTTAATTCTCTGAATGATCATAAATAGGTCATTTAATCCTTCTGTGTTTTTATTTTACAATTTTACTGAAATAATGAACATCATAGCCTTTGGACAAATATATTCTCTATATTGTTACTTATGCAATAAACCTATAGAAAGCACCATTTCCTTAAAAGAGATAGGTGTATGTCACCTTAAATAGGGTAGGTAGAAAAGAATGTCAAGCAGTTTAACATGTTGATAGTGAATTGCAAAATACTGCTTTAATAAAATTCTAAGTGATCAGAAGAAATACATATTTCAGCCCCTAATACATTTTAGCCCATACATAGCACATAGTATAAAACAACCCAAAAGATCTTTCAAAATTATATTTCCTTATACAAATAAAGGAAAAATTAAGAAAAGCAAATACATGTTTGGTCAGGAGCTCTGCAGAGGATGTTGCCTTTCTCTATATTAATACCTTAATATTTAAAATCTGTGTCTATGTATAATGTAAAGACCACTTGCAAAAAAAAATGCATTTTTAGGCAAAGGGTGAACCATTTGCTGGCATTTGATAAGACCATTTGCTCAGACTTAAGCTGAAAGAAATGAAGGAATCCCTGCTTAGAACTGGAATCTACTATCGTGATCTCTTTCAAGATCTTGGCCAGAGTTAGCAAAGCCAAGGTTATTTCACATGTGCCATCAAAGGGGTTATTTTCTGTCTGAAGTAAAATAAATGATAAATTATTATAATACACACTCTCTATTATTGAAAAGCCCCACTGGGTTCTGCCAAACTCTCCTGTGGACAAATACATTCTGTGTATAGGAAACAACATAGTTTTACTGTAGTTCTCTACACTTGTTTATTCTTTCTCCAGAAAGCCTGTTTTTAGAAGTCTTAGACACTTTGACAACTGAATCACATCCTTGTAGGTCCTAAATTTATGCATAAAATAGAGAAGCAGTTTCTATGATTTTGTTTTATTTTGTGGAAACATTTTGTGGAAATGAAGCAGTGGTGTACAGTAAAAGGAAAATGATCTGTGAATGAAGTACCAAAGTATAAAAGGCATTTTAAAACAAAGTATTTTAATGATGCCAAACATTTTATTACCATCTGCAACTAAACATAAAACCTTATAACAAAATGATGGAGATTCTTAAAAGCAAATTAAGAATAATAAATAGGTATGAACTGAGAAATAGTTCCTTGAAATGTGGAACTAAAATGAATGGGAGGAAACTTGAATATTGTTGTAATGAGGTAGGCACTAAGGCTAGTGCTTTGTTTTTCTTTAGTTGTAGTAATATAACCAGAACCTATTGAAACCTGTGCCCTTCAAATATATACAGATCCATAATCCCTTAGCTGTAGTTCTAAAATCCACAAAGCACTGAAAGATGAAATTTTAAAAATAAATTTTACAAAACTGTTTTGCAACAAAACATGACCCAAATGACGTGAGGCCATTTATAATCTTTATTTATTTTACTTAGTATATTTTTCATACATGTTTCTGTTGTATGTTAAGAGGCTAATGCAAAGTATTACATAACATAAGGTATGTGTTCTATATTACTTTCCTCAAATATGAAAACTCCTGGATTCCAAACACATCTGGCCCACAAATTTCACATAAGGGATTGTGGGCCAAATAAAATCTGATGCAGAAATTGCTTCAGAAAATGAATATACTGAGTATAATTGTATGATTTGGTCTAGTCTGGAATAATATAGATTATAGTCAATAAAAAGGAATCGTACAAATCATTAAGCCAACATTTGTTGAACATCCATGGGATAAATGGTACAGTACCATGTAAACGAAGCATTCACCAAATGAGTATTATCAGTTGGTTATATGTGAACTGCATTCCACACAGCACAAATGATTTACTGACAAATGTTTAACACATTGGTATTCATGTTACTTATAACTTTTCCCTGTGTAGTAAGTTAGCGGTAAAATTTTTTGTAGAGATTCTTTAATGAAAATTCCCTTTATTCTTATTTTTTATAGGGCGTTCATAAGAATGGAAGCACTGTTTCCTTGCCGCTGTAGCTCATGAACCTTCAGATTCTTGGAGAAGAGCCTATGTGAAATGATGACAAATCTATCACCAGAGTAGCAACAACAGTCTAAGGGCAAAAACAAATTTTAAAAAAAGAAGCATTGACATTTATATCCAACAAAGAAGCCATTGCAATCAGCAACTTCTGCTGCCTTATCTTTCCGAGATGAACCGGTACACAACCATGAGACAACTGGGGGATGGCACCTATGGGAGTGTGCTGATGGGCAAGAGTAACGAATCTGGGGAGCTGGTGGCCATCAAAAGGTACTGTGTGCAGCCTGCAAAGTTTACCTTTGAGGTAAACTTTTCTTTTGCTTGCTTGAGAAACTGAAGGTACCGTATGGGATTTTTTCAGAGTTTAAAGTTGAGTGCATAGTAGAGCTTATTATTTCATTAAAACAATAGGCCTCAAAATCAGGTGGTATTCATAATATCAAATTGAGTTCTGAATGGCAAATGGCATTTTACTAAGCTTACCAATTAAATAGAATTAATTATTATTAATTTATTTATTTTCAATATACTGTATTTATTATCTATTAATGTTATATGTAAAAAAAAAAGTATCCCAAAACTAAAATAAGAACAAGCACCATCTTTCGCTGAAAATAAGACCTAGCCAAACAATTGGTCCTAATGCATCCTTTGGAGCAAAAATTAATATAAGATGCAGTACATTATATTATATTATAATATATTGTGATATATTATGTATATATTATATATATATTACATATATATGATATATCATGTGTCGTCACATGATCTTTCCTCTGTGTATGTCTGTGTCCTGATTTCCTCTTCTTATAAGGACACCAGTCATACTGTTTTAGGACCTACCCCAAAGACCTCATTTAATCACCTTGTTAAGGTCTGTCTCCAAATACATTCACACTCTGAGGTACTGGGGGTTATCAACATATGGATGTGGGGGGCAGGCACAATTTGTCCCATAACAGACTATTGTAACAAAGTTTAAGCCACAGACCCTGTGGCTTAATAATAGAAACTTATTGATGTACAATTCTGGAGGCTAGAAGTCTAAAATGTATCAGCAGGGTTGGTTCCTTCTGAGGGCTGTGAGAAGAGGCCATCAGCATATAATTTTGGAATGCTTTGGTATATGAAGTAAGGAAAACTAGTAACCAAAAGTAACTTAATAGGGATTTATTTTTCTCCCATAATAAAGCAGCCCAAGGCTGGTACCTTGTCTCAATGCTGTCATCACAGACCTAGGCTCTTCTGTCTTCAAAAATAGCTGCCACACCTCCAGACATTAAGTATGAGTTCCAAGCAAGAACACATGGGGAAAAGCTGAGGAAGTCAGTTACTGCACTGTTTTCTAATTGGGGAAGCAGAAGCTTTCCCACAGCCCTATCCAGAAGACTTCTGGTTACTTCTCATTGGCCAGTGTGTGTCACATGGCCCACCTAGCTATAAGGTAGACTGGGTAACCGAGGACTCAGCTGGGCATATTGTATCCTGAGTTATGCTGAGTTCTGTCAGTAAAGGGGAAGAGTGGCCTTTGCATTGCCAACTCACACATTCAGTATCCACTACGTGCCAGACTGTCCCTAACTTAAGTAAGGACAGAGGAAAAATGAATGAGAAGAGAAGCTGGAACATGGAAGGCTAGAAGAAAACCAAAATACTCACTCAGCACAGAAGGTTAAGCTCCTATTACACTGGGCATTCAGGACAAAATGGTGATGAAACAGATGAGTTACAATGCAGTGAGGAAGACCAACAAATTAGACAAGTTACAACATCAAATATGTTAAGTTCTACAATGGGGGAATACTGGATCCTATGGGAGCATAAAGAAGCAATGCTGGAGAAATATCTTGGAAGGCTTCCCACAGAAAAAGGAGATCTCAAAAATGAGAAAAAAGTATCAAGAAAAAGAGGAGAGGGAAGAATGTTCTAGGGCAATAGGCACATGTACGAAGGTGTGGAGGTGAGAGAGACTGAAGGCTTGGCTGGGGCTGAGTAATGGAGGGAAGTGAGAAGACTGCAGTGTAGACTGTGATTGGGTGAGAGAAGAGACGTGAGGCAAAAGGGTGACGTCATAAAGCCAGATTAAGGAAGTTGTACATCTTGAGGACTAGAAGGTGATGAAGGATTTTAAGCAAGAGAATTAATGTGATCAAATGTTGATTTAGAAGTCCTTTTAGCACAAGATTGGAGAGTTGATGAGGTCAGGACTAGACGCAAGGTGACCAGTTAGGAGATTGGTCAGCCATCTTGGTTAGAGGTGGTGGAGGCCTGATCTAGGAAAATAGCATTGGGTTTAGACATAAATGGAAGCATTCAGGGGACATTTAGGAAGCAGGCTCTATAGGAACTGGGGGGAAGGAGTAAAGAATGGGGAAGAGTCCAGGCTAACTTTTGGGATTCTGGCTTAAATGGGTAGTGGTGGTGCCATTCGCCATGACAAAAAGGGGCAAAATCACAGGTTTAGGGGTAAAGCTGATTTAAATTTTGGACCTAATGACTTTGAGGTGCCCATAGGTAATTGAATATTTGCATTTAAAGGTCAAAAACAGAGGTCTGGGCTGATGATTTGGGAATTATTCATCTATAGATTGTAATTGAAGCTACAGAGAAGGAAAAGAAATGAGGTCTTCATACACTAAGGAACTCCAGCATATAAAGGATGGGCCCTAGAATAGGGTCTTACAGAGAAGACAGAAGGGGGCACCAGAGAAAACCAGGACAGTGTAGAAAATATTTCAACCCAAAGGACAGATTGAAAGAAAAAGTGCTCAGCTAGAAGATATGTAATATCTAATACTGAAAGACATCTGGATTGGTTAGGAATGTTTCTTGCTGCAAGTAACAAATAAATTAACTAATAGCAAGTACAGAACCAATGACTTAAATAAGTTTTTCTTACATATCAAGAAATCTGGAGTTTGATGATTTGAGGGCTCTTTCAATGGCTCAAACATGTATTGAATTCAGGCCTTTTCTACTTTCTTCATACTGAGTTGCTGGCATTTGTTTGTCCTCAAATGTG
The DNA here is from genome assembly GCF_964194185.1 of Rhinolophus hipposideros. Classification (NCBI taxonomy): domain Eukaryota; kingdom Metazoa; phylum Chordata; class Mammalia; order Chiroptera; family Rhinolophidae; genus Rhinolophus; species Rhinolophus hipposideros. Next base: position 11,817,783 of record NC_138054.1, on the reverse strand, counting down.
TCACTTAATGGCCACATTATGATTACTTTACCTCTAGGCATTACATCCATGTTCAAGGTGGGAGGAAGAGAGAATAATATGAGCAAACATGTCTCTCAAATTTTATCAGGAAGTAAAATTTCTTTACCAGAAGCCCCCAAGTAGAAACTTCCCCTAATACCTTATTGGCTAGAACTGGATCACGTGGTCTCTCGTATGTCCAAGGGAGGCTAGAAATGGACTTCTGGTATCCAAACTGTTATCTGCTATGGTGTTCCTTGGATTTGGGGAGTAGGACATAATTAGTGACTGTAATGAGACTTGTGCCAGTTGGAATAGAAGAGGAAATAAGCCAGATTGCAGGAGGGCAAGAAATAGTAAAAGGTTGAGCAGTCAAGCATTGAGCTGTGAATAGTTTTGGAAGACAGGTTACTGAGCTGCTAAGAAAGTCACAGGATTGCCAAGCATCAGTAGGTGGCCCCCTGAGATTACATGGCATGAATGCTAAAGTAGAGCTAGTAAGGGCATTTACATGATTTTCCTTCCGGCCTTCACCAGTCTGTGCAGAGAGCAGAGACTAGAGGATGGCAAGACAGAAGTGGTGGGATGTTGGGAGAGTGGAACATTCAGATTACATATGTGCTCTTGAGGGGATAGTGGTGTAAAGGCTGATTATGGGATCCACGCTGGAGGACCACCAAGAAAAGCTAAGGGTTGAACAAGTAGATGTAAACAGTAGATGTAAGGATGATAAAAGGTTAGGAGTTCAGGGTCAGAGTCTGTAGTTTTAAAGGTTGAGATTTTAGAGCGTAGATCCACTCCTCATGATAACAAGGTGTTTATGAGTGACTGGTGGGAGAGAGGTGAACATCTCTTTGGAGGTAAGAACTGTGAAAACAGGCTACTGGCAGGATTATTACTATGAATGTTCACTATAGCCATTACTTTCTGAGGTTCTGGACGAGACAGAATCATAGGATAGTTTTTGACCTTGTGTTGCCTACAAGTCAGACAGAAGGCTCTGACAGTTCTCTCAAGCCTGAGGCAAAGGAATAAACTTTACCTGAAAATTACAGATAGTAGACCCCTACATCTCCATTCTCAATTTATCCTTATTTGTTACCAAAGCAACCTATGTTCTATAATATCCAATCAGGACCATCATTTTATGCTTGGTCGTGTAAAATTTTAGGTACTGCAAATTTAGGCCATAAATAGTCCAGGTATGATACTTTGTATAACATTTTAAATCCATCCATGTTTGATTAAAAATAAATTCTATGTTGAATATATTTTGTGAAGCAGATAAAAGAGCTGACTGTCTTGAATTTTCAAAATGGGCAATAATCATGTCCCCTTGAAGGGAAATTGATTACCTGGAAGAAGGTATTTTTCATTCTGAAAGCCTTTTAAATAGAAGAACCAGGAGTTGGGTGTTGGGGTTGGGGGTGGCTATTGGAATTAGACATGCTCAATTAAGAACTGTGATGGGGACTGATGTAGAGAAGAAAGCGATCCCTAGCACAGCACAGAGATGGCCAGGAAAAAATAGGGTGGGCGTGGCAGTTGGTAGGTGATGGACATGGTGGTATAGTTTGAGAATGTGAACATAGAGAAGAAAGTTTGTACTTAATTCGGTAAGCAGTGGACAAGGCTTTTAAGCAGTCTAGAAATGCAATCAAAACTGGTTAGGATGAAATGGAAGGTGAGTGATTAAAAGTTGGGAGAACACTGTCCAGAACAACATAAAAAGAATCGTTTTGAAAATTTCCTTTGGGAAGTTTTAATTTAGATCACTGGTAAGAAACCTTGTTTAGTGCCATTTTAGAAAAGCTGTAACAATTAATTCTAGAAGATGGTAATAAGATACATGCATTGCCTAGGGGTAGTATTGATGAGAAGGAGTAATTGCTGGAAAGAAAGTAACATAATGGTATATGTGGATGCAGCTACTACAGATTTTCAAGTAGAATAAAAGTTTTAATTTGTACTAAATTGTGAAAAGGAAGTTAATACTATATTATCTAGCCTTGAAAAAATTGAATTTAAAAAATTTTGTAATTGCTTTTTAAGAATCATAGCAGATTTTATGTGCAGTTTTTAGATGGATTTAATCACTTTATTAAACTTTTATAGCTACATTGGAATTGACTTCTATTTTATTTTAAATTGATCATTGTCCTAGATTTACCTTTATCATTTTAGCAACACATTTATAAATAAATCTTAGTTTCCTTTTTTTTTTTTTAAATAAATCTTTATAGCACTGAAAAGTAACTTTTGGTAAATCAGTAAGCCGTCAATTTCTTCAAGGTCCTTTTCATAAATTTGTAATATCAGCATGAGTATAAATGAAATTCTAATACACTAAGGATATTTTAGAAATAATAGCAGTAATGCCCTTCATGTCTTATTGTAGACAATCATAAATTTTGGTACATCTAGTATTTATTAAGTGCTGAACTAAGCAGTTTACAATGAGCTTTTCTTATGCAGTGGTTTCCATTTTATAGCTAAGGAATTTGAGGCACAGAGGTCATTAAGTAATTCATCCAAGGTCATTTAATCAGTGAGCTTCTGAGTGAGGATTTGAATCCAGGCAGTGCAATTCCATAGCTACATTCTTGACTAGCATGGAGTGTTGTCAGTTTTTTAGGCTGCCTTTCCTTTCCTTATTTCTTTACCCCTGTGTATTACACTCTTGTAGACGCTCAGAATAATTCCTGTAGAAATTAGTTAAATTAATAAGAATAACTTCAAGCATCCTGAGAATCTTGTAGAACATCCAATAGGAGATTATAATACTAATGAAAGCAGGAGGACATGTAGCGTTTTTATTTTTCATAATCCAGCCTTGTAATTTCTATACCTTAAGAAATATTTTTTAGAAAACGAATCCCATTTTTTCTTGTCTCCCATTTTGTATGGTGACTAAAAATCCATTCATTATAAGTAACATAACCTTTATCTATGGTATATATAGTAGAATTACTTTATTACTCTAAATTCTCTTTTGATTTGTTTATTTCTGATGGTAACCAACATTAAGATAGAATAGGGGAAGTAAAGAACAAAATTCAAGAAAGCTATTTCTAAACTTTGGTTATTTGTGAATTTTTACTGATTTAAATCATGTAAATTTATGGGCCTCTTGTTTAAAGCTGAAGCAATGACGTAGAAGTTATCAGATCAAATCATTCTACTAAATTTGGTACCAAAATTTGTAATTTCTTTCCCCATGCCACCTAATTATAGTTTTTCATATTTATCTTTTAAGATGTAGAGAGAAATTTGGAAGGAATTCTTTTTAAAAAGCACAATTAAACTGATTTAGAGAAATGTAAGAACTCACCCAGAAAGGAAGATTAATGGTAATTCTTTCACCTTCATATTAAAGCAGAATTTCAGATGTGACATAGTTGTGAGCTTGTACCGATAGCCTTGACACATATAGAACGGAGATGATTTGCTTTTAAGGAGGAGGGAAGTGAGATACCATAGTTTGCCCAAAGTGAACTAACTAATAACAGAGTAAGAAAGCCAATGGTGTAATTTGTGTTTTCAGATCCTTAGTCCTCCATACACTAAACTTATCTGTTTAAATTTCAGGATGAAGAGAAAGTTCTATTCTTGGGATGAATGTATGAACTTGAGAGAAGTTAAGGTAAAATTTTAGAGTTGAAAAGAACCGGAGAAAGCCTTTACCTCACGTCTGTTATTTCTGAGGATGGTGGTTAAGGAGATTATTCTTTTCTCTGTGGGAGGCAATCCAAAGATAATTATATTTATGTTTTTCCTTTATCTTCCTAAAATAATTTCTAATGTCAGTAGAAAACAGAAAATAACTACACCCTCATATTTGAAAGTACACTCTCACTCTTGAAAGAGCATTTTAATTTATATTGTTAAAGGAAAGACAACTTTTTAAATTATTACATACCATTTCTTCGTATTTTATGCTGCATGACTTGGATAAAATTTTGGAGACTTTTGCAATGGAATTTTGCATGGTTAAGTCAGAAAAAAGTTAGACCTATTTAATAAAGAAAAAAAGTGACAGATTGAAATGTTTGGTGGCTATTGGTTGACTTGGTTTATTTTTGTACTTACATTCATTGCTTAAAACAGTCACTGCTTACTTTAAATAGGTGTTCTAACATGTTTTTAGACCTTTAAAATATTATAGATATTAAAACTTAATTCATTAATGAATTCAGAAGAAATGGAAAATTACTTAAGGTAATTATCATGCTTAGCATTGATGAGATTTTGCCAATTTCTGTAACTTTGCTGTAAGAATTTTAAAGCTTATTTGCTGTGTTGCAGTCCCTGAAGAAACTTAATCATGCCAACGTGATTAAACTGAAAGAAGTTATCAGAGAAAATGACCATCTTTATTTTATATTTGAATATATGAAAGAAAACCTCTATCAATTAATGAAAGACAGGTATATCTGTATTTTATGAAAATTGTATTTTTCCCCTATTATCTCCTTTATGAGTTCCTTGGATCCTTTCAATATGTCACGTTTACGATATGCAGATTTCTCTCTCGAAGAGATGGATTTCAATTAATTAGTTGTTATCTTTATCAAAGAATAATATCTAACATTGAAAAACTATGACTTTTTCTGCTGTAATCTCTCAAAAGTCAAGATAAATATTTCATATAAACATACATACTATCTATACTTTTTGAAACAAAAATCTATAATTTAATACTCAGTTATTACTTTATTAAGCTGGCCTTGGGCAAAACTGAGAAAATTACCTTCATTGGTCTCCCAAGCACCTCGTGATTGAAAGGTTAATGAAAGATTGAGGAAGGAATGAAGTAGCTTTCAAAAAAGGATCTAATAAACTCACTCATTAGAATGGTTAAGTGAATGGTAAAACTTGATGTGTTTCCCAAGGAAATTCTCATTGTAATTTTTAAATCTATGAACAGAATCTAAAGCAGGAGAGCTTCAGTCATCTGCCATGAGCTTGGGGAGGATAATATTTTGGTGGTAGCTATTGGTCACAAATGAAAGATTAATGTCCAAAAGTGTACGTGCTTTCAAAGCCAGAGTTGTTCAACAGAAGATTCCAAAATACTTTAGAAATAAATTTCCCAGTGGAATGATGTTGATTTCTCTCATATTTCTTTCACACACACACTCACGGCCTAAGGATGGTGAGTGAATTTTTCTTTAATCATATTTTCCTTCTTTCAAAAAATACTTATTGAATGTCTGTTATGTTCCAGGCTCATTATAACATTAATAGCAGTTAAAAGTAAAGACAATTTCTACCTCTCAAATCGGTGTTTATTTTTCTACAGTTCTTTCTAGCTCTTGTATACAGGCATACATGCTTTTTGCATAGTTGTAACTTTAGTGGCGATACTTTTTTACTTGATTCATTCACTTACAGGCATTTTTTTATGCTAATATATAATCTTCATAATTACCATAGTTACTATGTTCTATTAAATGACTATACCAAGCTTCACTTAGCTTTTTGAACTATTTTAAAAGAAATAACTATCAATGGGAGAATAGGTTGAAAATTATAGCGCATAATATGGATAAAATTGTTTTATAGCCATTAAAAGTGATAATTATAAAGATTATGAAAATGCTTATAAGTGGATAAAAAACAGAAAACAAAATTGTACATATACAACATTGATACCTAATCTAAAAATTATACATGCAAATGGATTAGAATTTGATTAGAATATTAAAAAATCAAAATAGTTTCTTAATCAGGTGGTGAGATTATGGGTAATCTAACTCTTTGGCTTCTAATAATAATTTATGCTGTTCAAAATATATGAAATGACGAACATATGCATGATATATTAAGATAGTTGTTGAAGAAACAGAAATAAGTACATATAAATACATGAAATGTACTTTCGTCTGATTTTAAATATGTATATGTCAGTCGAAGTGGTTAATGCAATTGCAAATGAACAATAAAAAGAATCAACTTTGGAATTTCATGATTCAATTCTGGATTTCTAAAGTAAATGGAAATAAAAGTGATATTGTTTAGAAAATTATTCAATGTCAAAGGTATAAATTTAACCATTAACTATTGTATATGGTAAAGGCCTGTTTGAGGTTAAGTGGTATTTTTACACTTTGTTTTTGGTAGCTTAACTTCCTGAAACATTGTTTTGAACAAGACTAATTTAAAAGCCTTTTTTATTTAGTAAACTTTTATTACAGTTCAATTGAAGACCAATGTGCCTAAACCTTTGGTCTGATACTATAAACTGTACCTTCAGCATATAACATTGTTTTTACAAATTTAAATTGTTGGCAGGATAAAAATAGTTTGTTTCTTTTAAAATGTAGAGTTTATGAAAGTGAGTTTTTAAAGTATTTCAGTACTATTTTCAAATTTGATAGAAGACCAGTGTTTATCTTTTTATATCTATTGTGTGTTTCTAGGACATTTTGGAATATTATGTAAACACATACTATAGTTAACAATTTGATGTTTAAAAAAATAGGCCATTTTCCACGTGTTGAGAACATTTGAATAAACACTCTAATGTAATCAATCGTGCTGAAGTAAAGTGTTAGAAAATGCTAAAATTATGATAAAGTTGAAAAGATTAAAGTGATCACTTCTAAAACATAGCATGGCATCAGGGTCAAAGAATTAATGTTAATCACATTTGTTTGTGGCATGCTATCGATCATTATTTTTCAGCCTTAATTTAGCCCTTATTTGGGTCTTACTTTAGTCTTTATGTAAATACCACATAAAGCTGCACTGTGCAATGTAGTAGCTACTAGCAATGTGGGTAGTCTGGATTAAGCCGTGCTGTAAATGTAAAATAAATTACACAGCAGATTTTGAAAACTTGGTCCAAAAAAATGTAAATTCATTAGTAATGTTTGATATTGATTGCATGTTAAAAATAATACGTATTTGGTATATGTTGGGTTAAATAGAACATATTGTTAAACACGTAAGTGGTTTTTATTTGTGATACTATATTTTTATTGGTCAGTACCAGTGCACACTGCAGAATTAAAGCAGTTATGCCCTAAAACTCTTAACACCTTATGTAATACAGATTTGCACACTTGGCTTATCTGATAGTTATCAGTTTTCCAATTTACTTCACTCCTCTTGGGACAGTTTAGAATGCAGCTATTAAATATTTGTGCAATACATTCAGTACTGGATTTCAGTTTCTACCATACATCAAAACCAAAACAATTCTAATTTTCAGGTTTTAAATTTATGACCTTTAACACTATGAAACTATAAATCGTACCTTTGGCCAGTATTATGAGGCCAACAGGGGCTCCAAGGGAGAAGGAACCTTCTTATTTGTTTTGGTTAGCTGGTTGGTTAGCGGAATTACATGACTGTGTATTTGTTCATTTCTTCACAGAAACAAGTTGTTCCCTGAGTCAGTCATCAGAAATATTATGTATCAGATATTGCAAGGGCTGGCATTTATCCATAAACATGGTAGGTTTCTTGTGAGTTTTACTTCCCTGCCTCTTTAGATTGTTGTCAAGGTCATGTACAGGAATTGTATATAAACTGTTAAATAATGTTATGTTTGGATAACTACAAGTTTGGGGTATGTCCCTACATACACTGACATTTTTGTTTTTAAAATTTAGAATCTCTGTCTTTCTATATAAAATAAAATTTCTATAATCTATAATTTTCCTCTGGAGCAGAATTTTTTAACAGTTTGATCATCAGCCTTTAGTTTCAGTCATCGTAAACCCATCCTGCAACCAAATTCCTCCTAATTTTATCATGGAAATGAGGAGAAAAAAAAAATATATATATATATACACACATATATATATATTATATTTATATAATATATATTTTGGCCCCTCTTTTGGAAAAGATTGGAATGCTTTGATCTATCAAGACCAATTTAAGTAGTTTAAATCACCCATGCTATGGTACTTTATAGTTTTCCTTAGTATTTACATTTAGTTGTTTCTATTCTTTGGGTGAAATTAAAGCAAGTGTTTGTTCTTATTTTTATAAATTTCTTATAAATGTAATCATCATTTACATAGCTTTTTGCATATCAAACCAAAATAATTAGTCCAAAATGTTAGTATGGTCATTATGAAAAATTTTAGTGAATGTTTGTTTAGAGTCACTGGATGGTTAGATAGTTACGTTAGAAAAGTTTCTGCTATACCATTGCTGCATTCTGAACATAGACATTCAAAAATCACTATCATTAGTCTCTTTGTGTTTCATCCTATATTTTGTGTTTCCTTGTCTCCTTTCTCCGTTTTTTTCTTTTTTAGGAAATAATTTGTTTTCTAAAAATGTTATGCAGAATTCCATGTAAGCATTGTAAGAATATTCCTGAATCCCCAGTGTTTTTGTCTTATATAAACTATTAAGGTCTTTAAAAGTCCAAAACCCATGATAACGTACTACAGCCCACTGGTAAAAGTCAGTCATATATTAATTACACGGAAGTGAAAAATGTATGCTATTTTAATTGTTCATAGTAGATTCCTGATCTTCAGCTCAAAATATAGAAATGGGTGAATATACCATGCTACTTAAACTCTGGTCAGCATGGTAATTCTTAATATTTGCCTTAGTTAATTTATACTAATGGTGGCAAGTGTGATGTGGAAAATCAAAAACCCCATGGATTGTTTGATTTTTGGAAAGAGATTTGTGTTTTATTGATATTTTTTAGGCTAGTAATGAAATTGGTTTATATTCCTTGGATACATATCAACAATCAGCAACTTCAGAGCATGAGGGATTGAAAGAAGTTAGCTTGGGATTTAAAAATTGCTGCTGAAAGTCAATAACATGAATAATTGAGAGTTGGCTACATAACTGGCCACATAGTGGTTTGTGAAACCAGACTCTAACAATAGACATTTCTTCAAAACTTATTATTTTTATTATAGTTGATAAGAATCTGAGACATAATATTATGAGAAAATGTTTTTAAAATAGTGGCTGTTGAAAATGAAACTAGTATTTTATTTAAAATAGGACCAAGTTTCCAATATATTTATATTAGCTAGGATGGGGAAAATCTCAACTGTGGAAATATGTAATTGGTTTAATTCTAAGATTTTATGGATTAATGTCACTTTACATCAAGTGTTTCCATTCCTGTCTTCGTGTTACTAAAGTGCAGTGTATTTTTCTTGGAAGTTACTGAAATAGATCCTAACAGCTATTTTGAGTAAGAAGTTCCAGATAAACTGAGTTCAGAAAATCTGTAGAGGTCACATAGAGCCTACACTGGTTTTGAAGGAATTAAGAGTTTAGGCTTCGACAGTCTTCCCAGCCCAAAGCTGCGTGAAAACCCTCTCATGAGGACCAGGCCCATTCTCTATTCTCCTACCTGCAAGGTCATTGGAATACAGCCATCTGTGTACAAGCAGTGTGCTTTAGATCTCCCACAGAAATTTGCACAGAGGGCTTTCATGTTCTTCTTCCTGGGTTTTCTGCCTAATTTTCATTGGGCTGCCTTTTAGCTTCTATAACTAAGCATTTATTTTATATATTGATTGGGAAACAAGCATTATAATTGTTTGGTTTTTCAATAAAGCAGGAAAGAAATGAACTGTTAAATAAAATAATTTTAAATGAAGAAATTGATTAAAATGTGTGGAATTCCAATTTTGTTTAATGAACTCTGCAAATCAGTGATTATAGTCAAGGAGTGTTGTGTTAAATTACAACGTGATAACAGTAAGTAAAAGACCAGCTGCATTGACTTAAGCCTGATTACGAAGCCCTCCACAGGCTTTATTAGGCTATTTCTCTCTGGGCCTCAACCTCCCCATCTGTTACAAAAGAGTGATCATAATACCTCCTCAAAGTTTTTGTGCAAAGTAATGGAGACAATCATAATTCTTGAACTTACTGGATTCACAAATAGAAATACACATTATTTTTAATGACCTTATATGTTGTGTTCTTGCCAAATTATTTTGAATTATATGTTTCTTGCCAAATTATTTTGAAAGCAGAGTCCTCACCTCCCGTCACTTTTTAGACAACAAATATGGTTTATTTTATGTTCACATCCTTAATTATAAGAGAGAGGCTCAGTTATATTTTGTTTATAAGTCAAATATGTTTAAATATCATGATATATTGTTGTTTTTCCTCTCTGTATTACCAGGTTTTTTTCATAGGGATATGAAACCAGAAAACTTGCTTTGTATGGGTCCAGAACTTGTGAAAATTGCTGATTTTGGACTTGCCAGAGAATTAAGGTCACAGCCACCATATACTGATTATGTGTCTACCAGATGGTGAGTGGGTTTATGCAACTCTCCAAGGGCATGTTGTGTTGAAGTCTTTCTACAATTGATCATTATATATCTTTCTGAAATTCTATATTGAGTATTTAAAACAAAGTATAGAAATGAATTTTGTATTCTTCAGAGAAAGAGAAAGATTGGTTCAGACTACACTAATTTCTGAAAAAAGAAGGAAAAAGGATTTCATTCATTCATTTAACAAATATTTATTGAACACCTACTATATGCCAGATACTATCTTAGGGACTAGGAGCACAAAAATGAACTAAACAGAGAAAAAAACCTCTGCCTTATACTTCTTACATGACAACCAATGCACAAATAAGTTACACATGTCATGAATTACCAACAGAAAAACATAACACCTGTTCATCAAAAAACATGTAATAGTCCCAAACTGCAGACTACCCAGATGTCTATTGCCAGTGGCATGATATACGACCCAATAGGATACTTTACAGCAATGAAAATGAAAGGTCTATAACTCCATGCTACGATATGGATGAATCTCCCAGATATAATGTTGAGAGCAGGAGGCCAAACAGAAAAAGAGCACATACTGTATGATTCCATTTATATAAAGTGCAAAAACAGAGAACACTAATCTATGCTGTTAAAAGTCAGCAGCTTCATGGTGAGGGGGGTCGGGGGAGTAGAAACTGGAAGAGTGCGGGAGGGGCCTCTGGGATGCTGATAACAGGCCGTTTACTTTTTTTTTAAAGATTTTATTGGGCAAGGGGAAAAGGACTTTATTGGGGAACAGTGTGTACTTCCAGGACTTTTTTCCAAGTCAAGTTGTTGTCCTTTCAATCTTAGTTGTGGAGGGCGCAGCTCAGCTCCAGGTCCAGTTGCCATTGCTAGTTGCAGGGGGCGCATCCCACCATCCCTTGCGGAACTCAAGGAATCGAACTGGCAACCTTGTGGTTGAGAGCCCGTGCTTCAACCAACTGAGCCATCTGGGAGGCAGCTCAGCTCAAGGTGTTGTGTTCAGTCTTAGTTGCAGGGGGCGGAGGCCACTATCCCTTGTAGGACTCGAGGAATCGAACCGGCAACCTTGTGGTTGAGAGCCCACTGGCCCACGTGGAAATCGAACCGGCAGCCTTCGGAGTTAGGAGAATGGAGCTCTAACCGCCTGAGCCACCGGGCCAGCCCCAACAGGCAGTTTCTTGATGGGTGCTGGGTCCATGGGTGTGTTCTGTTGGTAAAAATCATCAGGCTGTACTCTTCCAGTATGTGCATTTTTCTGTATATATATTATACTCCAATAAAAACAAGTTAAGAATATTTGCATATTAGATGGTGATACATTATTATGGAGAAACATAAAATATGGAAAGGGTCAGAGAGTTAGGAGAGAGAAGGGAAGAAAGAGGAATGTTGCTGTTTTCAATAGAGGGTCTCGGTGAGAAAAGCCAGAGGTGTTGGGGAAGCAGAGATTTTCTGGCAGAGAAAATGCCGAGGGTAAAGGCCTTGACACAGCAGCGCCACATGTAGACGCCACAGAGTAAAGAATGAGTAAGGAGGGCAGAGGTAGGAAATGAGGTCAGAATGTGAGGGGTGGCCAGATCTCATAGGTCATTGAAAGGACTGCAGTAGTTTTTTAATCTGAGTTACTGGGGGGTTTTTGAGAAGAGGCATGATGTGATCTGACTTGTTTTAAAAGTATCCCTCTGGCTGTTGTATTGCAAACAGATTTTAGAGGAGCAAGGGCAGAAGCAGGGAGACCAAGTAGGAAGCTATTCCAATAATTCAGGCAGGAAATGATAGTGTCTTGGATCTGGTTGGCCGTGGAAGTGGTGAGAGGTGTAGGCTGCTGAGTATGCTTTTCCAGTAGAGCAAATATGAGTTCCCAATGAATCAGATGTGGGATATGAGGGAGTCAAGTCTCCCTAAGTTTTTCCCCTGAGCACTGGAAGGATGGAGTCAGCACTGATTGAGATGGGGAATGCTATGGAGCTCTTGGGGGAGAAGAGTTTGTTTTCGGCATGAGTGAATGCCTAGGAAACAACCAACGGAGACGTCAGTAGGAAGCTGGATCTGAACTGGAGTTCAGGGGAGAGGGCTGGGTTGAAAATGTAGATTTAGGAGACCTCGATGATAAACATCACAAGATTAGATGAGGTCACTGAGGGAGTGTCTGTAGTCAGAGAAGAGGTCTGAGGACTGAGTCTAGACAGAGTGACCATATGCCCCGTTTGCCCAGGATAGTCTTGGCCAATGCTTGTTATCAATGGTTTCGTTAAAATGAGGTCGGACAGGTCTGGGAGACCTCCCATGTATGCTTCCTGCTTCCTCCATGGTCTTACCTGGAAATGTGAGAGATATGTAAACGCTGAACCATGAAACAAGTTTGTGCCTTCACATATGGCTAATTTGGAGATTTTCTGTCTCATTACCTGAACCTTTCCTGAAGCGATGTAACAAAATGTGCTTAGACAAGAGTGTCCTCAGCCAGCTCATTCACGATGGGTGCTAACGGGAGTAGCACTGATACTATTGGCCCTGCCAAGCACATGCAGATAGGACACTTGGCGGTGGCCTTTGCCATAACTTCTGAGGTGCCAGTTGGTGGGGTCATGAGAAGCACAGGAAGTTACAGGGAACTATGTGGGGGAAATCAACACTCAGCAGGGTACCTGTAGGACGTACAGAAGGTGATCTGAGTGTTCATTTTGTAGTGATTATTACATAGTACAAATCCACAGCGATTTTGCTGTTTGGCGTCGGGTTGAATTGTGCCCCCCAAAAAGATATGTTGAAGTCCTAGTCCTTAATACCTGTGCATGTGACTTGATCTGGAAACAGCTTCTTTGCAGATGTAATCAAGTTAGAATGAGGTCATTAGGGTGGGTCTAATCCAATATGACTGGTGTCCTTCTAAGAAGAGAAGAGACAGACACACACCCAAGGAAGACATGTGAAGACACACAGGGAGGAAGCCATGAGATGATGGAGACGGAGACTGGAATGCGCAAGCCTAGGAACGAGGCACCGCCAGCAGCAGGAGGAAGGCACGGGACAGATGCTCCCCTAGCGGTGTCAGAGAGAGCAGGGCCCTGCCGACGCCTTGCTCCAGCTTGCAAAACCGTGAGAGAATAAGCTTCTGTTGGTCTCAACTGTCTAGTTTGTGACACTCTGTTATAGCAGCCCTAGGAAGCGAATGCATGTGGTGATGCTTTTTTTAAAAAAGTATCTTGCAATGAACTCTTTTATCAACAATGACTCCAAAAATCAAAAGTGCATACTTAGTGAAAAATTCAGTATTTTTCTGTTTCTCAAGAAAAGTTGCTGATGAACTTACATGAAATGTTTGTTGACATATGCCATCCACGACAGGAGCCCTGAGTCACTTACCTGGCGAAAAGCAGAACACATAAATCTGCAGAAACAGCACCAGCATCTATTTTAAAAGTTACATATTTTAAGAGGACTAAGCCAGAGACAGCTATTAGCAAGGGCAGCATTAGAAGATAAGTTTTCACGTCACTCTGAGAGGCACTGCTTTTCATTTACAGGAAATGAATATTCTAAATTAATTTCATTTTTTTATTATATATACATATATATAAATTTTATTGGGGTATGTTGGAGGAATAGTGTGTTTCTCCAGGACCCATCAGCTCTAAGTCATTATGCTTCAGTCTAGTTGTGGAGGGCGCAGCCCACCATCCCATGGGGGAATTGAACCAGCAACCTTGTGTTGAGAGTTCCTGCTCTAACCAACTGAGCTATCCGGCGGCCCCCAATTTCACTCTTTTATTTATAAGTTTTCTTATGCAGATATGAAAAACAATTATTTATTTTCACAAAATAAAGGATGAGCTAGTATATGGTTCCACTGATATGAAATGTCCATAGTAGGTAAGTCTGTAGAGGTAGGAAGTAAATTAGTGCTGGCAGCACAGAGGGTCCTGGGGAGGTACGGGGTTTCCTTATTAATGAAATTGTGCTAAAGTTGACTGTGGTGATGAATGCACAACTCGGGGAATATACTTAGAGCCATTGAATCACACACTCCTAAGCAGTGGAATTGTGTATTATGTAAGTCTCAATAAAGCTGGCAAAGACACTCTGAACGAAACAAAAAAGACAATACTGCGAAACATTTGGGCTGAAATATTTACACATTTCAATGTGGAAAAAAAAAAGAGTTAGAATTGAGACTATCCTCCACCAGATACCTTTGCTCTTGTAAATAGAGTATTTTTCTCAAAAATATTGGTCGTTGAGGAAATTGAGTCATTTGAGGGAATCAGCACTTTCAGGCTGATAAGCAAAAAGAAAGAAAAAAAAACCCAGTACTCAGGGATAATCTTTTGTTTTCTGTTCTTCATATAAATATATCATGGATACAATGCTTTGTAAAAATTATACAGCTGTTGCCATTTGGAATATATCTGCTTCCATTCAGAGCACACCTCCTTTTTCTTAACGTATCAGGTAGCACTTATTTCCATAGTTATTTCAGTTCCTAACGCTTTTGGACATATCATTTATATTTATATTAGTCTCCAGCTCTACTGTCTGTGGTCAGGGAAAGTATTTTATGTCCAATTTAACCCCAGCACCTTGTGCAAATGCCTGATGCACAGAAGGTAGTTATTACCTGTTCCACGATTGAAATGCATGACCAAACAGAACAGAATCCTACTGCCACTTCATCTTTGAAACTACAATCAAAATAATCTATTTCGTTTTGTTTTGTTTTCTATTTTCATAGGTATCGTGCTCCTGAAGTTTTATTAAGATCTTCAGTTTATAGCTCTCCCATTGACGTGTGGGCTGTTGGGAGTATAATGGGGGAACTATATACATTAAGACCCCTTTTCCCAGGGACAAGTGAGGTCGATGAAATCTTTAAAATTTGCCAAGTTTTAGGAACTCCGAAAAAAGTAAGTACTCTTGTGCTTGTTGTAACTTTTTATTTGATTACTGATAACTTTTGCCTAGCTATCTGACAATTTAATTTTCAAACAGGCTTATGATTTATTGGTTAATTTTCTTATAATCCTTAACTTTTTTTTATACTGGAGCAGGCTGGGGATTACAAGAAGTCAGAATCCCACCAGACTGAAGAAGAAAGGTGCTTGCCTTTCTTTAAGAACCTAAAAAAACTGCTCTATATTTATAATTCTATGTATTTAACTTTGGGTTGGTGAACAGCTGACAAGAACACAGACTTCCTTCCTTAGACTCTTTCCTGTTTGCTCTGTGAATATCGATTGGCATCACCTCATTAACCCTAGGCATCTTGGATCTTATTTTCTCTTAACCTTTTCTTCTTTCCTTTTATATACCTCTGCCATGGACATTTGATTTCTTGAACTGAGACCTTTTCAATTACCTACTGCTTTCAGCCAGAACTTACTTTCTGGTATATACTTAATAAGTTTAAGTATACGAGGCCTGACAATTAAGTTAGCAAACTCATCCTAGAAAAAGTGCTACATACCTCATTGCTAAATATCACTACAGTCACCCTCAAAGTCCTCCCCTTGGGAAACTATGCACCAATGCCAGTGCTTAGTCCACCCTTCAAAGCAATTTTGGAACTCTTTTTATGGAATGGCCATCAGAGCTGTCATTGTATTACCCTTGATGTCCTGAATGTCATCAAAATTTCCTTTCAATATTTCCTTCATCTTCAGATAAAGGAAGAAGCCATTGGGGGCCAGATCAGGGGAGTAGGGAGGGTGTTCCAATACAGTTATTCGTTTACTGGCTAAAAACTCCCTCACAGACAGTGCTGTGTGAGCTGGTGCATTGTCGTGATGCAAGAGCCATGAATTGTTGGCCAAAAGTTCAGGTTGTTTTCATCTAACTTTTTCACACAGCCTTATCAGCACTTCCAAATACTGTGTTTTCCCGAAAATAAGACCTAACCAGACAATCAGCTCTAATGCATCTTTTGGAGCAAAATTTAATATAAGACCCAGTCTTATTTTACTATAAGACCCAGTCTTATATAAGACCGGGTTGATATGATATGATATATATAATATAATGTATACCGGGTCTTACATTACTTTTTGCTCCAAAAGACGCATTAGAACTGATTGTCCGGCTAGGTCTTATTTTTGGGGAAAAACGGTAGTCAACTTGGTTAATGTTTGTCCAGTTGGTACAAATTCATGATGAATAACCCCTCCGATAGCAAAAAAGTTTAGCAACATAATTGCAACAAGTTCGCGAACTTAATTGTCAGAACTTGTGTGTGTGTATAATTACATTCTAATTAAATTAGCTTTGTGCCTTATAGTTAACAGTAGACAAGTAAATATAGCTATTAAAGCTTTAACATTATTGTCATTTCCCAGCTATGTACAATTTTTAACATTGGATGCAATGTGTAACATATAATGAGGATCTTTGTAATAACCTGCCTCTTAGTTATTCAAAGTCACCTGGATCTCATCATCATCATCTTCTTCATCATAATCCAAATACCAGAGTTTAGTATTTTGAAAGTTATAAAAGTGCTTTCTCATTTTTCCTAACTCTCAGTTCAGTGTTGTTTCTATACTGTTTGTAAAACTGAATTGTATATGTGGTCTGGTATTTCATTCTCACATTTATTTATATGAATCAACATTAAAATTTTCACATGTGAGTGGTTTTTATATTATTACAATGTTTTAAAATTGGTTACTAATTTTCTTTTTGCTCTCCCCCCCCCCACACACTTACCTGTTGCTTAAACAGAGTGACTGGCCAGAAGGGTATCAGCTGGCATCCTTGATGAATTTCCGCTTTCCCCAATGTGTTCCTATAAACTTAAAAACTCTAATTCCTAATGCCAGTAATGAAGCTATTCAACTTATGACAGAAATGTTAAATTGGGATCCAAAAAAACGACCAACAGCAAGCCAGGTAAAATAAATCTTCCTGGTATACTTTTTTTTTTAAGTTTTAACGATTTAAAGTATCAGGGATATTTACATTTGCAAAGATAAGTCTATTCTCAACCAGGGTTTTACCAAGACAGTTAAGCCCTAAAACCTTAAGGCACCCAGTGTATGTAACAAATTAATTTCTAGGCATCTAAGATCCTTGGGAAAATTGCAAAAATAGCCACTCCAGTGATTTTCTGTGTTTTGTGATTCGAATGAGCAACTCTATGAAGTTGAGGCTGAAAGGAATAAATCTCTAATGATAAAAATCCAGGCATGTGACAGGTTAGTCAGGAAGAAACTTGTCAGGTAGGAAAAAGGCATCTGTCCACTAGTACAATGCATGTAGTAGATTTTCTGATGCTTTCCTCCTTATGGCTTGAGGTGAATTTTTGTTCACTCTCAGGCTTCCACAAGGGGGCAGCATGTGGCACTCATGCTGGGCTCCTTGGTGACAAATCTTACATCGTATCTCAAGTCTCATGGTCTGCAAAACACCATGGTTTCAAAGGAAAAACATGGGTTTTAATTAAAAAGGGCTTAAATTTAAAAGCCATAATAAGATTTATTGTAGTCTTCTTAGTATTTAAATATAAATTCAGTATTAAAATGACAAAAAAATTATTTGGCTTTTTAAAAATTTAACTTGAGAAAATGTTTCCTAAAGGTCATCTGGAAGAAAACATGGGAAAGAAGAGTCAAAACAGGTTTGAGCAAAACTAAGTAATTGGAAGATGGTGGTAGAGGCGGACAGCTTGCCCTGTCAAATATTAAAATAATCTGTTAAGTGATAGTAATGACAACAATGAAGGTACTAGCATAAGAATGACCAAGAGCTCACAGCTGCAGAAGCTAAATCCGTATCAGGTAACATGGCATCACAAAGTGGCAGGAGGGGACTGTTCAGTGACTGTTACTGGGACAATTAGTTAACTCTTAGGGGAAAAGTAAGTTTAGGTTCTTACTTCTCACTATACTTTACAAATAAAGCATGGAAGGTTTAAATAATGGGAGGAGGGGGTAACTAAACTGTCTAAGAACTAAAGAAAGTATAGGTGAATTTTTTATCTCAAGGAAAGGAAAAGATGGATTTAAAAGTAACAGAAGAAACCACAAAGGGAAAACTCAGATTCGATCATAAAAATTGAAAATTTTCCTATATAAAATTCTTAACATTGAAAGACAAACGTAAGAATAATTTTTAACAAACATGACAGTGCATTTTCTAATGTTTCTAAACATTTATTACTTTTGTAATAAAAATGTAATAGAAGTCTTTAAAAGTTACCTAAAAAAGAAATATGGGCATGAGACAAGAAAAAAATGCCACAAAAAAAATTACCAAAAAAGAAAATTTTAATGTTCAACCATTGTTCACTATCATAAAATGCAAATAAAAATGAAATACTGTTTTTTATCCATCAAATTAACAACAACAACAACATAGTTTAAAGGCTATTTCTCTAAATACTAATGGGAAGCAATTTTGCAATGTACATAAAGAACCTTAAAGGACACTTTGGTTGTTTTCATGTCTTGGGCACAGTGAATAGTGCTGCAGTGAACATTAGGGTACATATATCTTTACGGATAAATTGTTTCAGATTTTTTTCAGTAGATACCCAGGAGAGGGATTGCTGGGTCATATGTTAATTCTATTCTTAATTTTTTGAGGAACCTCCATACTGTTTTCTATAGCAGCTATACCAATTTACATTCCCACCAGCAATGTATGAGGTTTCCTTTTTCTCCACAGCTTCTCCAACATTTATTATTTGTCTCGTTGATGATACTCATTCTAACAGGTGTGAGATGATGGAAACAACCAAAATGCCCTTTGCTAGATGATTTGATAAAGAAGATGTGGTACATATATATACAAAGGAATATTACTCGACCATAAGAAAAGATGAAATACTGCCATTTGAAACAACATGGATGGATCTTGAGATTATCATGCTAAGCGAAATAAGTCAGACAGAAAAAGTCAAGAACCAAATGACTTCACTCATATGTGGGATATAAAACTGAAAGCAACAAAGGAACAAGACAAACTAATAAACAAAAACTCATAGACACAGATAACAGTTCAGTGGTTACCAGAGGATAGGAGGGAAGGGTGGTGGTAGATGAGGGTAAAGGGAGTCAAATATATGGTGATGGAAAGAGAACTGACTCTGGGTGGTGAGCACACAATGCAATATATAGATGATGTATTATAGAAATTACACTTGAAACCTATATAATTTTACTGACATCACTCCAATATATTTAATTTTAAAAAAACCTTAAAAGCAATCAAAGCTGAGAAAAGATTTATGCTGAGATGTTCAAAGCTAATTAAAAACTGCCCATTGAAAGTATAAACCTAAGTGTTTGCAGGGGAACATTAAAAGTATGTATATCCTTAATATCATTATGCCACCATTAAAAATGAAATTTTGAAAATAAACCATGTCAGAAAATTCTCAAACTCAAATGCAAAGTATAAAAGTAAGCTATAATATTATACACATAATATGATTTTATTTGAAAATATATACAAATGTTACGTAACTAGAAAGAAATATTGAAAAGAAAACCGTCAAAATGTGAGCAGTAGTTTCCTCTTGGTGTTGGCATTAGAGACTTTTAATTTCTTCTTGAGAACTTTCTATACATTCCTTATTCTATCTAATGTAAAATATTCCCTTAATAAACAGGAAAAAATAATTATTTTTTTAAAGATTCTCTTCCTGAGGGGTGGTAGCTGCTATCTTAAAGGGGAAAAGTTGTTAGAGATGAAACCTTGAAATTACAAAATGTTCATAAAAGTTGTAGCTCCAAAATATGCATTATTAATGTAGAAGTGCTGACATACTAATGCATGTGACTTAATTCAGAATTGGAGTGCCTCTGTGCATCGGGCACTGATGTATTTAAATTGTCTATATTTGTTGAGTTCCACTTAGTAGTGTCAGTGTAATTAACAAATACATCAGTTGTGGTAGGAGACATCTTAGAATGAAAACTCTTTTCACCTCTGCCAAAAGATACCTCCCTGCCCTTAACCTTTTTCTTCCTATTTCATAGCCCTGCTTTTTAGTGGAAGCAGGGAGACCTAGTTAGGGGAAGGTTAAGTTACAGGATACAGGGACCATGCACAGAGTTCCTCTGCCCCTACACACCTGAGAAGAAGTTAACTGCGGGTCAGAGTGCCGCTCACACAGGGTAGGAGGTGCAGGAAAACAGGGCTGGGCTGTCTTATGGGGCGCCCCCTCCCCCACACAAACAACCTCAGCAGAGCTGGGACCTTCCCTCCTCTATCCAGGCATAGGACACTGACGAGAGGATCAGTATCCACTGCTCAGCTGCACAAAAGCCTTCAGACATTCTCTGACATTTCATCAGCCTCGGCATTACTGATGGTTCTGCCCAGATAATTGTTGGGGGCGCTGCGGCTCTCTGTAGGATGTTCAGCAACATTCCTGACGGCATGCCGAGGTGCCAGGAGCATTTCCCACCCCCAAGTATGACAACAAAAAATATCTTCAGACATTGCCACATGTCTCCCAAAGGGCAAAATCACCCCCAGTTGATTATCACGGCCCTAGACTATGCCAGCTAGTCAGTCATCAGCACCCCCAAAACCCATGCACTGGCATCAATTGAATGACTGATCTCGTTAAAACCCAAAACAGTGACCGTTTTTGTTAGTATTTTTATACTTTTCCCCCATAAGCATCTTCTCTTTGCTAGCATACTGATAAATACGCTTTAACACCTATGCCTTTACAATCTCTTTCTTAGAATTTTTTTATTGCTAGTAAGGATATTGTTATGCTTAGGCTAAGAGTAGCGCTGAATTGTAATTTTACATGCTGTTATAATCATTTTAAATAAAATGTAGGTTTTCTTAACTCATGTCTTAATACCTTTTGATGAACTCTAAATCATTATCAGTATCTAGCATTTTTGGTTTGAATTAATCACATGAAAGTTAACCAATGCTTATGAGCTAGATTTTGTTTTCATACAAAATCTTAAAATAAATAGAACAGATGCTTTGCCTGGGTGTGAAAATTACAAGTGAGTTTTACATTCTTCCTACCAACTTGTACTTTATTTCTCTTGAGAAATTTATTTCTCTAGTCATTTTTTTCCAGGTTATTTCTTTAAAGCCACCACATGGGGGAAGCTGGATGGTCTCTAAATCTTTGAAGCTTACCTAGACTAGTGATATACGCCTAGCCCAGTGCCAAACAACAGTCTATGTGCAATAATTTTAGGTGAAACTGTTTTCCATTTGTTGTTTCTATGCTTTGTAGGCATTAAAACATTCATATTTTCAAGTTGGTCAAGTCTTAGGCCCTTCCTCACATCATCTGGAATCGAAAAAGTCTTTAAATAAGCAGGTGCAACCACTAGAATCAAAGCCATCTTTAGCTGACCTACAGCCTAAGCCTCTGCCAGACGTAAACAATCAGACTGCCGGCCAGCCCCCGCCGAAATACAGCCACCAGCCACTGCAGCCCATCCAGCCACCACAGGACATGAGTGTCCAGCAAGAGCCAAAGCAGCAGAGTCAACAAAAACAGCCACAAACTCTGTTTCCAAGTATCGTCAGAAACATGCCAACCGTAAGTAGCCCGTGACACATTAGATGCAATAGCTTGACTGGTTCAATTAGGATTTTGTTTCTAGGCAGTCCTAAAAATGTCAGAGGAGATATAAAAGGTTATTCTATGTTAAAGCCTTTGCTTCCTGTGGCAAGAGCTTGGCATGCGATAACTTAAAATTCTAAAACTGGAAGGATGATCGTAATAAAATTTGCATGCTACAGACTTTAACAGTTAAGTTATTTAGATGCTAAAGGACTCAAAGGAAGAATTGAAAAGAATCTGAGAGCTGATCCTAAATCTTAGGGATTTTAATAGTAATTTTATACTGTTTTTAAACACTGATGAACATGAACAGAATGGGTTTTTAAAGTGTCAGGCATAGTGTAAAACCTCCTCTACCCACTTCTTTTGTGTAGTTCAGGGAGCTCGTCTGGTGCCTTATATTTTAGCTGTTTTCTTAGGATGTATACTTTCAAATGCATCAGCACATGGGCATTTTAGAACTCAAAGAGATCTTGAAGAACACTGTGTAATTCCTTACCCAGTCCTGCCTGCCAATGGCACTAATCACATTCTAACATACTATTAATTATTGTTTCTTACGTGTATTGTTTATTATCTGGCTCTTCCTACTAGAGTGTAAACTCCATGAGGTCAGTGATGTTTGTTTTGTTTTTGAATACAGACCCAGAACTCAGAACAGGGCCTGGCACATGGTAAATTCTCAACAAATATCTGTTGAATGAATGAATGAATGAGTGAGTGATTGTTCACACTATTTTTGAGCCACTTCCAGGGTCCTGAGGAATCTACATCATCTTTGGGGCAATTCTTACTATTAAAAAGTTCTTCTTATACTGAGCTAAAATCTGGTTTTCTGTAACTTCTAACAAAAGTTCATCACTCTTCTAGGAAGGCTGCCTTTTAGGTATTTGAAAGTGGCCCATATCATATCTGCCCTTTTCTCTAGGAGAAGTATCCCCAGTTCCCTCACATGCTCCATATATAACATCATCTACCAATGACTGAGTAACCCTCGGTTCCCGTGCATGAAGGAGCATTTCAGTCCCCTCACCATCCTGTTTCCCACTTAGCATGAGGCTGC
The DNA here is from genome assembly GCF_964194185.1 of Rhinolophus hipposideros. Classification (NCBI taxonomy): domain Eukaryota; kingdom Metazoa; phylum Chordata; class Mammalia; order Chiroptera; family Rhinolophidae; genus Rhinolophus; species Rhinolophus hipposideros. The sequence goes on along the minus strand of NC_138054.1, from coordinate 11,794,910 downwards.
CATAACCAGAGGCAGACAGCAGGCAGGGAGTGTAAAGCAGAATGAATCACCTCCAACATTCCAGAACCATATGTTCACTTGTGCCACCACAGATTACATTTCTTTTCTTGGAACACACATCAAATATTGACTCATACTGAGAGGGAAAGAAAGGAAGTAATATTTATTGAGTAGCTGCTAAGTGCCATGCACTATGCTAGGCCCCCTGTATGTATTCGCTAAGTTCAAGTACCCAATAACCTAGCCCTAAATTTGTAAATAGCTAATAAATTCCACAGTTGGGATTGAGCATTCTGTCAACTAAGATTCCTATGCCTATTCTGCTAAATCACATATTCTATACCTTTCTTTGTGTATTTGATCTCTAGAATTCAAAAAATTGTAAGACCTTACTTTTAACTCTCAAATTTCTAATAAATATTTTTGATCTTTTATTTTGTCTTTTCAGTTTAACCATTCTGCCCAACTTGTTGACAGCTATGGATTTGTTTAGCTGCTCATTTATTTTTCTTTCTCCTGTTAACCTCCATGATGAACAGAATAGCAATGAGTCTTTGGGCAGGCCACTAGAACCTTCTTCTTGATTGTCCCTGATCCACTAATCAGTACTCTTGGTCAGAATATTGAATTATGTACTTGTCTTAGTCTGCTAGGGCTGCCATAGCAAAATACCGTAGACTGGGTGGCTTACACGGTAGACATTTACTTTCTCACAGTTCTGGAGACTGGGAAGTTGAAGATAATGGTCCCAGCCCATTTATTTCCTGGAGAGGGCCCTCTTGCTGGTTTGCAGACAGCCCCTTCTCACTTTGCCCTTACATGGCAGAGAGAGAAAATAAGCTCTCTAGTCTCCTCTTATAAAGACACTAATCCCATCGCGAGGGCCTTACCCTCATCTAATCCCCAATTACTTCCCAACGTCCCCATCTCCAAATACCATCACGTTGGAGTTGGGGATCTACATTTGGGCGGGAACATATACATTTCAACATAAATTGGTGGGGGACTTAAACATCCACTTTAGTTGTCCTTTCATTACTTCATCTCACTGATAGAATGAAAGACCCTGTCACCTATTTTGCTGACTACGTGTATTCATTGCTTGCTTCTTATGAAAAATGGTGGCCTGTCTGCTCTACCACTTTTTTTACTCAGTGCTCAAGAACTTTCCCTTTAATAACTAATTTTAGAATCTATGCCCTCATCCTGTATCAAACTTATTAATAGGGAGTTTGTAAAAATCCACCTTTTGTTTTATAAAAATTATTTTTACTTGCCCCTTTCCTGTTTTCTCAAATATACAAGATTACTTGATAATACTGGCATTGTTTAGCAGCTCACAGCATCAGCGCCCTGAAATACAAGTCAACTGAAATAAGAGTCTTGAACTCAGTTAAGTATGATCTTTGATTAACTCTGCTCATCTGGAGCTTTAGACCTTTCTATTCTCCTTAGTTAGGAGCTCATTATCCCTGACAAAGAAAACAATAGTGTAATAGAGGTTGGCAAATAACACTTTTTGTCATCATCCATCACCATGACTCTCAGCTTCAGAAAATAGTATATCCACTCTGTAAGCATCTTCTTGCTTCAAACATAGCTGTGTTTGCTGGCCTTGCTTCCACATGTCCTAATTTTCAATTGCCTTTTGGATTTTTCTGTTTACATGTCTCTCTGTGTCCGTTAGGATTACATTTAGTGATTTATGACAGAAAGCTGGCTACTGTGGCTTAAACAATAGCGGTTTGTTTTTCTCTCATAAACAAGAACTTGGTGGCCAAGCCAGGGTTGGAGCTGCTTGTACAAGGAAATGGACTGCTTCTGTCTTCCTGTTCTCCCACCCTTAGCGGGCAGTTTTCATTCCTGTGGGCAAGATGGCTGCGGCCCCTGTGGGGTTCCATCTGCCTTCTAGAAGGGGGAAGAGTGAAAGACACTGTCACATGCTAGCAGAGTCCAAAAATGGCTATCCTGGAAGTACCTCCCAATAGACTTGTACTTACAATTCACGGGCTAGATCGTGTGACATGGCTAGATAGCTGCAAGGGAGGCTGAGATTTCAGATATTTCAAATGGGCATATTGCTGCCTGGAACAAAATATTAGTAAGGAAGAAGGGGAACATGGCTATTGGGTGGGTGACTAGCAGTGTCTGCCACGCTCTCCTTTGACATCTGTTCAGAGAGACACAAAGTCCAGACCTCCTGTTCCTTGTTAATGGCAACTTTGTTCTTTCCTGAGAGTTCCAACCACCGTGAATCTGTTATCCTGGTCTCTGTTTGCAAAGCCCTTCTGTTTGCAGAGCCTGACCTTGTAGAATGTTACCTTTATCACAGCACTTTTTTAGCTCAGAAACATCTAGTGTTCTCCATTGCCCATAGTCTAGCTGCAGTTTCTCAGGCAGACACTGAAGGCCTTTCGTAATGTAGTATCAGTCTGTCTTTGCAACCTTGTCTCCTACTACTCCCAGCACAAACCATCTGCTTCAGTATACGTAGTTTACCCTTTCTCCATGGAACAAATGCTGGCACTTTCCTATTAAAAGCCATACTTGACACACTTCCTCTTCCAAACAATAACAACAACAATAGTAATACCTAACCTTTAGTAACTTATTATGTGCTTATTATATCCTAAGGACTTTTGATGTATTTTACTATTAAATTCAAAACACTAAGTTAGATAAATTCTGTATGTCTCCATTTTAGGAGGAGGAAACCAAGGCTTTGAAAAGTTAAGTCACTTGCCCAAAGAGACACAGTCACACATGGCAGTTTTCCAAATTACACATCAATGAAGAGTCAGTTCTGATCCTAAGTATCCAAGACTCAAAACAAGTTCACAGAGATCTCTCTTCCCTCTCAATTCCTATTGTATTTTTAGCATGTGCTACTTATTTTTGTTAATACTTTTAAATGTATATATATGTTACCTCTTTAACTATAGGGGAGGCTTATTAAGAATGGGGACTCTTAGTATCACATATAATAGCTTGTGTATAAAAGGCATTCAGCAAATGATTAAGGATGGTGATGACTGACTTTCCACCACAGAAGCCCAATGGCATGCTGGGTCATAAAGGCGCTAGGAGGCGTTGGGGTCAGACAGTGTTCAAGTCTGGAGATAATTGGGAAGAGTTTGAGGACTGTGATTTCGGAGCCTCCGATTCCAAGAAGCCAAGCATGGGAATTTTCAAAGAAAAGAGAAAAGATTCTCCATTTCGGTAAGATTTCAAATTCCTCCCAAAAGTATATTTTTATCATGCATCAACCTTATTTTACTCATTAAATATAAATGAATGTAAATATTGAAAGACAATAAGTACCTTAATGTTTTCTTCTATAAAGCCTAAAACTCTGTGCCTATGTCTGATAAGGTAAGATTCTTGATTTCTCACAGAAATAATTCTCAGTATTAATGGCTGAGTGTTGCGTGTATGTGGAGGGAGGCGTTCTTGTTAAATTTTTAGTGTGCCCTATTGAACTATGATCAGCGTTTCCCCCATTTGAAATTCACATACCTACCTGTAGAAAGGAAAGCACAATCTACAGGAGTAACGGTGTCCAGATTCAACTATTTGTTTTCTTGCTGTTCTAAACTTTTTTGATCATTCCCTGAACTTTTTCTAGAATTTCAGTATCTCTAGCAATCCTTTTTCTTTCTATAAGTTGAATCATTATTCAACTTTGAAGTAAGGTAGGTTAAATTTTGGTGAATGTTTTGAAAAAATATTTTCTTTTTTCCTCTTTGAACAGAGGGGGATTAGGGCAAAAAGATGTGGCATGATTTGGGGAATTTATCTACTAAGCTGTTTGGCATTGTATAGTGCAGAAGTCTTTACTTTGGGGTATACATACCTCTGAAGGTTTGAAGGTACATGAAGACTCTCTAAGGGTGACACATGCTTGGATAATTCTTGGATAATTGATTTCCAGATCCTCAGGTTTCATAGGTATTCTTCCCTAAAATACATGAACTTGAGAATGAATGTGCTAAATCCCCCTCCTACTTTGCCAGAAAGTCACACCTCTCAGCATTTCAAATCTTGCATGGTGTGAGGGTGTAATGACTTATGAGGTGCTGAACAAAGGGAGAGATCAGAAGACTGCCACCTTCGACTTAAAAGGCTTTCTGTTGTCCCCTGTCCTGTACATGTTTCTCTCAAGGGGAAAACCCTGCATTACAAATAGGGTATTTTAGTCTATGGCCATACCACCCTGAACTCATCTGATCTTGGAAGCTAAGCAGGGTTGGGCCTGGTTAGTACTTGGATGGGAGAAATAGGGTATTTTGTTCCGTGTTAGAAAGCATGGAGATTCAGAACCACTGAAGCACCAGAGCCCAGTGATACTTAGTCTTTTAAATGTACTGTAAAACCATCTGATGTTTCAAAACCTATGGATATAAACTGTACAGAATTTTTTAAAGATTCTGACTGTTTTATGGAATAAAGTAGTTAAAAATTATTTTATCGAGCTATACCATAAAATACTCTTAATTATAGTCAATCTTCACATTTCATCTTATAAAGTATTTACTGTTTTCTGTTATTAACAAGAAACAAATAAAATTATTATGAAAAATTATAGATGTCAACTTGAAGGTATGCAGGAAACTACATAATTGTTTAAAAAAAAATTCTTTGCGTCTGGGAGCAAGAGAGTCTGAAGACCACTGGTGCGGTATGCAGATGACTTGAAACCCATTTTTAAAACGATTTCATTCTAATTCCAGCTGAACTTCATCATATATTTTTAGGGGTGGAAGAGGTTTGAATCAAAACCTATAGTTAAGATCAAGTTTGCAGTCCCTATACTTGACTCTGGCAAGGGAACAACTGGTAAATTTCCTCAACATCAAATATTCTTTTTCTCTTGAAATTCTTTAAAAAAAGAAAAACTATATGACAATGAATTTTTAATGTAGGTATTTCTCCCATTTTTATTTTTTAGTAACTTTAAATGGCCTTATACACTCTAAACATATAATAATAATGATTAATATACTACCACTTAAGAACCTGTCTAAATCTTATTTATCGTTTTCATACTCCATTAAAAATATCCACAGAGTAGGACACTGAGTCTCAGGTCGGTTAAATAAACAGGTTGCCCGAGGTCAGACGAGGCTTACTTCCAATCCAAACCCCTCTCTCCCCTGCACTACTCTACCTCTTAAGCTCCAATACTTGGTGAACAGAATAGACTCCACTGTCCTCCGATCAGTTTCATAGGCAGCCTGGTCTTCCCATAAAGAACACAAAGTACCAAGTACTGAAGTGTAAAACCTTTACTTAATGGTTGTCTTTTTTTAAGTGAAAAGCAAGACATTTATATTTATACTTGTATTTATACCCGATAGACATTTACTAAATACCTAGTTGGTATTAAGCAAAGATATGAACATGGTATAGTCTGTCTTCTAGCCATCAGTGTTTAGCAGCAGAAATCAGATCTTCGATAACTATGACACGAGATAAAGTGTGTATTAAGTACCTCTAATAAGGAGCTGTCGGGAGCTGTAAGACTTGTGTTTATGGGCAGGCTACTTTGAGGAGGAGAGGAAAGTCTTTTTCAGAGTAAGCAGTTTTGAAAATGGGTAGAATTTCAGCAGTTGGTGTAATCAGTGGGCTAAGGGGAAGAGAAAGAAGCCAGAAATGGGTGGGGCTGTTTCTAATGAAGGGGACCTACCTGTGTCTAGAGCTGGGGTAGCCAGCAATACAAAGGGCCAACCGAGTCAGTGTCAGCCTCCACAAGGGTCCTAACAACCTTCCTGGTTATACATTTCGTAGTAGACAGTGACGATGGCTTTGATGGTCTCCCCTTTCTACATACCATCTTTCCACACTATAAATCCTCAACTGCAGCAGTTGTAGGAAAGATAGAAACACGTTATCTATTTGCTGCTCAGTTATAAAGCTTTCTGTCACATAATGTTTAGTATTAGAAATGATTCTATGCGCTGCCTAATGTTCATTGGGGGAAACGTTGTCATTTAGTGTTTCTGTCAGCAAAAGGACTCCGATGGAAACCATGTAAGTGAGGTCACCGCGACCGGATTGTAAAGATGTGCAGAGGCTGGGTGAGAACACCCACCAGTAGCTGTCATCTTCTCATTTTTCACACTGAATGCTACCTTATGTTGACTTTCAAGGCTCCCAGAATCAGTACCTTCAGGCACCAACCACTCAGCAGGGGGAAACAAGAGATTACCTGCTGCTATCTCCCTAAAATCTGATTCCGAATTGTCAACCACTTCAACAGCTAAACAGTACTACTTGAAACAATCAAGATACCTTCCAGGTAAGTAGAGAAAATAAAATGTTACTGCTAACTAGAGTACAGATAAGTCAAGCTCATGTATTTTGGAATTGCAGAAAAGGCACCCATGAAATGAAATGTATAATCACAGTGCTCTTTGCTGTGCTTGTCGCCAAGGACTTTTCTGGGCCTCCTGCCTCTGTGAAGTCTGCTCAAGAAATGCCGAGCAGCCAAATATCAAGATGAAATACCAAAAAATACCATCCTCCATCCCCAAAGCTATGCCTTTAGGAAATGCTAAATTCTATTGAAACAATTCTCTATCCCCACATGACTTTTTATAAAAATGTAGAATTTTATGCTGTTTCCTAAATGATTTGATCTATGTTTTTGAGGGATCATTTCCACTGCTGGGTGGAGCATGCTAGGGGCTCTCTAGGAGCTTGTGTACTAGCAGAGAGAGAAAAACACGAGCAGGTAGTGGTAAGTGCTATTGTGAAAACGGAGAGATGAACTAGAGCATGGCTGCTGGGGGGTGAGGAGAACGCACTCCTCATTATCTAACATTTGAGCTGATACCAGAATGATGAGAAGGAGGCAGTTATGTAAAGAGCTGAGAGAAGAGGTTTCAGGCAGAGGTGGGAAAGACACTGGCTTATCTGAGATCACCTGTGGAGAGACTGTGAGCAGAACGGGTGTAGGGGAGGAGGAGGAGCTAGGAAAGGGGAAGGAAGCACTGGTCACATGAGGGGAAACCATAAAACGGTGGTTTCCAGAGGTCATGAAGGGAAAGTTTACCCGAAAAAGTTGTTTGCTACTGAGCAGTTGGATAGGAGTGGATAGAAATATCTGGGCGCATTCCAATTTCTCTCTTGCAAGAGAGCTGTACTTTCGTTTCAGTAAAAATTGTTGCTCCTCTCAAAAAAAAAGAAAAAGAAATGTCTGATTACATTTGACAGTGGAGAGGTCCCTGGTGACTTTGATGAGCAGTTTCAGTCTGGAATGGGGAAGGGAGATCTAGGTTGGTGTGGGTTGAAAAGTGTTGAGAGATAAGAAATTAGCAACTGAAAATGCAGACAACTCTTTGGTAGCATTTGGCTGTGAAGAGGAGCTGAGAAATGGAGGCGTACCAGAGTGGGGTTTGGGGTTCGGGATGGAAAGGCAGCTCCACAGTGGTGACTCTGGACTTTTGGAGCAGATTTGCATATGGATGGGAATGATCGTTTCCAGAGTTGGTCTTGCAGAAGAGGAGGGGAATGAATGAGGGACTGACAGGCTTAGGAAGCTAAGAGTTGGAGTTAATACCATATGCCTGTGAAAGAAGCAAAGGTACTTGCGTTGTTACCTGTTTTGATTCCAGTAGATTTGTAAATTTGAGTTTTGAAATCCTGAGGGAGTTCTGATCTGCCTGCAAAAGCAGGGTTATAAGAAAGTTAGCAGAATGCAGATTCATAGGGGACCCTTTTGCCTGTTGTTTTTTAATTTTTTAATTTTTTGTTTTTTTGAGTACATTTCACTGATTGAAATGTAGCAACTCAATTATAATACCTATAGAAGAGAGCCCTCTGGTGGTGGGACAGGCTACTGCAAATTTTTGTCAGGGGATAAATGGACCCAAAGAACCCTGTTTTCATAGTTCGCTCCCTAATGTGGTTTTTCAGAAACATATTTCAGGGTATCTGAGACCCATCTGATTGTTCCTTTTTAGCCAGACAGATCTTTAAAATTCTGAAAATTACTTTGGGTCAAATATATGGCCTGTAACTGAGATTTAAGAATTACTGATAGATTCAAAATTAGAAAGAATTGTTTGAAATCTAAATTGGAGGCTTACAGTTACCCTATTGGCATTTTTCTCTTTTTTTTTTTACTTAAAGATGGCCTCTCTAGAGCTGGGTGAGATTTGGAAATAGAATTGAGTTCGATCACTTAGACAAATATTTACTGAGCACCTATTGTGAGCCAGCAACTGCAGAGGATAGAAACCCAAATGAGAAGTGATTCTTGACATTTGTGATCCAACGTTATTTTTATAATTGAGTATCTTCAGGGATAAAAAACAAAGTCATCACTTCGGGGGCCCTCTTTTTTACTGTAAAACCAAGTATAAAAGGTCTTATTAAGTATCAACCTGCAGGATTACAGGAGCTCTAGAAATGTACCATATAATTTCAGGGCAGCATGGCTTTGTACTACAAGGATTGGCAGATGTGTGACACTGGCCTTCAGGGACAAGGACACCAAGAGTCCTAGTTACTGACCGGCTGTGTGCTGGGACAAGACTTTGAGATTCTGTTTTTCTGTTACTTACAATGCGACTGCTGTCATCAGCTCACCCTGTAAGCCTTAGGTACTTCATTATCACAAGGTAGTTGCAAATAGAGTATGCAGTGGAAGCACTGACATCTCGCCAGCAGTGCCCTCTGGTCTCACTCCCTGTCCCACAACTAGGACTCTCGCTTGAATCGATACCACCAAGCCGGCAGGCAGAGTAGCTCACTCTGTAGCACTTTGAAAGCCTGGTCTGTGGATTTGCTTGAGTCCCATTTATCACTTAACCTCCTCTCCTCCACCCAGTGTATTCATTGTCCTGTATCATTTCTATACTTGCCACTCCTACTGCATTAAAATGTCTTAACAAGACACACAAATTCCTATGTGCTCTGACCCCTGCTCCCCTCCACAACCTCATTTTGTGCCATTCCTGGTGTTTCCTCCATCCATGTTGAGTGTCTGAGTTCTTTCCCATCTCAGGTTGGCATCCTGGCTGCACTGTTGCTCCCCTGGGAACACACTCCCCACCCCCTACCGAGTTCTAATCATGATTCACATTTTAGCTTAAAATTACTTTTTCTGAAGAAAATCTGGTTTCTTTGCTTCTGTTATTTGTTGTACACTGCTAATTATTTACCTAATTTATTTTTAACTATGAATGTCTCCTTTCTCATTAAAGTAAATTTTAAGAACCAAAAGCGTAGAAACTTGTCTATTTTGCTCACCACTTTTTCTCCAGTGCCACACACACTGCCTGGCATGTGGCCGGTGCTCGGTAAATATTTGCTACCTGACTTTTTAATCACCTTTGAGGTGAGGGATGATAGTATGTTAATTCTCTACTTCTCTCTAACAGTGTTTGGTATATAGGTGCCCAATAAAATCGTATAAACTAATACATAAATTATTTAAAATTCTAGATTGTGTCTGTTTCCAAAAAGAAAAAAAATGGAGTCTTTAAAAAAACAAAATTAAAGCAATTATATTCGATAGTGTATATATTTACTTAAAAAAAAAAACTAGGGATATCCCAAGGCTAACTGGATTAATAAAACAATTTAAATATTCAGGGTCCATTCTTTGTTGAATTGTATTTATGAAAACCGTCTGCTTAAAGAGATCTTTAATTTTTCCCCTACTTCACACTTCCTTTTTGGGTAATTTTTTATTATGGTAAAGATGTTCTTAATACGCATAATTCCTGTCTAGTGCATCTTCTTAATTGTCAGGTAATACCCTCTTATAGTTCTATTTGTAGGTGTTATATTAGGAAGCAAAATCCATAAGGAGCTATATCCTGTAAGAAAGGAAAATTATTTACCTGATGGAGTGTTTCCTTAGGGAATTAATGACAGGTAACCTTGAGGCTCAGTACAGAAACACCAGGCTTGTTTCTGGCATCAAAACAAGGATATTGTTATGTGTCTCATACATGTGAAACCTTGCTAAGGCGTTCCCTTTGTGAAAAGCCAAAGCTCATACTGCCTGAAAGCAGGTGCTAACTCCCTACGTTGATGGCAGTCAGTCCGCAGTGAGGACTTTTCCTATAGTAGCTACAGAAAACACTACATGTATGATCGAGAGGCTTAGACTGTGTTATGTCTCTAGTGTCTCATAAGTTGAATCCAAGTTAATTGTCAGTAAAAAGAAAGCAAGTCAGGAAATTTTCAAATCTCTTAAAAATGGATTAAAACAACACCCTTTGACTACTAGTACCCAAGGCCAAGGTTGACTCCACATTTCACAGATTTCAGAAAATCATAAATAACGTAACTGCTTAGATTTTACTACGTCTAATATACAAATAAGCTTCCCATATAGATCTTGTACACATCTACTTCCAAACTTCTCAGGTTCCCTGAGTTCTTGGTTACACGTCTGTTTTCCCTGCTACACAAAGAGGGCCTCAGGGTCTGGCCAGAAGACACTCAGAAAGACCTGGAAATAAGCTTTCTGAAGAAAACTTTTGTACCACCTCTGTTTTGACCAGGCATTTTGCAAGAAATGTCCGATATTTAATTATTACTTGGGATTTAGCTTATGTTTATAAAATACACTGAGGATTCTAGGTTCTTGGGCTTAGGGCTTAGGATCATGTTAGGGTTCATCCAAAAGCAAATATTTGTTACACTGTAACCTAAATTTATTTCCATTCTCTTCCCCCTATTCTAACCTTTGACTGAATGTGTGTTTTTTCTGTCAAGTTTATGGTCACACTCTAAACCTTGTTTTGTTCTCCTAAGGTGTAAATCCTAAGACTGTGTCCTTGATAGCCAGTGGGAAGGATATAAACCCATATACTTGGAGTAATCAGTTATTTCCTAAGTCTTTGAGACCCATTGGGGCAGAACTTGCTTTCAAAAGGAGTAACGCAGGTAAAGCAAGAATACATTTGAAATATAAATTTACATTGTTTTTCTTCTGCAGACTTGTACTTTTAAATATATTGCAGTTGCCTTCTTCCAACAGACACTGGTAGAGATACAATAAAGGTTTTTCCAACTGGTATGGAAAACAGATAGTTTTAAGGGAGTCATTTCCCAGATCCATCTCAGCTTCCATATGGATTCTTTCCTAACACGGACTGCCTGAGCAACTGTCTCTATTCCCCTACTTTACAAAAGAAGTGACTTTTCACTGTATACTATGGCGTGTTTCCTATTTCCCCAAAGTGCAAATAAAAATATCCGGGGTGCCACTGAGAGGGATAGTTTGATATGTTGGTGTTAGTGTTAAGAAAGTGATTGGGGAACAAATCCTTTTTAAGTCAAGTGGTTCCAGTTCTTAATGTTCTAAAAATTGAAGCACAACCTAATTGAGTTATTAGCTGATAATTAAAAATCACTTTTTATGAGACTACTATATGATGAGTTCAGAATATAGTGACAAAGCTGTAACAAAATAGCTTTCATTCCTAACTATTTGTTTATATTAAGAAGGTTTCTCAGTGCTTCCATCTCCAAAAATGGGGGGGGGTGGGGGGGAATAGAATTGATGTTGAACCTGTCTAATTTTAGCAATAAGTAATACTCGTTTGTGGATACATTAACTACTTGAAAAAGATCCCGTCTTTCTTGGTAATAGATTAATTTCCCCAAAAAATTACTTTTCATGTTTAGTAACCAAAATTTAAATATTTATCTTTTTTTTACAATGAATCATTATAAGTATAACTAACTGAATTCAGAAAAGAGTATTTTAATATGCTTATAGTTGCAAGAAAATTTTTTAAAGGTTTCAATTTATGTACATTTTGAGTGTGTGGATCAATTTAAAGACTTTTAAGCCTAAAATTATTATTTGGATAAAATTTGGGAGTTAACTTATGAATGAAAGTAAAATTTGAGAGAGAAAAAGAATTATTGTAAAATTTCTATCTGTTAAAAATAAAACCTGTTATGTATTTCTTAAGTCAATATTGAGGGCATAAAATCATTATGGTATTTAAATTCCATTGGTTATATGTAAAGAAGATTTATATTTTTAAACATCTGTAATTATAATATGCCAAAAATTACATCTTTGGAACTTTGAAACTTATGATAAAAAATTTTAGATATCACCCACAGCTTAAAGTATGTAAAGAAGAGTTCTTTCTTAAAAAAAAAAAAATGTAGGTGGTTTTGGGTCAAAAAAGTTTGAGGATTATGGTGTAATTATTGAGTAGTCTACTGAGGTATTCTGAGTGACATCAACACACTTTGGGCATTTTACAAGTTTTCCAGACACTTCGAAGACTCAACTATCCATTTAATAATTCTGAGATGTCAAACACTACAGCACTGTAATTTATTTTTTCTCAGTTAATTTAAAATAATATTCACTGAACCAAGCAGTTAAATACAAATCATTTTAAATGACAGCATTACAACTTTGAGTCTCAGGGGAATAAAAGATTGGCATGAAATGAAAGCTGTGACAACATGAGAAGATTTTTTTTTTTTTATGTTAAGGGTTCTTTCTGGGTCTTTTCATTACGTATCTAACCCATTTTTTCTCTATGTTTCTTAAAACATTCTCCTTATTATTCTTTCTTTCTTCCCATCTGCCTTCTCTTGAGAAGAAAGCATAATTAAACCAATTGAAAAACTATCATGCAATGAAAGTTTCCCTGAAAAATTAGAGGACCCACAAGGTAATTCCTGGGCATTATAGATGAGTACAACTTGTTCTCTGAATCTTTTGTTGAATTTTCCTCTCATCATTTACCTTTGTCATAAAAGGCCACTATGAAGTCCAAGGTGACCTGCTTTTAGGAGTCAGATCAGGTCTAGGAGAAAGAGACACATTCCACATCATCAAGAACATCTTTCTTCAGTAGTTGGGATTCTAAGAAAAAATTGCTCTCGAAAAGCACTATGCTCATCTTCTTTCATTATGACAATTTATACAAATCAAGTAAATCTTCTCAAAAGGATATTTTCTAATTTTATAATCAGTATTCCTGAAATTTTTTTTAGTTCTGAAACTTAATTCTTAAGTGTTAACAGTCATTTTAAAGGAAAAGTTGACCAGGTTAATAAAGATGGTAGATTACCTAGAGGGTTGGTGTTGCTGGTTTAAATAGTGCTGACTGACTATTGGCTCCAACCTAAAATTTGCAGCTCACGAGGTATTTCAAATGATAAGGCAAAACAATTTAGTAAGACTTCATTTTCTGTGCATTTTTCCTTAGCAATTTCTTCTTCCAATAGGAAGAAACCTCACAGAACTGTTCAGTGCATGGCTTTTGGAGTCCGACATAACCCCATTCTGTCACTCACTAGCCTTGTGGTTTGGGACGAGTTACTTCGTCTCCCTAAGTCAGTTTCCCCATCTGTAAATTGAGGAAATAATATTTACCTGGGTGTTACTACATAACCATATCTAGGATTTCTATCACACAGTAAGCATGTAATAAGTGTTTGCTCTGATGATGAGGTCAAGGGCAAGAGATGTTCTGAAGTTGCTGCTGAATGTGATCACTGCCCTGAACTTCCTTTCAGAGTTGTTTGAAGGGGCTGATTAGTGATTTACAGTGAGTACTGGAGGTAAATGGTCAAATTAGGTAGCTGGGCTTATGCAAAACTCAGTAGTGTTAAAAACTGTATAAACGGGTAACGTGTTTAACCCTTTAGGGTCTGATAAATACTATTGCTGTTTGACACTTGTGGGTTCAAGAGCAAACACTTATTGAGAGCCTACTCTGCATAGCACCGTGATCAGGAATCACAACTGTGAACAAATAACACCATGTAAAAAATGCTTCAATTGCAGGTAGGGTTTCCAGGGGGGAATTCCTGCCCGTTCTCAGGAATTTTTTTTGCTTTCCTGTTCCCGAATCCCGAGATATAAACTGTTTTCTGTTCTCCATGATGAATCGTTTCCACAAAGTGATGGCTGATACTACCAACCACCGGGGTCCAAGGAGCCGATTTTCCCGATTTCCTGACCAACTTTTCTTGGGATTCGGGAACGGAAAAGTGAAAAAAATTCCTGAGAACCCTAGCTCTAAGTAGGAAAAATGTCTAAGAGATACATTATGAGTAGTACATTTATTTCCCATTCGGGTATTACTGGGTTCAAGGAGCCAATTTTCCGATTTCCCTGCCAACTTTTCTTGGGATTCAGGAATGGGAAAGCAAAACAAATTCCTGAGAACGGGTGGGAACTCCCGCCTGGAAACCCTAATTGCAACGACCAAGTGAACAGTTCTTTGAGGCCACCCAGGTGATCAGAGCACTGTTTCACCTTCTCGCTGACAAACGTGTCTCCTTCCTGGCATAGCTAGGCTCCTTGAAAGAGCAGTTCTATTCACTTTTCCTCGTATGTCCAGGCTGCTCCTTACGCACTATAGCTTATCCTCAGGCCAGTGAAACAGCTCCTGACATTATCCTAGTGGCCGGATCCAATGGGCAGTGCTAACCCCACCAGGCCTCCTTGCCTCGTTTGCTCTTCCTTCTTTCTTCACATGTTTTATCTTGAATTTTCAGACCCTGCTCTTCCATCTGCCTTTCTATTCTCTCCCTTCCACTGGGTCCTTTCTTGTTCCTTAATGCTGGCATTCCCTGGGGCTCTCTTCTGGGTCTTTGCACATCTTGCAATCCCTCTGAGATGACTCCTCCATGCCCTGTAACCGCCATAGACTGATAGTCCCAAATCTCCAGGCCTGCTCCACCTCTGTGACCTGAATATCCCACAGGCACCGTATCTTCCCCCAAACCTCCTCTGCTGCTGTCCTCAGTCACCTCAGCTTCAAACTTAGGGATTCATATTCCTCTTTGCTTACGCTTCCCTCTCCATATACCCACCCGGTTCCCTTCTGCTCCATGCCTTCTGTGACTGTCTTAGTTCAAACCCCTCTCGCAGTGACCTCCTGACTGGGCTCCTCCTGCCTTTAGATCCCCCCTTCAGCCCATCCCTGCGTTGTCCCTAGATTGACCATCCACTGACAGTAATGAGAATGATGACAGCTGACATTTGCTGAGCACCAGATGCTATGCCAAGCCCTTTGCATGTATCTCATTCAGTCCCTACAACAACCCCGTGAGAACAGGTGTACTTGGTACAGTGATTTTACAAAATGAAGACGAGCAGAGAGCACTGCAGGGGTGGGGCTTCTTGGCAGGAAATACACTCTCGTGTTAAGAATTGGAGTCATAAACATCTGGTATCTTCAGGGTGAACTAGGCCTTGGGTTCCAGTTCAAGCTCAGTAACTTACTAACTGAGAACTTAGTCAAGTCCTAAGAGCCCCAGGTGTGGGGAATAACATGCATCTAAGAGGGCTGTTATACGGACTGAAGAGAAATAGCTATAAAACCATAGTGCTGCACCTGAACTATAGTAGATGCTAAAAAAATAGACTTTACAATCAGTAGGGGTAGTATTCAAAATTACTTTACTCTCTGGTGCTTTAAAACATTCATCTTCTGACAATGAGACTTTATCATACGTCTCTAGGAAATCTTGGAAGTTATGCTACTTACAATCCGTCAGGATATATTCCTTCCTTTCTCAAAAAAGAAGTGGGGTCAGCTGGCCAGAGGATACACTTAGCACCTCTCAGTCCAACAGCTTCAGGTAAGAACAACTTTAAAGTTTTTGAGAATTCTGATCTTTTTCAGTTTCCACAGTCACTTTTCCTGAGTGAAGACTTTTAAGTTAGTCTCACCTTATTAACAATAGTTCTAATTGTTTTGGCAAAATGTCCTGGTTTTCTTCCAAAGCTGTGGTTTGAGAGTCCAGTAATTATAAGAAGAGCTACCTCTAATTAAGCGTTTACTCTCTGCCAGCTACACGGATTGTGCCAGCTGACCCTCACAGCGACCCGAGGAGGTAGATCTCTTTTACAGATGAGGGAACTGACACGAAGTAATTTACCTGAGGTCACACAGCTAGTAAATGGTGGAGCCGGGGCTGAAACTCAGTTTGTCTAATCCCAAAGAGTGAGTATGCGCTGTATCACGAGATGTGAGAAGATGCCTTTTTCAGAGCTTCCCACCCAGTACGTGGCACAGAGTGAAAGCTTAATAAACGCTGAGACTGTCCTGTATCCATTAGCAGGCAGTTCCGCTATGGCTCCGTTGTAGAGTGTAGAACTGAACTGGGGCAGAACTTCACCGGCGTGGCTTTGCCGGTGTTAGGTGGGGACAGGGTTTACCCTCCACGCTCCAATGTTATGCACTGGCGTGGCATGTGACAGCCACATTCAGGGATAAGCTCTTGAAACTGAGAGTGGTGATTCTGTACTTGAGCTGACCAAATGTGACTATGAATGTTCTCTAAACTACTGTAATCTTATTAAAGCACCTAAAATAAACATTAACGTAGATAATCAGAAGTTTGATAAGGTAGCTAGTTGTAGTTTAATTTAAAAGTTGACTCCAAAAGTACTCTCACAGCCTATCCTAACCAGGAACTTATATTAAAACTCCTAATTAGGGTTGCAAATCTTTAAAGTTCACATTAGTGGAGCTAAAATTGTAAAAAGCACCGGACTTCTGTAATTCTCTATTTCTTACCACAGTAGAGCTGCTTAAGCAGTACTCAGTTACCTTATCTGTGGAAAACAAAAAATTGCTTCATTATCTCTTTGCTGAAACAAAATAAACATTGTATATACAGCAATCTTTTTTATAAAGCCTCAAATATTTTAAGCCAGCTTTACAATGCGTTGTTAGCCATGGCTTAGTAGCAGTATTTAATATAAAAGCAGAAAACCATAATGTGTCAAATTATTTGTTTATCTGAGTCCCTGCTCTGACAAGGTGAAAGCGGGTATTTTAAAACATATTTTTATAAGATAGTGAAGACCTTTTTATAGTAATTAACCTTCAGATTAGCATGCATATTCCTGTTTTCATTTTTAAAGTAAATGCTTTTTCATAACTTTTCATCTCATTTACTCTGCTTATCAGATTTTTCTACAGATTGTGATAGGAGGAAAGGTAAAAAAAGAAGTAAATATTAATCATTCTCAAATGGTCGATGCAAATCCTTAGGAAAACATTGTTCTGTAAGAGATGTGTCTTCCAGTCCTCCCACTTGTGTGAGTTTCCCACAGGAAAATAAAACCAGGTCATTACCATATTTATTCAACTATTTCCCCTGCTCTCATTGTGTCTCTCTCTGCTGTTTTTCTTCCTCACCCTCAAATTTTGAGAAGCAAAGTCAGACTCATGTCTTCTCCCCGCCCCATTTTAACCTCTCATCCCAAATTGTCTAGTACCTCCTCATCCCGCTTGGACCGTAACAAGGGCTCTGAGAAAGGACTTCTTTCATCCACAGCTGCCCTTTGGGGGCCCTGTTCTAAGAGCTCTACGGACATTAACTTATTTAGTCCTCCCAATGTCTCTACTATTATGATCTCCATTTTACAGAGTTGAATCTTGTAAAAGTTATACAGCAGTGGCACTGATTACATTTTCAACCAGAGGCAAATACCTTTTCCTTTAGAAAACATTTTCTACGGGAAGTTAAATGCCCTTGATAGGACACATGCAGTTTTTACAGTGAATGCACAGCCAGTATTACGGGGCTGCTTGTCTGCTCCCGGGAGTGGCGAGGTGCAGGGCTTGGTACAGCTAAGGCACAAAGGCACTTCCTGCCATGAGATCTGGGCACCTCTGTCAGCGACTAAGGTCTTGACCAAGGGTGTTTGAGTCCTGAAACTATTATTTCTCAGAAAGGAATCCTAATGTCAACATTACTGCCTTCTTGGCAAAATGATTCCTTATTTGAAGGTTTTACAAATCTTGGTCTGGACAGTTTCATTCAAATGCATTGAGGACCCAACTCAGACTTATGTCACGACCTGGGATAAAGCTTCTGTTTTTTTCTCCTCAAGCCCCTCGCTTCCCAGCCAGTAGCTGAAGAACATGTTCCCTTTCCCCTCTCTGAATCCTCCGGGCTTATTGCCTCTTTCTCCCTCCTCCACTCCCATTCCCTCACAGGGCTCTCTCTTCTGCCGTGCTACCATATTGACCTGCACACCTCATGTGTGAGCTCACTAATGGAACAGACTGATGCCTGTCTGTGTCCAGTGGGTCTGAACTAAAGGATGGTTCCGGGAAAACACAATGCACTTAACTGGCCTTTCTGGTTACTCTGTCCCTGCCTTTGTTAGGTAGCTTTTCACTGGCTTCACCTTTGAGAATTTAAAACCAGTACAGGTGGGACGAAATGACCTGTCAAACCACCACGGGGACAGCTCTTGGCGTTCCTGTCCCAACCAAACTACACAGCAGACATGGTGACTGTCGGCAGGGTGGTTCCTCACTTAAAGCTCTGGTGGTCCTTTACACTGAGGTTAGCAGCACATCAGGTCCCATAATTTCCTCTTCCACTCCCAATTTTACAGTGAAAAGTATAAAGCAAAACCAGGGAAACCACACAAATGGCTTATGTTAGGTATACAAGATGGTCACACTCATTTCAAAATTGACTCAGAGGTGAAACCAAGAATGACAGCTTGAAAAGACATTTATCCCGAAGGTAAAGATCAAACAACCCTCCTCAGACAGATCCCAGACAGTTCTCAGTATGAAGAGAGGAGGGATTGAAGATGTTCAAGTTCTCCGTAAAATGATTTACTACTTTGTCACTTGAGATATTCAAGCAACTTTAACATAAATTATTCAGATAGAACAATGAAAATTTTCACAAAATTTTAATCAACCAAATGTATGAATAAAACAAACCTTGTGATGAAAGGTTTGGCATTCTAGGGATGGCTCCCCTTTTAGAGGGATTGTTATCATTCATCCTTTTCCCAATAAAAAATTTCTTGACTCTGAAAACCACATTTTAATGTTTAAAAAGAAATCTATTATGTAGCTCCGTGAAGCCAGAGCTTTACAGGATTCACAATTTTCAATACGTTTTCTGTAGTTATATTGTGTTTGAGTGTTATTTAGATGTAACCACAGAGTAATTTTATAAAGTCACCAACACTGTGGGTATTGCCCATTGAAGCTGAACTTGGTCATCCTAGTTGGGTGTTGCCTATCTAAATGTTATGGGAGTTCAGGGAACCCAAATAAGAAAGAACAGCAGTGGGAGAACTGTAAACCAGAAATAACAGCTCTGAAGCTACTGAAAATTCTAATTGGTGTCAACAAAATACTACACCAGAACTTTTAGTTTTAATATTTAAAAAAAAAAAAAACAAAAAACCCTTGAGACTACTGAATTAACCTTTTAAAGATAAATTCAAAATTTCCCCATGAGAGGATGAGTTGCTTTATTTTGAGTTTAATTATCAAATGAATAAAATTCAATTTCTGACTCTGGTTTCTTTCAGAATATACGTGGAACACAAAAATTGGTCGGGGGCAGGTTTCTGGACCTACTTACACGCCTACAGCCAAGAATCTAAAGATTGTGCCCCGTGCACAGCCAGTTCCCTCTGTGCACGGGAGGATAGACTGGGTGGCCAAGTATGGAGGCCACCGGTAGGAGTCTGGGAAGCCCTGTAGCACTGCTCCAGAATCCCGACCTGGGAAGTGTCTACAGATGTCCGCTTCTACTGAGTTCTGGAAAAACTATGCAATAGTGGGCACTTTGAAGAGCAAAATCATCTCCTATTTTCTTTCCTTAGAAATACATGTTCTTAGCATCGTTGCCCACAGTGCTGATAGATGGGTAGGACTTTACAAAGTATTGAATAAACTATTTGCCAAAGTATCCAGTATTTAATATACAAATTAATAGCTACTAAGTAGAATAAGAAGCTTTTTTTAAAAAAATGCCTCCAGAAAGTGTTTATAGAGTGTTTTAGTTTTCATTTGCTGTATATTTACCTCAACTACTGGATATTTCCTCATTGGGCCTCAGAGGTATGTTGTTTTTGTTTTTTATAGCGATTAGGGAGACCACAGATGTTTGTGGGCTGTCAGTTCTAGTTCTTATGTGGCCATCGCTTCTCGGCCTTTTGGCTAAGATCAAGTGTAGTTCTTATGTGGCCACGGCTCTACTCTACCACTTTGGCAATGGCAGAAAAATGATAATTTATTATTTTTCTACTTTGAAATTACGGAAGCAATAGTAATGCCAATCTTTAGTGGGATGTCTTAGAAATTTATCATTAACAGAGATTTCAAAATCACACCTCCTGATTTTAGTGGGAAGAGTCTGGTGTTTATTTGAACCAGTACAATTGCTGTGAATTCACAGTAACTGTCAAACCCAATGGCACGATGACTCCCAAGGGACCAATTCATGGTTCTCTCGGTCTTCACATCAACAACGTTCTTGAAACTGTAATGTGTGTCCATCGGACTTTCAAAATCCATGTTTCCGTGTTCCTACCAGGTATAGCGTGGGTGTGTCAGCCAGCTGTGTCAGCCACAGAGCAGACTCTTGCTCTGCTGCTGCAGACCACACACCCAGCTCAGACCTGCACACGTGCTCTGAAGAGCAAATCCACTCAGCTGCTGTGACAGTGATTTCACTCAGTACATTTTGTGTTAGTTTTATTTCTAAATTGGTATTTAAAATAGACATTTTGAACTCACGACTATATAAACCTGCCATTTTATGGACTGGGCGTTAGGACCGCACATTCTTTTTAAAGAGTAATGTTATCAACTACTGATATTGTATTTTATGACTGTAACAAATTCTAATGTAATTGGTGTCATCTTGTAAACATTCAAAGGCACATTATAATAATAATATGGTGTTTTGTATAGAAGATTCAGCTCACCTTGTGAAAAATGTTAAAATCTAAAGAGTAATTTATGTTGGGGGTAATGGTTATATATGTTTGTACAGTTTTAATTACTGTCTCAAAGCTAAAAAATGCATTTATGTTGCTGGGACTTTTAAATTCTAAATATTAAAAATGATATGTTTACCCACTGTTTTCTATACATTTTTAAACTTTATACTCTGTGAGGCCTCGTTGTTGTTTTAGTTAGCTTATTTTTTTTTCAGCGGTTTTAGATTTATAGAAAAACTGATTGGAAAGTACAGAATTCAATATGTTAGGTTGGTGCAAAAGTAATTGCCATGTAATCACAGACCAATTAGAAAACCAAAAACCAAAAATGTGGACAAAAGATATAAACAGTTCACAGAAAATATATCACTGGTCAATAAATATATGAAGAGACGCTTAGTAGCTCATAACTAAATAATTAAAACAATTAGTATCTTTTGCTTAGATCAAGGCTGACTCGCTGTGGTCTGTGAACCCAACCCAGCCCGTTGCCTATTTTTGTGCAACTGGCAGACTAAGAATGTTCGGGGTTTTTTTTAATCAAAATAACATGGTTTTTAAAAACTCAAAATAAGATTACTATTATGTAATATGTGAAAACTAGCTGAAATTCAAATTTTAGAGTCCATAAACAGAGTTTTGTTGGAACATAGCCATTGTCACTCATTTATGTATTAATGAGACTTTTGCTCTACAAAGGCTGGACAGAGACAATATGGCCCGCCAAGCCTAAAATATTTACTCTCTGGCCATTTATGGAAAAAATTTGCAGACTCCTAGCTTAATTTGTCAAATATAAAAAGTCTGATAATACACAATGTCAGCAAAGGTGGAGAAAGAAAATCTCAACTACTACCAGTGGGAGTGTAAATCAGTGCAATTCTTTGGAGGACAATTAAAATTTTAACTGCTCATCTGCTTTGACTCAGCTTTCAGGAATATAACTTCAAGATTCATTTACACATGTGCACCAGCATTTCGATAGCGATGTTCCTTGGTACAGTATTCTCTGTAATAGCAAAAGGCTTTAAACAAGGTACTTTTCTAAGAGTAGGGGAATGGTGAACTAGACAGTAACATCACAAAATGAAAAAGCCATTGAAAAGAATGAGGTAGGTCTCTATGTCCAGATAAGGAAAAGGTGTTAAGTGTAGCACAGTGTAGCAAAGTGTATTACAGTGTTTATCCTGTGCCCTCATTTAATGTTAACTATAACCAGAAAGGATACGTTTATATACTGTTTCCCCGAAAATAAGACCTAGAGGGAACATCATCTCTAATGCATCTTTTGGAGCAAAAATTAATATAAGGCCTGGTCTATTTTACTATAAGACTGGGTCTATAATATAACATAATTATAATATCAATATAATACCCAGTCTTATATTAATTTTTGCTCCAAAAGATGCATTAGAGCTGATTTCCCAGCTAGGTCTTATTTTCGGGGAAACACGGTACTATATATTCTCAGAACACTTCTGGGCCTATAAATAAGGTAAATAATGTTACCTCTTAAGTTGAGAGATTAAGAGCCTGTAATGGGAAGATTTTATTTTACTGTACATCCTTCTGTCTTGTGTGCATTCTTAATAAGACAAGAATATTTTGTCTTAATTTTAAACAACCTTGTTAACTAGGGTATTTTTTTATAATTTTGGAGTGAGAGAGGACTTTATAAAGCAAGGTAACAGATCTAACTATCTAAAAATGTAGACATCATAAACAAAGTTAAAAGACATGCAATAGAATGGGAGAAAATGCAATATACAACAGAGGATACTCATCATATACACAAAGCTCCCACCCATCAACAACAAACAACAAAAATGAGGAGGAAATGGATTAAGTTCAAACTCTTTAGGCTGGGATACCAAAGCCATCTAGATTCGATCTTGCCTTTCAGTCTCATCTGCTGTAGCCTACCTCATATCCTCTAGTTACACCAAACAATCTGTAGTTACCGACTGTGCCAGCGTCACACCTGAGGCTCTGCACATATTACTCCTTCTCCACCTGCAACATGTGTCCATCCTTGTCTACGAATTCCTCCTTCTTCAACACTCACCTCAATCATCACCTCCTCTGTGAAGCCCTCCTAGACTCCCTAAACAGAACTGACCACTCCCTTTTGTGTGCCCGGGTGGTATCTACCTCTATTATGCATTTATTTCTATATTGCCTTTGTTTAGACATCAGTCTTCTCTACTAGACTCCATAAGGGCAAGCTACTGTTTGTTCTTTCCGTCCTAGGACCCAGCATAATCTCAGGACAGTAGTTACTCAGGAATCTTTCCTGGGGAAGGGAGCTTGGCAAGGGAACTGTCAGGGCTGCCTGGCAACAAACGACTCCCCTCAATCCACCAGTCTGTGGGTAGCCTTAGAATTTTCAGAGCTGACTACTGGTGATCCACTTTAGACCTAAACTAATCCCCACGTTCAGGGAACCTTGCCAGTCTGATGCTAGGGCCCCCTCCCCTAGAATTGAAGGCCAAGCTTGATGTCCTCTGGAAACACTGCAGACAGATGAAAAACCCGGGCCAACACGGTGATTCAAAATCCTATCAATGGAAGCCTGGGTGGACGGCAGCTTTAGACGGTCTACGGCCTTCCGATGCCTACACCATCACAACGTAAGTGCCATGGATTGTCAACAGCCAAGTAGTAGCGTGTCGTGCCAGTGCACACACATCACATGCACACGTGCATGGGCGGCTGTGTCTGGAGGATGGAAAATACTGACAAGGATTATTAAATACATTTAACCATAATATTTTAGGTAGCTATTTATCATGACAACCACCAAAGGGCTAGCTTAGAATCCAAAATGCATCTTTCTGATGAATTAATATACAATGAGTATTGTCTATTTAATCTTCTTCTGTGCCTTGGCCCTTACAATTCATGATTCAAACACCTGGGGAATACCAAGTCACAAATGATGTTCACTTCTACCTGGCCCTCAGAGTACCGGGGTTTCAGGAAATAAGCACAATGATGAATGGAAGCTCTGTAAACACACACAACACACAGACAGCTCTTCACTGCCTAAAAGGACACCCAAGCCACCTGTGGGTGTTCCGACTTTCGCAACACTTAACTACAACCAGTTGTTTCTTTTCTCCCAAATACCTTTTCATAAAAAGCGATTTTTAAAATATAAAAACGGCAGGTCGGTGGCCAGGCTGAGCGGCCAGCAGCTGGCGAGAGCTGTCGGAAGCTGCTGTGAACAGCCGACCAACGACTGGCCACTGGTGACCAACTGCCTCAGCCGGGGAAATGGGGGGAGCACAAGGCTCGTAATACCAGCATGGGCCAGGGAGCTGTGTCCTACACAACTAGACAGAAACAACGGCTTGAACCGGAGTGAAGGGGGGAGGTCGACAAAGGGGGGGAAAAAAGAAAGAAAAAAAACAGGGCAGCTGGTTATCTCAGTTGGTTAGCGCGTGGTGCTCTTAACAAGGTCGCCGGTTCAATCCACACATGGGCCAGTGAGCTGCGCCCTCCGCAACTGGATTGAAGCAACTACCATGTTTCCCCGAAAATAAGACCTAACTGGTAAACCCTAGCATGATTTTTCATGATGACGTACCCTGAATATAAACCCTAAAGCGTCTTTTGGAGCAAAAATTAATATAAGACGCGGCCTTATTTTCGGAGAAACACAGTACTTGACTTGGAGCTGATAGGTCCTGAAAAAACACGTAAAATAAATACAAATTTAAAAATAGATAAAAATAAATAAAAACAGTAATGAAATGTTATTCCTATTTGATTTTCTTT
This sequence comes from Rhinolophus hipposideros, assembly GCF_964194185.1. NCBI lineage: Eukaryota > Metazoa > Chordata > Mammalia > Chiroptera > Rhinolophidae > Rhinolophus > Rhinolophus hipposideros. Next base: position 11,770,399 of record NC_138054.1, on the reverse strand, counting down.
GTCCATTTTCCTTTAGACTGTACAGGACTAATGTTAAGATCACAATAATCCAATTCACCAGGACATGAAATCACACCACATATCTATGAACTGTTTGTAAACATTATCTGGCTTTATTATTTAAGTCATGAATTTGGTATAATTATATGATAAAAGGCAATCACTGACAATGCCAAAAACTATGGAATAACTTTTTAGTCTACATATTTGCAAGTATGTGACATTAAGCACTAACCTTTTCACCACCTACGAGTAATCATTAACAGCAGTACTTGAGAAAAAGACCTGGGCCTCAGTAGACCAAAACCTTGACGAATCTTTGCTGTGATGGGGCTGTCCAAAACTCTTACTTGGATCCTGGTCACATTAAGAGAAATGCATGGTGTAGAATACTGTGCTCTCGTCACAACCCCTTGTGTACAGCACTGAGCATTATGCTTTACAACTGAGCCATACCATATAAAACAAAGATGAGAAAATTCTAGGACTCCTTTCAAGGAGCGTAAGCAAACATTTGTACATAAAATCAAATTACTCTAAATCCAATCAATACCAGTGAGGGTAGAAATAAGCAGCAAATATCCCTTCCTTTTTAAAGAGGAAACTAAAGCAAGGATACCAGAATGTGTGAATTCCCAATGCTGAAAAAAACCAAAGTGAAAATGTATCAGTATCCAGTTCATGTATCCGAAGCAGAGACCAACCTAAGTAATTCAAGTTCCAGACATGTCTTTTAGTTTCACACTGACAGATTAACTAGTTAACCAAAATTTTATTTTTTCTTTTGGTTACACAGTCCTAACCTTAGAAATCCTCACGACAGACCATTTTTAAAACAAACTTCAACACAATGTGTAATCAAATAACTTCCCTTGGTCCTTCACTTATTCAAAATGGGTAATTCCTAAATAAAATATTTAAAACACACTTTCATGGTCCCAAATCTTCCTGCAATGCACATCTCACTCTATGTTCTAGACAGCTCTGGCAACAAAGACAACACAGAAAATATTATTTATTGTAAGTTTTATTTTCATTGATTATTTCATTTAACATAATTTCAAAGTAGGTCTGTGCTCAAAGATGAGCCAAAGAACAGAAAATAAAGGATATCCTAAATCTCATAAGGGATTTTTTTCCACACTGTTCCTCTAGGTAGGGTGTGAGGTTTCAGGGCCCCCAATGTTGACACCTAACATTTTACCCCTTGAGACTTTATGTAAAAATACAGAAAGAAGAAATAACGTCAACATATAAGAATCAAACTATACGAGGGTTAATAAGCTCCCACTTCTTAAGGGTTGTAATAATGACTGATTTTTTTCTCTGCAAAGTTCAGTACTTTTTTTATTTTGAAGTAAAATGTCAGAATATGTAAAAATGCTATACTTGTTTCTCTTTTTATTAGTTTCAGGTGTACAAAACAACATAATGATTAGACATTTACACCCCTCACAGCACTTCTCTTAATACACTAAAAATAGTGCAAGTTTTCAAATTCTTCATGAGTTCAAGTTGGGACATGACTATGACTGATGGGGTCCATTGAGCACACTAATTCCAAGTTTGGCGACCATCAGCAAACTGTTAGGAAAAAAACACATAAACAAAAACGTCAGGTACAGAACAGGCACCTGACTGTCTTTTAAAGGGACTAGGACTCTGCAGGTCACTCACTGCATGGCGAGCAGGTACCAAGGCAAGAGACAGAACTCCCAACCCTGGAGGCAGCAAAGGAAACCCACACCAGGGGGCAGTACTGAGCTAAGGCCTTGGAACAGTACACCATGGGAGCGGGGATTTCTCATCCGCCAATAATTCAGAGAGAACACTGAAGGCTGGAGAGACCACGACCATCCCAGGTCACAGAGCTGGCGAAAGGATGGCAGGCCTGCAGCGGCCCCGTTTACTGCTCTTGACCTCGGTCTACACTGACTAGAAAACATTTTGCTTGACAGCATCATAAGTATCATCAGTGGTGGGTGAGTTAACTTTTCCAAAACAGACTTTTATAAACTCCCACATCTTCAGGGTCTCTTTATTATGCTTAAGGATTGCATTTTTAAAAACAATCTGGTTTGCATTTTATAGTCAAAGTTAATAAGAAAACAGGAATCAATCAAAACTCCCTTCTAGCAATATTTTCAATAATAAAGGGCACCCATACAACTAAGAACCATGGAACCCAGGCTGAAAGTCACACAAGAGCCGCAGTCTTGGCTTTACACTGAATGAAGCTTCTTCCACTGTAGGGAGGAGCCACAATGGACCAGAGAGCAAATGTAAGAGCAATTATTTCCATAGTGAATATGCTTATTTCACTTTGACATTAAATCACCTACTATTTTTGCAGTCTTTCCTATTTGTGAGTAAATTAAATCATTTCGGTTGATGCCCAGCATCAGGTATATTTAAACAAGTTATCTGTGGATGTACAAAGTATTTAGAGCATTAAAGCAAACTCTGTACTGGTGAAGAACAGCAACAGGACAGAAAGTACCTGGCACCAGCAATCAAGCCTGCAGGCATAAATTTTCCAGAGTGGTAGAATCTCATTCCCATAATGCCAGCCAAGGTTCCAGATGTAACTGATGGGAAAAATAAAGAGAGTCAAAGATCATTCCACCTTATATTTGGGAAAACTAAAAGTTACCAAAGTCCCACCTATCTTTCAAGGACCATTGCCCATCTCATACCTCCCAAGCTGGCCGCCCAGATCCTATAGGACTAAGTAGATACTAGAATAAAAGGCCCTCAGTCTGCCTTTCCAGACTCATCTCCTACCAGTATTTAGATATAAATTTCTTAATTTTGTCCACAACCGCTCTAGGTTTTTTTCCCCCCTGTTCTTTGCCAATCCCATTTACCCTGTATGTTCTTCCCACTCCACATGTTAAAATATCCACTGCAATAGATATCGGAGAGAACTGTCAGCAAAAAGGTCTCTGCCCTAACAGGGTTTCAAGTTTGATGGACAGACTTGAAAGATCACACAAGTCAAAAACTTCAAAGCATAGTTTGTGCTACAGGTACAATTAATGCAATACAAATAACATAATAAATGGGGGATGACCATGAAAGGATGTGCTGAGGAAATGAAGACTGAGCTGAGATCTCCACACTTGATCTCAGCCAAAGGCCAAGAAGCAATAGAGCAGAGATCTCTGTAGTCACAGTTAAACAGCTAACAGGGGAGGAAAGCACATTCCAAGCAGTGGGAATAATATACGCGGAGCCTGGTGGCAAGAGGCCTTGTGCTCAGAGACCAGTATGACGCAGAGATAAAAATATGGCTAGTGAGGAAAAGGGGCCAGACCATAAAGAGCCTTAAAGGCCATATTAGGGATTGTGGTCTTCATCCTAAGAGCAACGAGAAGCCGTGAAAGGATGTTACGCAGGGAAGAGAGAGGGATGACTGGGATGGAGGCAGTGGCTGTGGAGAGATAGTGGAGGAGATAATTTAGGATATGTTCTGGAAGTAGTGTTGGTAGGACTTGCTGATGGATCAGACATAAAGATGGAGAGGAAGAGTGCAATCAAGACCTGAATGGATGGAGAACACCAGCAGACCCAATGTGTGTGAGGACATGAAGTCAGGCTTTGAGACATCTAAAAGATCTCAAGCAGACAACTGTATATATGAGTAAAGCTTGGAGAGAGATAAATTTGTGAGTCATTTATGTATCAGTGGTAATTTAAGGCGTGGGCTTCAATGACACTGTCAAGCGAGCAAGGATAAAGAAGATAAAAAGAGCAAGGCTTTAGGAACTTTTAATATTAATGGCCCTCCCCCAAAAATGATGGGACAACAAAAGAGAATGAGAAAATAAAAAGGAAAAGCACAAGAGTGAAAAATGGATTGCTGTACTGTGCTGAGTACAGCTAACCAGCTGAATGAAACAAGGACTAATAAATGTACATTGGATTTTGAAAAGTACTGTTTTTCCATGGACAAAGGGGACCCAAATGGAGATTGCAAAGGGCCAAGAATGTCTGAGGTAAGGAAATGAAGATAGGGAATGTAACAGATTCTTTTAGAGAAGTTTCTGAAGGGGAAGAAGGGAAGCAACTGGAGAAGGAAGTGGTGTCACGAGACGTCCTTTTTTTAAAAATGGGTGAAATGAGCACATGTGAACATCAATAAGAGGGATCCATCCCAAAGGTGGAATACAAGTAAGACATGGCACCACTGACAGTGTAAAAGTCCGAGAAAGAGTGGGAGAAGAGACCCAAAGCTGGGGTGGGGGGACTGACTGGTCCTGGAGAGGAGAGAAAAAGGACAAGGGAAGGCTTGGAGGTCAACGGCATGAAGGGAGTCCCCATGTGATGGCTGCTACTTTTTCTTTAAGTAGGGAGTGAGGGTCATTTGCTAGGGTGGAGAAGCGGAAACACAAATGGGAAAGAAAAGAGGTCTGAAAGTCATTCCAGAGCTGTTAGGCAGAGCTGAGAGCTGGCCACCTCCTCCTCCCCCAACAACCCCAAAATCAGCCAGCGCCGACTTCCCTTCCCAGCCCACGCTGACTCGTGCAAACCTCTCTGTTAATAAGCTTGTTCTCCCCTCCACACTTGTAAGGGCCAGAACGGCATGTTTTCTTACTGTGGGTTTGCAGAGCCAGGGAGGAGCCCGCCCTCCTAGCAGTGTCTGACACATGGGTGGAGCTGAATAGAAACACCAAAAGCCATCCTGATAGGAAGTAATCTTCCCTTGCCTGCACTCCTCACTGTCTGCACAGCTCGCAAGGCACGTCAGCAGCCCCAGTCACTTGTTATGTCCCCAATTAGGGTACAGGTTCCTTGAAGGCAAGGCCTCTCTTACACGGTTAGCTTATTGCTCAAGCGCTAATGATTTCAAAATGGGAAAATTTTAATATTGATGAAAACTTAACCCAGGCAGGTGATCCTTTAGTGACGCTCACGCAGACAATGTTCAGTGGACAGTCTCAATGGTTACAAGACGTATACTTGCCTTACACACGTGTAATACTAGTTTCAGTGGATAAATCTAAATCCATGAGGTATGAAAACCGGTCTATGTTCTGTACGTAAAAGACAAGCAGAAACCAGCACAACCGCCCCCTCCTCCATTTTAAAACTTCCCCAGGACTTAGCAGAAGTAGTGAAACTGTCTTAATGTGAAGAACCTGCCACACCCCAACAAACCAGGGCCTCTGGCGGAGTATTCAGTATACAGAGCTGCACTGGGGAGCCAGTGAAGCTGACATACCTAGGAAAACCCAAATGTTCCTCGGATCCTGAGACAGCTGATAGGCACCCAGACCTGCTAAACCACCGAAGAGGAGCCCAGCAGCCAAGGATGGGACACTACCTGGAGGAAAGCAAACACACGCCCGCATTTAATGCCCGACACTCATTTCATTAACAGAATCCACCAGTCTTCTCTTCCCGACAGAGGAAAATAGCAGAGAACTCTCAACACAGTTCACAACCAGAAAGTTCTCAAGCACAAATATGTTTTGTGGAGTTTGCTAAATAGCTCTGGTAAAATTACCAGTGAAGTCGGGGTCATACCACACCATCCCCCTTTCCTGAACAGGGAGTACTTCCACCTATGAAGAAGGGTCCCTAGGCAGGCCTTATAACCTGTCAAGGACTAGAACTATCCATAGGCAGGACCTTGGGCAAATCCCCAAAGGAGAGGGAAATAGGCAACTTAGAAAAAGATTTGGAGGGGTGGCCGGTTAGCTCAGTTGGTTAGAGCATGGTGCCAATAATACCATGGTTGCTGATTTGATCCCCACACGGCCACTGATTTTTATTTTTTTAAAAAAGATTTGGAGAATAAGAATTCTGGGGTGTGTGCGTGTGTGTGTTTTGGGGTCATGATGCAGGCAAGGAAGGGGACAGAAACGAGCACACTTTCTGACACACCCCTGCCTCGTTTAATGAGGAGATTTCAAAAAATGAGCAGGTGAAGACTAGAAGCTTCCTGCTATTTAAGGAGCACAGAGATGGCAGCTTGTGGTCAAGGCTGATGTGTGGCAGTTGATGATAGTAACAATCTACTCCCATCCCTTCCCAGTATCTTTAGATAAAGAGGCAAACACAAGCGGTTCGATAAGAAGCCTGGCTTAGCTCAACCAGATAACCGAAAGTCACGTGCAGGAGGAGGTACTGCAGGAGGCGCTACGGGACTCACGAGAAGCCTGCACTCCAGCTAGAGTGGACTTAACTAAGACTCAACTAAACTGGACTCAAACCAGCCTGCACTTTGGGGAGCCTGGGACTCACTCTTCACCAGGAGCAAGTGCAGCTCTTAGGAGGTTAAGTAACCACAAACCATACCTGCTTTTGCATAGCCAATGATCCCACCAGAAGCAACCAGTGCGGCATAGCCAAAGCCAATCCAATGTAAAGGCACTCTGAAAAACAAGAGTAGCAAGTCAGTGCCAACCAACCATGTTCAAAAAATAAACAAAAAACAAAAAACCTCTCTCATAGGATGGGACTAGAAGGTAGTCATTCCCGAACAATCCTATCGCTGTACAAAAATGTAAATAAAGCCTAGAGGTTAGGTGACTTGCCTAAAGCCACACAACTAGTCAGTGGCAGAGTGGCACTCAGACCCTGGCCTGCCGGTCCCTCCCCTGTACCCCATGCTGCCCCAGCAGTCTACTCCTAGGGCCCTTTCCAGCCCAGGAAGAAACTCTGGTTCGAAGGCCGTGCAGGCTATCCCACTCGCAGTCACTGAGCACTCACAGTGGGCCCGAGTCCTTCTGCATCGTCCTTTCACTCTGTCCAGACCGGAGGTCCCGCGGGGCCTGCACCTGCAGAGGGCTGGAGCAGAGGTGGTTAACAGCACAGTCCTCCGGCAGTCAGCTTCCAGCTGCACCGCCTAGAAGCTAAGAAGTCACGGGCAAGCTACCGACCTCTCTAAGCCTGTTTCCTTCACCGCACCATGAGGCCAACGGCACAAATTTCCTGGGGTTGGTGTGGGCATTACGTGGGGCAATATGTAAAAGTGCTTAGCACACAGTAAATGCTGAGCAGACACCATTTTATAACCTCAACGCTCCTAACACAGGCCCACAGGCAACAGCAAAATTCACTGACCAGCTCTGTACATACAGCTAGTGAGTTCATCTTTTCAACAGCTCACTAAGTCACGTGTTAGTAAATCAGCAAGCGTCTCCTGTGCCCTTAATCCAACTATTTTAATTGTCTCTTGGAGGGGAAGGGCACTGCTTTTCGCCCCTGCCCAAGAAATCACGTTATTGCAATCCTTAACGTTTGTAAAGGTTTTCGCTATTTACTTTTGCATCCAACTCCTAATTCCTGTTAGCTGAGGGCGAGGGGGGCGGGGGCGGGGAGTGGGGGCGAGCCGGGGAGAATAACGTAATCACGACACTACACCTTTGGCAAGGAATGCATCTGACATCCCGCGACGCTACGGCTGGAAGCAACACATACCCCTTTTGTTTTGTTTAAACTACTGCCTACAGAAAGGGGGCTTGGAATCCCACCCAGAGACATTAATTCGGAGCGGCAGTGCGATACCGAGGTTTTTAAGGAGATGAAGCAATAACGTCTCCAGGAAACTAAATACTACACTATTTCGGTAAGCATTTGCCCGCAGAGCTCAAGGTTTCCGCAGGATTCCCAGCCTGTTTTGAGGAAAGCAGAAACTGCGCTACTACAAAAGCAACTATCACGCAGCCTAAAGCCCCCGCCTGGATCTAGGGGACAGAACAGGCGGCAACGAAACCTCTTATATAATTCCACAAAAGTCAAAACAAGCATACAATAATTTCCAAGTACCAGAATCGCTCCCCCGAAGATTGCCAGTCGACGACGCGCGAAAGCCGTGAAGCTAGGACCCCGGCGCCGGAAATGTCGCAAAGCGCGCTCTGCGCCCGGGGGGCCGGGAGGGACGTGGGGCGGGGCTGAGCGTGGAGGCGGGGCTTGAGGCGAGGAATCGCTGCACGACGTCTGCGTCAGGGCGGGGCAAGGGAGGGGAGGGGATAGGGGCGGGGCACCGGGAGGGGTGGGGCAGGGGCGGGGCTTGCAGCGGAGAGTCGCCCTGCAAGCTCTGAATCCCGAGGCAGGGCCCATCAGCGCCACGTTCAGCTGCAAGCCCGCCTGGCCAAATGCCTAAAACACAGAGTTCGAGTCGGATTTTGCTAGAGGCCAAATGAGTTGTGCCAGGAAGGCAGTGGAGGCCACCGAGGAGGGAGGAGGTCAGAGGCAGTTCTGAAGCACCCCGTTAATGGAGGGACACATTACTAGGTGGAAGCTAGAGGCAGGCCATCCGGGAGGATTGTCACTACCCGATCACGTTGCCTGCCTACAACGGAAAGGACCACTTTCTACCTTGGGAGAATGTGATGACCACACGCTAGATGACTGGCTCACCTAGGTGTTTATTTTAGGGAGTAAGGCTACTTGAGAAGCATCTTAAAAGGGAGAGAGGGCAAGTTACACATAATTTCCAACTTCCTCTGTGATGTCCCAGTGCCCACACGACATTATGTCAACTCCCACTCCAGATCTGCTTCTCTTCCCTGCCTTTCCTGCACCATTCACTCAGTTGCTGTACACCAAAATTTGGGTGTCATCCTCGACGTCTCTTCTTCATCCCTCACAAGTATCAACATGGATAAATCTTATAAATGCAATCTTGAGTGAAAAGGAAATTGCAGCACATACACACTCTAAAGTAACAAGTTTCCACTTACAACAGCTCCTGCTTCTAGATACGTGTACTGTATCTGACTTTAAACAGCCAAAGCTGGTAATAAGAACTCTGAGCTCTTCCTACTGGAATTGCCAGACCCTCATACAGATGTCAGACAACAGACATGAAATATGCTCAAATGGGCAGAGGACCTGTGTATCTCCAAAGATGATATACATATGGCCAATAAGCACATAAAAAGATCCTTAACACCATTAGTTATTAGGAAATGCAAATCAAAAGCACAATGATATACTACTTCACACCGACTACGACGGCTATTAGAAGAAAATAAGTGCTGGTGAGGATGTGGAGAAACTGAAATCCTTGTGCCTTGCTGATGGGAATGTAAAGTGGTGTAGCCACTGTGGAAAACAGTTTGGCAGTTCCTCAAAAAGTTAAAGATACAATTACCATGTGACTCAGCAATTCCACACCTAGGTATATACCCAAAAGAACTGAAAACAGGGACTCAGAGACTTGTATGTCAACATTCATAGCAACATTATTCACAAGACCCAAAAGGTGAAAACAATCGAAGTGTCCATCAACAGATGAATAAACAAAATATTCTATATACATACAACGGGATACTATTTAGCCATAAAAAGGGATGAAATTCTAACACATACCACAATATGGATGAACCTTGAAAATATCATGCTAAGTAAGCCAGATACAAAAGGACATGATTACAGTTTCATTTATATGAAATGTTCACAATAGGCAATCCATAGCAACAGAAAGGAGAAGTTACCAGGGGATGGGGAGAGAGGGAAATGGAGAATTGTCGCTTAATGGGAACAGAGTTTCTGTCTGGGTGAGTAAGTTTTTGAAATATTGATGATGGGCACACAACACTGATAATGCCACTAAATTGTACACTTAAAATGGTTTAAATGGCAAATTTTGTTATATATAGACTCAACCACAATTTTTTTAAAAAAACTGTCAAGTTCATGAAAAACAAGGAAAGACTGAGAAAATGTCATAGATTGAAGGAGACTAAAGAAACATGACTAAATGCAATGTAGTATCCTGGAACAGAAACAAGCCATTAATGTAATAACTGGTGAAATCTAAACAGACTACAGTTTAGTTAACAGTATTGTAGCAAAGTTAATTTCTTAGTTTTGACAAATATACGATGGTTATGTAAGACATTAATATTAGAGGAGGCTGGGTGAAGGGTTTTATGGGGACTGTGATCTTTGCAATTTGTCTGTAAACCTAAAATTATTCAAAGAGACAGAGCTAGACTGGGTGAACTTGAAAGCCCTGCCAACTCTGGCAGCCCATGACTCTGATCCATAAAGGCACCTTTATTCTTTAGAGCTCTACAGGGGTGCTGAGGTCTCTCACAAATCAAAAGCTGCAAGTCAAAGCGTGTGAGGAAAGGTCAGGGATTGAGTGCAGTATTAAAGGGATCATTTCTCTCCTCTTAATGTCTCCTCACCCCTCTGCTTAGTCTCTCCCCAACTTTCCTTTGTCCAACATTCGCAATCAATGCAGGTGAAACAGGAAATGGAAGACTTGTTCTTTAGGCTTTAAATCCTTCACTGAGCCTTGAACTCTTTCCTGTTTGTAGGCCAATCTCATATACTTTTATTACCAGCACTTTGTCTCGAGTTAGACCACCCCTTTGCCACCATGGGTATGATGGTGGCTAAGAGCACCAAGATTTTGGAAACCTGAAACCAAAGGAGCTCCTTAAAAAACTGGTATCAGATGGAACGTGCAACTCACTTCTCTGCACCAGGAAAGAGGTCGAGGCTCCAAACTGCAATGAAACTACATAGAAGTTACCATCCTGAATTACTACAAAAATTTTGGCACCACAGGGATTCCAATTTACATGTTAACATAACTAAAAACCAACAAGTCTGTATGTAAAGCCTCTAAAGGCTTACCTTTCATAAAATAAAAATAATACCAAACTCTACTATAGATTTTATCTCCTTTTTATTTCTGATCCCAACCCCCCACCGTTTTTGAAGCCCCCTTCGAGATCTCAGACATCAAGGTGACATCTATTAACATCTGTTGACCAAATGACAGCATATGTTCCTACTACTAAGATGATAACGGTAGTAACGGCTGGCCTTTACTGAGTACTGGCAACATGCTAAGCACTGTTCTAAAGGCTTTAAGTATATCGACATGTTTGATCTTCATAACCTATGAAGCAGGCAAAGACTGTCATCGTCATACACATGGGGAAACTGAGGCAGGCACACAGAAATAAATGGATGAGCCCAGGTTTGAACCCAGGCTACTTACCTCCCGGGCCCCTGTCCTTAATCACTAGGTGACTCTCTCTGTAACCCATGTCTTGTATCAGAGATTAGACTTGGGAATAGGAATTAACAAAGCCCGCAAAACTCCTCAGTTCTCAAAGGGTTTTTTATAACAAAACAAAACCCCACCTATAATATCCCCAATTCTCTAATCTATTTTGAAACTGTCAAATTTTTTAAAGGTCAGTCACTGGCAAAATAATTCAGTGACATTTTAAAGTTTAAGTCAATTTTATAAATATAAATCAAGAAGCAAGTAAACACAGGCTATTTAACGAGAATATGAAAGTTCCTACACTCTATGGGAATAGATATTTTAATAACAAGGGTTTGTGGATCACCATCACCCTAAAGGGATGACGTTGCACTGACGCTGACATCTGCTGGTTTCATTAACAACTTGTCAAACTGAATGACTCACATTTATGGATGGTGTTGCAAAGTACTCGTACAAATGGGAACCGGCTAATATGCTGGGATTGCTGGCAACCAATAAGACAAAATTTCACAGAATACGTCAAATTCTGAGCTCAGAAAGGATAAAGGGCTCAGGGTTAAGTAGGGAGTTTGGTGACAGAGTTAGAGTTAAAACACAACTCCCTTTCCTAGGTTTATTAAGAGCACTTTGGAGAGTTTAACAGTCACCCTTCTAGTTATGTCCTCCTAATCAAGTATCTTCACTTTCGATGAGATGAGCTAAAGTAACTAGAATTACTCACAAGCAACCATGTGAAATGATGTTATGGAAAAGCAAAGGTAACGATATTTTGAAAAGACTTCAGGATCCTATACTTTCTGAGAACATAACATAAAATATCCAACCTAAGTTTTTAACGAGGCTAAAATGTCATTTCATTCTTTCAGTTAAATGCTGCCATCAATTAACAGCCGATGAAAATGTCATATGTATTTCCTAGACACTGGAATCAAATATATGGAAACTGCATCAAGTAACTTCTTTATGATAAGCTGATCCCACATCATTATTCTAGAGAGAATGGCATGAGGGGAATTATTTGTATCCATTTTCAATCTGAAACTCTATCGAGGGAATGTCTATTTCCAGGAAGACGTAGTAGACATAATTTCCCGTTCTTCCTAAAGACACAAAGAAACCACGGCTATCATGTATTGACATATAAGATTCTGAAAGGTGGAGGGAAAGCAAACCAACTACAAACTCAGGACCAGAGGAACAATGTGGTAGTGAACTCCCTAAATTGTTTCGCCCCATACACTCTAGATTAGGAGGCGAAGAAATTGGCAGCCCAGAAATGCCAATGGTGCAGACAAGAAAAGCCCCAACAAAATCCAGCTTTTTCTAAAGGACCAGGAAAGCAGTAGCCTTGCAAGATAGAAAATGTTTAGACAATAACCACTCGACTCCAGCCAAACACCACAGAAAAAAACCTGGTCCCACTCTGATCCATGCCAGCTAAGTCTTAGTGGGAGCCTCAGCTTTCAGCCTCAAGAGGCCGTAATAAGGTGCCCCTGCCCCTGCTGGGTGGTGTCAGAAAAGATCTTTCATCCACACTGGCTGATACAAGTCCCCTCTCCAGTGTCAGTGGAGACCCCACAGGGATCCAAAGCTCCCACCTCTGCCCGGAAGCAATAAGCTTTGCCAAACCTGTTCAGGAATATTTATAGTGGCTTTATACGTATATAAAAACTGGAAACAACCAGATGTCCTTCAACAGATGGTTAAACTGTGGTACATCCACACCATACCACTCATTAATAAATATCGAGTATGTAATAATGTGGATCGATCTTCTAGAACTATACTGAGTGAAAGGCCATCCCTCCAAAAATGTGTAATTCCACTTATTATAATTTTGTCAAATATTAGAGACAAATAATAGATGAGTGGTTGCCAACGGTTAAGGAGAAGGTGGAGTGTAAAAGCACAGGATGGAAGAAGCTATAGGACAGCATGAGGGGTCCTTGTGATACAAGTGTTCCGTATTTTGATTGCATCATTTTTCACATCCCAAATATATTTTACTATAGTTTCCAAGATATTAACATTGGGGGAGACGGCAAAGGGTACATGGTATTTCTATGTGTTATTTCTTATAACTTCATTGAATCTACAATTATCTCAAAAAGGTGAATTAAAAGAAAATCCACTACTCCTTTTCAAGTTCTTGCTAGTGCAAAAAGGCAAGGCAAGGAAATAAAAGGCGTAAGGCTGGGAAGGAAGACATAAACCTCTGTTCACAGGTGACATGATTATCTATGTAGAAAATCCGAAAGAATCGACAAAAAATCTACAATTAAGTGATTCCAGCAAGGTTGCAAGATACAAGATTAATATGCAAAAGTCAATTGCTTTCCTGCAGACCAACAATGAACAAGTGGAATTTGAAATTATAAACACCCCTTACATTAGCACCCCCCAAAATAAAGTACTTAGGTTTAAACCTAACAAAATTGTCAAGATCTGTATGAGGACAACTACAAAACTCTGATAAGTGAAATCAAAGAACTAAACAAATGGAGAGATGTAGTCGCACAACAGCCTAGCCAACTGTCCCTCCATGTCTTTCCTTAAGGAAAGAAGAGTCTGTGAGATGGTGCCTTTCTGGGACTCTGTTCCATCCTTGTGTTTACACCTTATGTCTCTCTGTCTGGTCCCCAAAAGACGGTTTGCAGCCAAAGACGGGTAAGATATCTCACGGGAGATACAACCTAAGCCAGGTGGAACCGAGTGGGGACCCCCAATGAGCTGCCTTAGAAAAATATGGGAAGGGGCCTTGCCTCCCCTTGCCCCTGCCTGGGAAAGTCTGTTGCGGGCTCTGGCTTTTCCCTCACAGCTGTCAGAAAAATAATGAGAACAGAGACCAGTTATCTCTAATATATGAGAGACTTGACATTGAGAAGATATATACCTTACGTAAGATATCGTGGGACCTTGTACTTCGGCTGTTTAAAGATTAAAATAATTGGCTTGGGATGTTTCTATGATAAATGAGTCTCACAGACCGTGCCATAAAACAGTTACTCCCTTGCATACTCATCAATAAAAGCCTCCAGTGGGCTTTGTTCAGGGCTCCAGTCCTCTGAGACTGAGAGACCCCTGGCCTTTGGAGAGATTTAACTGCATTAAGTCTGTTTGTTTCTTTCTTAAAAACTTAACCCAAACCGCCCCTTCTTGCATCCTCACTGCCCGTGTTGTGCTGGACGCGACAGAGAGATATTCCACTTTGATGGATAGAAAGACTCAATATTGTCAAGATGTCAGTTCTTCCCAAGTTGATCTAGTTTCAATGCAATCCCAATCAAAATCTCATCAAGTTATTTTATGGATATGGACAATCTGATTCTTAAGTTTATATGGAGAGGCAAAACACCCAGAATAGCCAACACAATACTGAAGAAGAACAAAGTTGGAGAACTGACACAACCTAATTTCAAGACTTACTATAAAGTTACAGTAATCAAGACAGTTTGGCAAAAGAATAGACAAGTAGATCAATGGAACAAAATAGAGAGCCCATAAAGAGTACACTATATAGTTAATTGATCTTTGACAAAGGCACAAAAGCAACACAATGAAGCACATAGTCTCTTTGAAAAATGGTGCAAAAAACATGCAAAAAAAAAAAAGTTATGTATACACAGACCTTACAGCTGCCACAAAAATTAACTCAAAATGGATTGCAGATCTCAATGTAAAATGCAAAACTATAAAACTCCTAGGAGGTAACCCAGGAGAAAACCTAGATGACCTTGGTATGGTGGAGCCTTTTTTTGACACACCAAATAAATATATGGTCCATGAGAGAAATAACAGATAGCCTGGACTTCATTAAAAACTACTGTTCTGCAAGAGAATGAGAAGACAAGTCATTGATGGGGAGAAAATATTTGCAAGGTGCATCTGATAAAGGATTGTTATCCTAAATACACAAAGAACTTTTAAAACTCAGTAAGAAAATAATCAGATTCAAAAAATGGACCAAAGACCTTTACAGATACCTCACCAAAGATATACAGACGGCAAGTAAGCATATGAAAAGATATTCCACATCATGTGCCAGGGAAATGCAAATTAAAACAATGAGATACCACTATACACCTATTAGGTTGTCCAAAATCTGGAACACTGACACCTAACACTGGTGAGGATGTGGAGCAACAGCCACTCTCACCCATGACTGGTGGGAATGAAAAATGGTACAGCCTCTCTGGAAATGGGTTTGGCAGTTTCTTACAAAAACTGAACATACTTTTACCATATAGTACAGCAATCACGTTCCTTAGTATCCACCCAAAGAAGCTGAAAACTTGTGTCCACCCAAAAACCTGCACGTGAATATTTAGAGAAACTTTATTCATAATTGCCAAAACTTGGAAGGAATCAAGATGTCCTCCAGTAGGGGAATGTTAAACTGTGATACATATAAGACAATGGAATATTATTCAGCACTTAAAAAAAATGAGCTATCAAGCAATAAAAAGATATGGAGGAAGCTTAAATGCATATTACTAAATGAAAGCCAATCTGAAAAGGCTATAATACTGTGTGATTCTAACTACATGACCTTATGGAAAAGGCAAAACTATGGAGATAATATATAAAAAGACCAGTGATTGTAGGGGTAAGGGAGAGATCAATAGGCAGAACACAGGAGTTGTTTGAGGGCAGTGAAAATACTCTATTACTTTAACGGGTATATCATTATACATTTGCCCAAACCCATAGAACGTACACTACCAAGAGTGATCCCCAAGGAAAACTGTAGGCTTTGGATTATTATATCAATATAGGGTCATCCTTGGTAAAAAAATGTACCATTCCTGTGATACTGACAATGGGGAAAGCTATCATGTGTGGGGGCAGAGGTATCAGGAAATCTCTGTACCTTCGTCTCAGTTTTGTTATAAACCTTAAACAGCTCTTAAAAAACTAAAGTCTCAAAACAAAAACCATATCTATACTCCTCTCTGTTTATGGGCCTGAAATAAGTTAAAAAAGAGGTAGACAAAAATATCAGACACATAATTTGAGTCATTCCCTAGATGATTTCCTTTTATGAAGTGAGCAGCAACTCCAGTGTCCAAGTGTCAGGTATCTTATTTTGCCTAATCAGGAGGGATTCCTCTGGTGGGCTCATGTACTTGACATCTGTCCAGCTAATGCAAACCTAAAATCCCCTATTAATGTGTCTTTTCAAAACATCCAGTAATCTATTGAGGGAAGAAGAAAAAGATGACAATATTAATCAACTGGCTGAATTTAACACTACCTTTGTCATATTAGCTAATTTTATGGCCTGAAATGGATGGGGGTAAAAAATGGAAATGTCCTTTTCCTGCCCTTAAATTCCCATGTCATCCACTGCTTGGAAACAAAACAATTTAACGAGGTTTGGCAACCTCTCTAATAATCTTCTTATGTACACAGCTCTAAAATTAAATATATGCTTTATACATGCATATTTTATATGTCCATAATTTTAAGTTTGTCCCAACATCCTGATATGAAAATCTTTTTATACCTTTTGTTAACAAAATGTGCATTAAAATTACTAGAACCATTTGAACAAGCTAAAGTAAGGCTGTTTTTT
The DNA here is from genome assembly GCF_964194185.1 of Rhinolophus hipposideros. NCBI lineage: Eukaryota > Metazoa > Chordata > Mammalia > Chiroptera > Rhinolophidae > Rhinolophus > Rhinolophus hipposideros. Next base: position 11,753,837 of record NC_138054.1, on the reverse strand, counting down.
TATTCTTCCCTCATTTAGGAGAAAAATTTGAAAAATAACTTTTATCTACCTCTGGTAAAGAATGTGTTCAAGATTTTGTATTTTTTTAAACTGCATTACTTTGAGAAAGTTCTTTATTTGCCTTACACAACAGTAAAAATTATATATTACACATTAACATACTATATATCACCATATTTAATTAATAAAAAAAGTTGCCTACCAAAAATAGTTTTACCACTGTTTTTAAAAAAAAAACACCTAAAAATTATATAGTGATTTTAAAGCTGTACATTTTCTCCAAAAGAAAAAATTCCTACCTTTTACTCGGGGAAAAAAAAAATAGCTACATTTGAAAAGAATGATTCCATCTAAAAAGTTTTTCTCCTAGGAGAAATCTGGAATTCACTGCATCATTCGTATTTTCTTTTTTCTCTTCTTTTTTTCCAACTTCTCTACCATTTTCCTCTTCTTGGCCAACACCTGGCTACTTCCTTTTGTTGGCTTATTGCTGACACCAGTTAAACCACATTTCTTCGTGTTAGGTTTTGACTGCCTTTCTTCTTCCTGCACTGTATCACCAGTTTCCTTTTTGTTGTCTTTGGACTGCTCTTCTTCACTTACTAAAACATAAGAGACAGTGCATTTAAAGATTGTTTTTTCCCTTTGAAACAAACACAGGCTGACAATAAAGTGAAGTTTTATCTGGATCTCCTTCACTTCTACAATTCAAGAGATAACAGATCATTCCATTTTTATAAATGATCAAATTCATTTACCAGAAGGCGCTGCAGCTGGAAGCTGGCTTTCTTTCGTGTCTGTCACTCTGTCTAGCCACACTCCGAGACATGTCAGCCTGGCCTTAGTGTTTACTTCACAGAGTAAAGATGGGGGAACTTTCTAAAACAAGAAAGAAAAATTCGTAACATGGGAATTTTAAAATAATTACTCCATAATCAAGTCCTTAATTTAAAACACTATTTTCCTGAGCATAAAATATGCTGTTTAGAAGACATTTATTATCTTGATTCATGATTGGTTTGACTATGTCGTTCAGAACCAATTTCTGAGAACTCGGAAATTTTAAGTTCACTAAGGAAAGGGACTATGTCTTGTTCATTTCTTGTTCTTTCAACAAAGAACCTTGCACAAAGTAGGCACTTAACAAACCATATTCACAGAATGTGTTTATGAGAAAACTAAGCATGATAAAGTAAGACAGTGTATGAGAGGGAGACCATCGAAGGGAATTTAATTTTTCAATTATCTCATTCAAAACTATTGTTAGTTCCAGAACTGATCAGGAATTTCCAAAAATTTTTTTAAGTAATGGCAGTATATTTTTTTAACTTTTATTTATTTTAAGTGTGTTTTTCCAGGACCCATCAGCTCCAAGTCAAGTAACTGTTTCAATGTAGTTGTGGAGGACACAGCTCACAGCAGCCCACGGGGGATCAAACCAGCAACCTTGTTAAGAGCACTGCACTCTAACCAACTGAGTTAACCAGCCACCACAGTAATTTTATCTAAAAATTTTTACAGAGAGCCTCAATAAATGAAAAAGAAGAAAGTAGCATTTCCCTGATTGAAACAGCAGTTCTGAGATCCTGGCAGCTCAGACTCACCCATTCCAACCCCTGAACAGCACTGTGGAACCCTAACTTTAAAATCATAAAATCTCAATCAGGCCTGGAAGAGATTTAAAAAGCTTATTAAAGATCTCTGACTTGTGACCCTTAAAAAAAAAAAAATCGCACCTCCCTTAAACTCAAAGTAATACTAATAACAAGACTTGCATTAGAGTATATTTATATTGTGCTCAAACACTGACCTTATCCTGCTTAAGCTTCCACATTTTGATGAAACCATCACTCGATGCTGTAACAATAACATGATGCTCTGGAATTTCAAAACTGAACATGTCTTTTACCCTAGGATAGAAATATTAACATCATAAAAAGATTCTTTCTTCAAATAGTACAATAGTACACACAGTCTTGATTTTTCAATGTTTCAAGTGCTTCCAAACTGCTCCATGAATGTTGCTAAAACATAACTACGCTTCACATCCCATGAGTCAGGGAGTCATTTTTCAGGGTCCAAATTCTAAGATAAAATTGACTATTAACCATATCTTAAGAAAAAGTTGTAAAGATGACTATAACTATAAATAATCAGGTTATCGCAAAGGAAACGTACTATTTTAAACAAAGCCCCTCACCGCAAGAAACGACAAGTTCAGTGTAGAGAGAAAAGTAAGACGAGATGAATCAAGGCTTCCCCCTATACTTCCATTCTTCTCATTCCCAGGGCCACCACCCCTAGTCGAAGTAACTATCATTTTTCTTCTGAATGATAAAAGTAGTCTAATTGCTCTCTGCTTTCACTTTTGCCCACTAACAATTTTTTAAAATGTCAATCAAACCATGTTACTCCCAAGCTTAAAATCCTACAAAGCTAGGATCTGTGTTAGAGTACCACGGGACAGGAGGAAGTGGCTAGGGATATTTCTGAAGCAAGGCTGCCTATAAACGGACAACTGCTGAAGCTGGGTGGTGGGTCTGTAGGGGCTGCTTCCTTAAACTGGTCTATCTATCTTTAAATTTTTCCGTAATAAGAAACACAACAAAACCTACAAAGGCATTTAATGTAAAATCTCAGCTCCTTACGACAACAGCCTACACAGCTGTGCACCATTTGGCTCAATCTGGTCTAGTCTTCTATCTAACAGGTCTTCTATCTGTTCCTAAAATACACGCAGCTCTTCCCTGCCTCAGGATCAATGTGCCTGCCGATCTCTCCCGTTAGAAAGAGTTCCTTTTTTATCCCTAAGGTCCCACTTCCCCTTCCCTGATCACCTTAAGTACGGCCTGTATACTGATTGCATTATTTACAAAGTATTTATCTGAGTATTTACCAAGAGAGATTTCTCAAAACCTTTTACGTATTTAGAAAATAAGAACTAAGATGTAGGAGAACGTACAAATAAAACAAACACATTAAAGTGTAACTCTATACATTATCACCTTTTTTCAAAATTATAGGGAAAAAGCAGGAGCAGTCAGACAGAGCTGGGTTTGGGTCCCAGCTCCGTCACCTAACAGTGGGGTAATCTTGGCCAAGGCACCTAACTATTTACTCTGAGACTCAGTGTCTACCCCTAGAAATAATGAACAGTAAGAGGCAACAGAGACTGTCACAAAACAGAAGTCAGTAATGTCATTTCTTTCTCCTGCAAGAAAAACAAATAGGGTATAAAGGGGGGAGGGAGGGAGGTGAAAAGGGGGAATAAAGCAAAAAGGGAAGACTGGTTGGGGCAAAGTTCAAGATAGTTTAATTTTTTTTTTCCCCGTTCAAATATGGTTGATTCCAAGCCCCAAGTATAATGAAATTATTGGAAAATTGTCTTGTGCAAATGACTAGTCCTGATGACAACTTCACCACTTTCGCATCACTAAAGCCAAGACATTTCCACGTGGGTATCGTATATATGCAGGTATGTCTGTCTCTGCAGTTCTTCATAAAAAACATATACCCTGCTTTATAAAACTACTGCATATATAACACTTATTGGGACACTACACATAAACACAGAAATTGAAAAAAACCAAAAAACCTGTTTTCATGAGCTTTAAATTCACAGAGGCACGTTAGGGAATCAGTGTCAAAAAACCTTACAACTTCTTCATCTCCAGCCACTGCAAGGACCGACTCCTAGGAGAAAAAGAACAGTATCCAGAATGTCATCAACAGTTCTGACCATCGTGTACACACTAAACTTCTACCACTGATTTCTGACCACTTACTGAAACGAACGTAACAGAAGACACTCGCTTTTCATTTGTGATGACGCCACTAACAGACGCTGTGTCAAGTCGATAGACATCTATGTTATTCAGTGTGACAACCACGTACTTCTCTCCTCTTGGGGACCATTCCACTATGTGAGCATCTGTTAAGTTAAAAAACAAAGCTTTTTTAATTTCATAAATAAAAACAAAATGATCAGCAATAATAAAAATAGCAAATATTTATTTTAAAAAATAGCAAATATTTATTCTGTATATTTTCATATCCATTATCTTACTGAATACTCACAACAAACTTATGATACATTTTGCATGTAAAATTTTAGACAATAAACTGGGTAAGTAGAGCTGGTAGGTGGCAGAGCCACAGGAACCCCAATCTAAAATGGGAAGAGAAAGTAACCGAAAGCATTTGCTCTCAGAGGTGTCCATTGTCATGCAAGTACATAAATGTGTATATGCACACACACAAGTGTGTGTGTGTCTGTGTGTAGTCATGTTCCACCAAGGTATTATAAAATACATTCCAAACAAAAATACCCACTTTGTTTTATATTTTTTATGAATGCCGATCTTCCTTCCACAAGATTCCATGTTCTGCAAAACAAGAAGCTCACTTATGGCATGATCATTAACTTCTACTATGTATAAAAGTAAGCACAATGACGACACACTCCAATGACAATTTACTAGATACATGGCTATTTAGAAGAACAGCCATCTTCTTATAGTAACATCTGTAATATTTATTATCAAGCAAGATTAACTCGTTAAAGGAGTATTCCCACATCCCTTTATTTTTCCAAAGGTTTCACCTCGTAAAACATTTGTTAGGACGATGCTCCTCTTTATGTCAAAGCTTACAATTACTGAAATGTAATGTGCATATGAAATGAAATGTAATTTGAATACAGAGCTTGTCGTTTTGTTCCTCCCAGTGTGAAAAGGTCCACTGGCTTTCAACCTTTCCTCGTATCGCAGTATTTTTAAATGGCTGACAGGTGTGAGACAATACAGAAACAGTATCTACTCACTGTAGTAAAAGATACCCTGGCGGTGGGTTCCTGTTGTACTTGGAGAACAAAGACCATCACTTAGTCAAGTTGCTCTTGGGCACTAATGACTTACCTTAACGTCTTATCTGTACCCACAGACAGGGCCAGCTTGCCAGATGGGTGAATAGAAAGGAAGGTCACATGGCCTCTAAAAGGAAACCAACAGTTAGCCCCCAACTTAACTGGCACTTGGAGACCACCCATGGGCAAGAGCAGGACTCACCTGTGCGCTTTAATCGACTTCAGGCACTCCCATTTCTTTGCATCCCAGACACAAATGACACCGTCCTCCGCCCCACTGATTAAGTGCCTGTTGCCATGGAATTTCAGGCAAGTTATTGTGCCTGTGGAAAAACAAAATAGGCAAAAGTAATGCTCATTTTGAATGCAAGTTCCATTTCTGGTTTGAAGGCTATGCTGCGGTAAGTAAAACATCCAATGTAAGTATTACTGAAATAAAGCTTAATATCTTCAGTGAGGAAATTAATTTTTTTAATATAAGTTTCAAGCCTATAAAAATATTTTCAGCAGTTTCTCTTCATATACCTAGGTACAGATTTAAGCTCATAAGTTCACTTTCATGCTCTCAATCTCCATAATCATAAATTTAGGAGCGAGGTGGTAGGATTGTTTGAGCAGAAGTCAATGAAAACTAACCAGCTAACAGCTAACCTGGGGAACAAGCCGCGATGTACAGCCACATGACTTCGACTTTCTAAATAGTTAGCTACCCAATCATCCATAAACCAATTATTATTCCAGAGCTGATTTTGATTCGACTTTTCCAACTTAAAATGTTACACTCTTTCATTGTGCCCTCTATAATCTCCTTCCTATAGTTAACAAATCTTCCTACATCTTTTCAATTTCTTCACAAAACACTTCACTCCCCTACACGTAAACCGATGTCTGGATCTCCTATGAATTTCCCCTACAGCTCTTGAGACTGGGAGATACATTCATTGTCCTCAAATATTAAAAGGCTGAAGGGAGGTGAAGTGATGGAAGAGCCCAGCATTTCTCTAGCTCCCCAAAGCAGTCCATGCCATTATTCATTTATCCTCAAGTGAAATTCCTCATCTTTTGAAGCTTGTCAGCCAGCTTAGCCTCCCTATAGCTCAGGGGTGAGCAAAACTGTCTGCAGAACAAATATGGCCAGCGGCTTGTTTATGTAAGTGCAGTTTTACTGGAACACAGCCTCTCTCATTCAGTTACAAGACGCCTCTGGCGGCTTCGCACCACAACGGCACAGGAGAGTCATCCTAACAGGGACCACATGGCCACTAAGCCTAAGTATTTACTACTTTGTCATTTACAGAATATGAAACCCAGGTCATCATCGTTCGTCTGCACACCTCCTGGTCAATTCTTTACATTACCCTTTATATTGAAAGAGCCAAAGATCTCTGATGTGTAATTTTGCACCCCCCCAAAAATGCACTAAGACTATATGGGCTTACATACCACCATCTCAAAGTGGGAGGCTTTAGCTATCTCTGCCTGGGTTTTCCTCTTTCCCGATTATATTATTTCCTACCCTGGAAATTTTGCTTTCCCACATCTACTCCTTCAGCCCATGACTCCATCTGCTCTCTGGAAAAGAGCTTATCTATTACCAACTGTTAGAAAACCAAGATTAATACGAGGAAGGAAGGAAGGAAATTGTGGGCCCTACTTCATTTGTCCCGCATCCAAACTCCTTCTAAGTTCCTTTCTTATTGTTGAATACCTGTACCAACAGGTTTGGACACACCAGCTTTGTTTAAATTATTTCTTCTAAGCCTTAGAAAGAGAGCTTTTCTTGTATGAACTGGGAGTAGAAGACAGAGAGGAAAAGGAACGTATGTTGAAATCACTCAAAGCCTAGCTTCTGTGTAAAACAAGACACTTGTCAAAGTAGCTAAGAACCACCTAACAAAAGAAAGACACTGATCACTCCACATTTACTGCTAGACAACCACGCTTGCTGTGGCACTTCTGAAATATATAAGACAGGGTAGGAAAAACGGCACCCGTCTTATCTGCCTTTAATTGCAGGAAACTAACTTCCTTGGCTGAATTTCCCTAAATTAAGTACATATCTAATTGATTCTACTATTTTGAGTTCTTCCTTTCCACTTTCCAGAATACATGGGCTCTACACCTAGGTTTAAGTTCTACTTCCATTGTTCTGTGACCTTGAACAAGCCATGAAACATCTTTGAACCAGGATTTTTCTCTTCTCTGAACTGAAGATATAGCGGTACCTTCTTGGCACACTGCTGGCATACCCTCAGTAAAATTAGCTATCAAAATGCTGCCTGCTCTGCCTGTAATGCCCTTTCTCCCTCTTTGCAAACTTCAGCTGGCTAACAACTGATATTTCTCTTTTAAGGTAATTCAGATGTCATTTTAAGGAAATTTTTAGTGAAAATTCATTTCTTCCCCTTACCCCCAACAGAGTAAAGTGCCTCCCAATACAGACTGTAAACAACTTAAGGACAAAGAATCCCATTTTTCTCATTTCTGTATTTCCTAGCACAGAATGTGCTTAATGAACTCTCGAGTCAATCTGTAAAGGAATAATGCCTCAACATTGTTATCTAAAAGGGTATCATTTTCTTACCATTGTGATGCACTAGAGACCCATGGTCTATCTTCTTTTTCATGTCATAAATGTGAATTGTTTCATCTTTGCTCCCAGTGACTACAAAACGACTATTTACAGCCACTGCTGACAAGGAGGCAGTGTGCCCATGGTGAGTAAAGTCAGCCACAGGAGTCCATTTCTGCTGTGGAGTGAAACACACAATCAATGTCACAATCATTATCATAGTTCTCTAGAAACAGGTAAGTGGTTCCACGATCCATGAGGACTACCAAAGGATCCTACAAATGGAGAAAAAAAACATGCCATGATATTTAGATGAAAACAAAGAGCCCGAGAACTGAACAAGAAAGCTGAAGCAAGAAGATGGGACTGCGACGCTAAGCATGGTGACTCCAAAACAATTACGGAGACCAGACTAGAGATGTTAAGGTCCCATCCAACTCCTTAACTCCTTATTATATTTACTTATATGTGAGACTCACATACTGTCCATTCATTCAATTGTTCACATTTTGATCTGAATTTATTCACTCAAATACTAAATGACTATTATGTGCCTGGTGTCATTTTAGGATGTTGATATATAGCAGTGAACACAAGAAACAAAAGTCCTTATTCTAATGGATCTGCCATCCCTGCGGGAGAGACAGACAATAAACAAATTTATATGATGTTACGTAGATATAAGTATAATGACAAGTCCTATAGAGAAAAACAAACAGATTAAGAGTATGTTTCATTAGTATGAATATAAGCCCTAGAGCATGACCAATGAGGTCTCAAGAACTCTACACTTATTGACAGGTAACTTTTGGGTTGTATGAGTGTGACTGAGTGCACACACACCTCTCAAATTGTAGGAGATGCATCACGAACTATCAGCAAAAACAACAAAACAAGGAAGAAAAAAAAAACACCAAAATTTGTTTGAACACACTTAAGATGTGTTATTGCAAATTAATTCCTAAATAACTGCAGCAACAAATAGCTCTTCCATCAATGAAAACCAAAGGGAGCGTCTTTTGAGTAAAGGCCCAATATTCCCGAGGGGCTGCTATGACCATTCATCAAAGAATAACCCTGGCTTGTGCATATTACAGAAGGAATGCTGGTTATCTGGGCTGTCTGTCTAGGTTTAGAAGAAATATTGGGCAATGGTTAGGAGCTTCAAGTGTCAGAGACACCTAGGCACTTGAGTCCCGAGTCTGCCAAATACCGGCTGTGTGGCCTTGGGCGGGTCACTTAACCTATCTCAACTTCAGGTTCCTCATTTTAAAGTGGGGACAACTGTATCTGCCCCAGAGGACTGTTGAGGACTACCTGTGTCTGCAGTAAGCAACACTACTACAAAGAGAATAGAATCAGTAGCATCAGCTTTAAATATTCAAAAAATGTCATCTTTCAGCCAAAGACACATTAAATAACCAGAGAAGAAAACAAAACAAACAAAAGCAATCAGTCAGGTCATATACTTCCAATTTTCTGGTTAATTCAAGACTAGCACCTTGACTTCCCCAGAAAGAAGCACTCGGTGAAACAGGTTTTGAGGCCATACCTGGGATTGCTTACGGGTAAAAACTGTCCTGGGCTAAAAGACCTTATTTCCAATCCTGGGTCGATCCTAACTGTCTGTTTAACTAATAGCAATTTATTTAACTTTGTATTCACACGTCCAGTAAGATGCTTATATTTTGTTGTCATTTCTTTCCATGTATCTGTCTCCCAGGCCTCTCTCCCCTCTTGCGTCGGGAAGACTCTAGTTGCAGGATCCACACCTCTGGCTTCTTTACAACTTCACTGCAAATAACGGCCCCAAAATAAGGGTCCAATAATAATGAATTCGTGTCACTTTCTTCACCAACGAGAGATTTATCTTGATCCAGTTCTGATATTTTTTAAAACTCAGGACAGAAACTCAGTGAAAAAGCGAACTGTTCCTCCTTAAGTCCTGAACGTCACCTCAAGGGAGCGACCTTTAAATCCATGCCCTACGACTCCTTTGCCCGTTTGCAGAAATGCCAGCTGCCTTCGTGCACCGTGGTCAACAATGTGCCCGGTAACAGACATTATCTCGTTTTATGAAATGCCTACTCCGTGGTTTAAAAAGCTAACTTGTACTTGAGTCTCCTGAGTTTGATTCCCAATTACTCCCTAAGAGGTCCTACCGTTTACCTCGGTCCGGTGGAAAGCACACCGGACCTTTTTCCGCCCACACCTGCGGCGGTCCCTCGGCACTTGCCTCGTGATCGCCGCTCGCCTTGGACTCGGGGTGTACAGCGAACCCAAAAAGGACCTGCTCGTAGCAACCAGCGACCAGCTCCATTCAGCAGCGCACGTGCCTCCGCTGCGAGCCGCTCTCAGCCCACGGAGCGCACACGAAAGGGGACGCCGGAGGAAGAGGGCCCTTCCTCCGTCGGCGCTCAGATGACGTCATGGCCTCAGGGCTGCCTTTTAAGCGCCTGCATCAGTGGAAACGGTTTCAGCGCTCGGAGATAACGCGAAGTTTCCAAACGGAGACTAATGAAGGACTCCACATGGGGAGGTTGTCATTGGTATGAGAAAAAAATTGGGGGCAAGCAGGCATATTCTAGGAGGCTATGAGCTGGGCGCTGAAGGGAGTGGGCGGGACATCCCGGACGGAAGCCCCTCCTGTCCGTGACGTCTAAGGAAGGGGCGTGCCAGCTTCTGGCGGGGGCGGGGTTCCTGGCCGCGTGGTGCTGTTAGTGTGGCTTCCTGTGTAATGTGGGCTGTGTGACGTGTGAGGTAGGAGTTAGGTTTCCTTTTCGTGCGGAAAGCAGTGGGGTGAGCCTTTCTGTCTCACGTTGTCTCGTAGCGGGGCAAAGAGGCGGTGGGATTGCGGTTCCCGGTTGTCGGCCGGCGGCGAAGGCCGCGCGTTCCCCGCGAGCCAGGCCCGGCAGTCCCGCCCCGCACACCTTTCCTTGCAGCGTGCTTCGTTTGACGAGCCCCGGGGCCCCGTTGGCCGGTGTTGCGGCACATCCTGGGGGGAGAGAAGGACGCTTTGCCTGGAGGGTGTAGACAGACTTGTTGGAGGAAGAAAGGCGCAGTCGTTGTCGGTGAGCGTCCCCGAGGAAACGTCTGTCCGTTCCCCCGCCCCCCCGGGTAGCGGTCACGTCCGACGTAACCGAAAGCAAGATGGCCGTGATTTACAGTTGAGATTTTCACAAGCTCTAGAGATTCAGGGATGTGTCAGAAATCACACCTTCGCACAGACCTCCAGTGGGATAAATCTTGGGACGTATAATTGTGTCATGAACGCCAGACATGGCGGGGATGTGACAAGCAGCATGCCAGTCCGCCAGCGTCACTTCCGCAGCCCCCATTCCGTGCTCGTCCTGCAGCCCCGAGACCCTTTCGTTCCCCGGAACGTTTGTTCTCCGCTGTTGTGAACAGTCGGTACGGATGGGCCCCCGCTGCAATCGATGCCCGTCCGGGAGGCGTGGTTTCGCTTGGGCCGCCTCGGTGGTCACTGCTCCTCGAGGAAGGCGTCCCATGTGCCCCTCGGGGGCTCCACGTGGAAACGCGCCCCGGGCACGGACCTGCTGCTCGTCAGAGTAATTCTCAGTCTCTGGGAAGCAGAGTCATTCTCCGTTGTTATAGTAATTCCTTTGCTTTGTGCTCGTTATCTTATGTCACAAAGACAAGTTATTGTGCTGTGTACATCATTTCCTATTTGCTGCGTCTTCACTGTCACCACCGGAGAACCACGAACGTCACAAGAGAATGAGTTGCTTGAGTGGCTGTTCCCTGGGCGTGGGACCAAGAATGAGTAAGCAGGACCCTTCTTGGACGTCTCACATTTTAGTTTTAAAAATAGCGCTTTTTGTATTTTACTCCATGACGTATCTGTTTAATGCAAAAGTAATATTCTCTCAACCCAAAAAAAATTGTTTTTGAATAAAACTGTTTCAAAATCACGTGCCTTTTATATATTGTGTTGCTTCTGCATTGCCCCTGGTGTCCTGCTCCGTTACCCCAGGGAAACCTCACCTGCTGTTTGTGAAGAATTAGGACTCAATATTCCTTTGAAATTAACTTGAACCTATCACTAAACAGGGTGATTGCTACATTCAGCTTCTATTACCCGATTGTCACACTTTTACCTGCGTAAGCATTTGTCACATTTTAGAGAAGAATCTTCTGGCTTGAAAAATCTTTCCCTCCAGCCAGGAATTTTTTAGAATATAGTTGGTTCTAGAATGAAAACCATAGTGTAAGCACCATAAACATAACTCAGAGTGGTTTACTCTTTCTTTGTTTATACTGTTAGAAATTCGTGGAACCAATTACAGAGCTCAGATGACCTTAGAGAGCATCTAGTTCAGGTGCTCCTAACCTGGGGGAGCTCATGGGTAAGTTTAGGGGGCTTTGAATCCCCCGAAGTTGTATGCAAAGTCGTGTATGTACATTTTTAGAGAAGAGCAAATTTTGATAAAATTTCATTACATTTTCAAAAAGATGAGGGCCTCATTATAACCTCTAAGGTTGTAAATGCTGAAATATGTCCAACAGAGGAACTCTATTAAAACCACACAGCTAGGTAACAGTAGACCCAGTGCTGCTGCTGCTTTTTGCATTTCCTTGGGCTTGAACATTCTTTTTAACAGAGAAGAACAGTGGCTTTTCATTGTCTGAAGAAAAACACAATACAAAATTATATACCTGTTAAACTGGATTCAAACTGAGCATACTTCCTGCCAAACCTCCTGTTCTCTTTCCAAACACAGGATAAAAAAAATCCATTTAATCTCATCTAGTGAAAACTGCAGTTGCCAAGAAACAACCAGCTGTTCATTAACACTAAAACACAAAAGGATTTTTAGTTTTGCTTCTAAATTACTCATTGAAAGCTTTTTATGGTTGAGCCACATTGATTTATTCATTCTTTCAACGAATATTTACTGAGTGTCTAGCTTTTTTTGATTTGCTAAAGAAAAACCAGCCGGTTTTTCTTTTTTGGGGGGGTAGGGATGGTGGTGAAGTGAATATACTGGGCTAAAAGCAGGATACAGTGGAGAAAAATATGTGATTGTAATATTCCTGCCCAGTTACCCTCCTTTTTCAACGCGACAGGTAGCAAGTGTGTTAAATTTTAGAACTCCAGAAGTCGCATGTGATCATATTCCCAGAGGGCTGTGGTCTCCTTTGCACATAGAGCGAAGAGAAGCAGAGAATGGGCTCCTTCCTCTGGACACTGGCCAATGCTCTGCCCTGATAGAAATTTGCTTCACCTGCTTCATGGGAATAATCCAGGTGAAATGCGAGAAGTTTGCATTTGAAGCTTTTACAGAACAAAATTGTATTTGTGAACCCTGGTCTGTCTTGTCTCTGGAGCCTTGCTTACGGTCCTCTGTGCTCCAGCTTCTGCCATCTTCCTGGGTGGTTTCAACATTCTCATACTACATTGGCCTCTCCTTTCCTCGGCCTCCTCACCTCATTATTAATGTTCAACTCCCACGCTCATTTCCAACTGCAGTTTCATCTCTCACCCATTCATAGCCAAAATTTTGGTTTTCTTTTTTTAAAAAAAAAATCCTAAAAGAAGGAAAAAAGAAACCCAATATTAAAATTTTTGCAAAAAGGGAATCCTTAACCAATATGTTTGATGTCTAAGCTGCTATAATAGTTAAGAATTATGTTTAACTTCATATAATTTAAAGCAACAGTGGCTTAAACAAGACATTTATTTCTTAAGAGAAATCTGGAGGTAGGCCAGTCAAGCGTAGGTACAGAGTGCATCGTCATTGAGACCCAGGCCCAGGCTCTATTTCTTATCCTGTATTTGTGCGCATGACCATCTCCTTGCTATTGCCTCATAGGCCAAGATAGGTGCAGACTTATTTTGGCTTCAGCCATCAGATCTGTCATCTCAGCACTAGGCTTAGGGAAAGGGTGGAGGACAAAAAGGCGTTCCAGCTAATCAAACACCCTTTGCCCACACAGCTTTCCTGAATCCCCTTGTAATAGTTCTATTTATGTCTCATCAGCCAGACTGTGGCCACCTGGCCATATCTCCCTGCAAGGGGATAAGCTAAGAGGTATATTCTGAGCGAGGCTTGTTGCTGCCCCCAAATAAAATCAGGGTTCTGTTATTAAGGAAGAAAAGGAAACAACACCGGGTGGCACCTAGCAATGTGTGCCACAGCTGCTAACCAATGACATCTCCCTTGAAGATGGGGACATCCACTACAGTGTAATAAGCTCCACGACATCACCAAGTGTCAATCACCCTGCCTTGTGTGTATAGAGGCTCAGGAAATATAGGGTGAATGATTTAAATTCATCATGACTATTGTTTTTCACATGACAGGTACATATAGAATACATCAAGCACTTGAATAATGGAATAGTTAATTAATAGTGGAATAGTTGGTTATTAACAAGCTTCAGGGAAATGGCCAAACCCTAAGTGCTCCTATTTAGACTCAAAAGTTATTTTCTTAAATTCGGACACTTTATGTAGACTTGGTACTTAAAGTGCATGGGAGCTGGCTAGAAAGGCAGAATCTGAGGCTCCACTCCAAATCTACTGAATTAGAACCTACATTTTAAACATGCCCAGGTTATATGAAAGTGCACTGAAGTTTGGGAAGATTTGTTATGCTTTTTTAAAAAAATACTGAACCACAGAAATACTTTTAAAAATTTTCTGTACTCCCTTTAAGGTGTGTTTGTGCAATGTACCACTTCTTCTCATACCACCCAGTGGTTTGGTATGATTTCAACCTGCAGGAGATTAAAAACAAAAGTCCACTAAGATGCTGGTTCTAATAGTTATTATTTGCAGATAACTGAACTGAGGGGGGAACCATCAAATTGTGGCATTTGTCTTAAGGCTCTAATTATTAAAAGTGACTGTCCTATTATTGTAGGAGGTGTGGTGACGGCTTCATTGTTCTTCCCAGTCGCCCATCACACACTTCCCCTTCTTCCATCCGGGGTTCTGGAAAGCTTCCGCAGGCCTGACAGTTGGGAGAGGGCCTGGCAACGTGGAGTAGTCTGCACAAGTTCCCCCAGGTGACCTCAATGCACTCCTGCCCATCCTCCCCTGAATTGTCCTGAAAGTCAAGCAGTTAATTGCCCAGCAGGAATTGCCACTAAATGTAGTTACTTAAGCTCTCTGAGGCAGTTGTGAGAGTTACTTATCTGGTTGAAAGGTTTTAGCTCAGAGCTGGAATTTTTGATGCTGGAACAAAAACAGGATTCCTTGTCTCGTTTTATCAGGTTTCTGGATAAATGGCTGGACAGGAGAGTTTTGCAGGTTTTGACACAGCTCAACAAAATAATTATTACTGGTGCTGGCAAAGGTGAGCTGTTCTTTTCTTACTCTGAAAATGAAAGCTGTTAGTGTCCTATTTCTCATATAATTTTTTGGCAATTTACAAACTATTGCTTTGAAAATAGATATTTTTAAACAGTTAAAGCAGAAATCATCCTTACTTGTAACTCCTGGGAAAGAAGCTAAAGAATCCTGGGGTTTTGAATGATTCCACCTTGGTTGTTGATGTCATTCCCGTTGTCTCCCCTCTGCTATTAGAGTGAAGCCGGAGTTCCAGCCCCGCCAGGGTTACCCCTTCATCAACTGGTATGAGCAACAGCCCAGCTGTTGTCCTCTTTCTGACTACAGCTGTGACTGTGCAGTGGGCAGGAGTGGACACAACCTTTCTGAGCGTGGGATCTCTGGACACCCAGCTAAAACTTCCTTTAGGCCTAAGGTATCTCTTTCTAAAATGAATCCTGTGTCATTCACATGCCCAACATGGAAACATCTTTTTCCTAGCTTCACACCTCCACATCCTGTCATTCATATTCTCTTAGCTTTTGCTCCCTATTTTAATATGAGGAGTAAAAACTGATGACCTGCGACAAAATTTTGACTTGCAAATGATTTAAGTCCTCATTGTCTTCCAAAAATAAATAGACTGATGACGTCTGTGCCTAAATTCTTGAGACTAAATTTTAGATTATTGTCTTTCAATAGATTGTACTCTTAAACACTTAAAATAGGACACAAAGTAGTTTTTTTATTGTCTTGATATAACAGTGAAGGTTAACACGCTTTAAAAAGATATTTTAATACTTTGGTTACTAATCTATTTCTGAAACCACACAAAGATGTATTGGAGTGAGGGAAATGTCCCTCATTCCCCCCACTTCCCTTTTCCCTCCTCACTTAGAAGAAAACACTGCTCAAGTGGGTCTTGTACTCTAGATTCTTCCCCTGTACTCTTGCTAAATCGGTGGGATTGGCCTTTATCTCTGGGGAGTTGGGGGCGCTTTGGGCAAGAATGGACTGTAGTATATACTGGTTTGATCCTTCCCTCTGCTTGTAGTTGCATCAAGACAGCTTTCTTTAAAAGTTGCTCATGTGGTTGTGCTGTGATTTTAGCTCCTCCCTTATTGTCTGACATTTTAAATGTTTTCGGCGCTCTAACAAAATTCCTTTTACCTATCTTCAAGCATTTGAGTGTTTTTTTGTTTAAAAAAAAAATTCTTAGAAGTGGGAGATCTGGATTCAAGGATATAACACAATTTTAAACAGCAACTTACTGAAAAGCCTGCCTGAGTCTTTCCGCTTTCCACTGCCGTTGTAGGTGACCTTTCTTGTCTATGTTTTCCTGTGTGTGATTAGCCAATCCAACAGGTGAGGAAAGCATTTGTCTACTGAGGGCAAATGCCTTCTCAAATGTTTACTGGTATCTGTGTTCTGCAACTTAGTTGATGTACTTTGTCTACCTTTTTTATGCAGGGTTCTGCCCCCTTTTTTTGACTGTGTGAGATATTTACATATTAGGGAAATCAGTACTTTGCAGTCAAAGTGTTACAGATTTTACTCCCAGTGTGTTTCCAGTTGTGCACAGTAACGCTCTTTGTGTGATGCCCTTGTCCTTAACGCCAGAGTCGAATTTAACATCTAAACCCTCAGTTTTTAAAACTTGCATTTGCTTGGTATTTTTGTGCCCAAACTTTCATTTTCAGTTTTTCAAGTCTATTCCAGGTGTACCTCTTAGAGAAAATATTTTGTTAGATTTCTCGGCTTTTCTTTTTCTTTTAAACCCAATTTGGGTTTTACCCTTTCAGCAGATGCTTGATATTATATCACATAAAAAAAAAAGAAGAAGAAGAAGAAGAACTCTTTTGCTGCATTGCCTGAGGTTTTATCATAACTTTTTTCTTTACCCCTTACTTTATTTTGCTCTTTTGGGAGATGGTCTGTCTTCTAGTGGTTATCTTTACATGTTTAAATAGAGGAGTATAGTTTTGAGTGTATTATCGACTGCAGAAATGAAAGTATTTCTCTCTCCACTTATTAAAAAACTGAGAAATTAACATCCTTTTTTATTCTCCCCGCTACCCTTTCTCCCCTCCCAATTTTTTGTTGGCACTTTCGGGTTTTTTTTTTTTTTTTAATCTCACTCTCTAGTCAAATTATTACTATACCATACAGTTTTTCCTTCAAAAATTATAAATATTAGGTTGGTGCAAAGGTAATTGCGGTTTTTGCAATTATTTTTAATCTTTTAAACCGCAATTACTTTCTCTTTGGTAGCTCTGGTTACGGTACTCCTGCCACCTGCCTGCTCACCTGGTGGGAGTTCCCAGTTCCCAGCTGGTCAGCAAATTCAAGATGGTAAGGCTCTGCAGTGGGTCTCTCTCACTCACATCCTCTCCTGAGCCTCCCCTAATCAATTGTGTCCTCTGTGAGATGTCACAGCTTTATTGTCCACTTCCCCCACTATGGCACACCTGTGTCCGTCGCCCGTATCTCCCGAAGTTAAGGGGTTAGGCTTCTGATAGCCCTCCCCATTCTAACATTGTGTCTTGCTTAAGGTGAGAGGAAGTGGATGTCTGCAAAATGATTGTCGGGTCTTTGGGGTCCCACACCACACCTTTCCCTGGTATGTTAGGATGCACATTTACCAGAGCACACATTGACAAGGAGGAAATGTAAGGTTACTTGGACCTTGTATTATAAGCACACTGTATTCTAAGCACAGAGTCTGGCTGTCTTAGCCATTTCTAAATAGACAAAAATACACAGATGGTGTGATTACATTTATGGTAACCATATAATTGATTTTCCAAATCAGTATCTATTTCAGAGTGAAAGGGGGGCATACTTTCAAATAGATTGAAAAGAAGAGGTGATGGACCTTTGGCTTTCAATATAATCTCATTCTTATCAATAGTGGAGGCCTAATGGCTTCATCAAGGTCCCTGTGCCAGGAGCTCGCTCAGCCCTTCCTGGAGGGGGTGGTTCCGTGGAACAGCTGGACATCCTTAGCAAAGACAGGTTCCCAGCAGGTGCCCATAAAGAGGAGTCATAAACACTTATGCTGCCCCAACAGAGCCAGCAGCCTCTCGATTAACCTGCCAAGATTTATTTTGGGAGTGCTTCTGGACTTCTTTCATAATGTAAAAAGATGGCTGATAGCTTGATTTTGTGTAGCCTCTGCATTTCCTTAAGCTCCCACTACTGTCTTGGTCCTTAGCTGAGCCACAGGGCTGGGGGATGTGACTGTGGGGTCTGCGGATTGTCATCTGGAAGGAAGGGCAGAGCTCCAGGTAGAGAGCTGGGCATCTCGTGCAGGGACTATGGAGTCTGGATGGATGCCAGGCTCGCTGGTGTCCGGTTTCTAGCCCAGGCCCTAGGACCCCAGTTCTCAGAAGCTTCAGAAAGGCTAGAGGCCTCTGTCAGGCTTCTTCCTCCTGTGTGACTTTTCTTCTGTGGACTCAGTTCACACATTTCATAATTGTAATACTATATCATTTAAAGATTCTTCTAATCAAAATTCAAAATAAATTTGATCTAAAGGGAGTTTAGTATTTTAGATAATTATTTTTGAGAACGAGATTTTTCCAAGAAAGCATGTGTTGATAATAAACCTTTAAGTAAAACCATTTTTTCCTAAAATACTGATTTCCATTGTAGGAAACCACAGCTCTGGCTGAAAACCAAGATAAAGACCTACTAGAAGGTAATATAAACCTTGTGTTGTGGTAGTTGAAAACAAAACTAACCCAATTTCCAGGTTCCTCATTCACTCAGCTGGCTAGAAACTGAGAGATCCTACTGGAAAATACCAATGTAGGTTGCCTAAGCCATTCTCTGCAGCAGTTCCTCTGATTTGGGGAAATGGCTTCTGTGAGAACAGCCTTAGCTGAGCCTCCTCTCTTGGTCTTTCTGAAGGACTGGGCAGTGGGGACATTTGCAAACAATAAGAAGGCCATAAGCTGATTTTAAGATCTGTTGCTCCATAAGTTTAGACTGTGGGATTTTAGTTTTAGTTTTTAGTTTTAGTTTTTAGTTTTAGTTTTAAGGAGAAAAACATGAGGCAGTCGCTGTGCCCTTGGCTTCCTCCCTTCCTCAGTGTTACTGGTTCTGCAGGACCTAGCAGGCCTCCTGTAGAGTGTCATGTGGTGCTTCCTGTCCGTGTTGATCTGTTCTGAAAAGAACAAAATGTGTCTGCCCAGAGAAGAATCCTGTTTCTGAATGTGTCTTATTTGAGGAAGGGAGGAAAACATTTGCCTTCTTTTATTTAAGTTATGGGAAAGAGAAGTCGAAGAGAAATGCAGAGAACACTTTTGCCCGTTTCTTATCACAAGTCTGTCTTATCACATGTCCCTCTGGTCTCTTCCCCTAATCTCACCCCACCCCTGTAAGACAAGCCCACCTAGTGCCTTTGTGATTTTATCAACGATGGGGGCATGTGTCTTTGTAGTCCCTGTGACTGATACAAAGTCTCCGTGGTAGTTAATGCTCAGTGTTTAAGTGGAATGAAATCGATGTTTAAAAGAAATCTTCAAATGCCACAGGGCATTTCTAGTTTTTAGTACTTTGATTGAAATGTGAATAAAGGATGGTCGTTCCAGCTTTCAGGGGTATTTCGTTTTGGTTAAAGTGTGAGTCTGTTCTCCCTGCTTTCATCAGTTCTGCAGACAGTCTATAAAAATAGGAGGAAGACGTGCAATAAGAAATGAGCTTTCTGGGTCCAGACTGCCAGGGTGTGCCAGATGTGAACATCTCTTCCTAGCTCCATAATTCCAGACAAATTAATCTCCAGTGCATTGGTGTCCCCACCCAGCTATAAAATGGGATGTTAAAACCTACCTTCTAGAAAGTGTGATGACAATAGCTCTAAAGTGTTCTTAAGTGCTTTGACAGGGTCTGGCACATAATAACCACTCAAGTGTTAGCTAGTCATCTATCTGGAGCATCTCTGTCCAGTAGAGATGTAATACAAAACACAGATCCACCTACATAGGTAGTTTTAAATTTTCTAGTAACCACGTTAAAAAAAATAAAAGTAGACAGGGGAAATTAAATTTAATACTTTAAATTTAACCTAATGTATCCAAAACATTGTTTCAACATGTATTCAACATAAAAACTTAATGAGATAAAATAATTTTAATACCAGGTTTTCAAAATGCAGTGTATATTTACATCACATCTCAACTGGGATTAGCCACATTTCAAGTGCTCAGAAGCCACATGTGCCTGGTGGCTACTGTTTCGGACAGCACAGGTACAGAGGGCCCACAGGTTTAGGGACGATGTAATTAGTTTGTCTTTTATAGGCTTCTGTTCCCCTATAGCCAACATCACTGGAAGGGCCTGCATCATTCATCTGGGGTTCCTAGCTGACCACACTGTGTTTGTTTTCTAGGCCACAGGTTACAGAGAGAAAGTACTCATAGCGTGTGGTCCTGACACCTCTCCCCTTAGCAGGAACATGCAGAGTCAGGAGGAGCCTTTTTGCAAACAACTGCCCATGGCAAGGAAGGAAAGGACCCTGGGGCATGACTTTATGAAAGAAAACTTCAGGAAGTCCAGGGAAAAAAAATACAAACATCTAATTTTATGACCAGAAGCTTTCAAAGGAAAGATGGTTCAAAAGGGATGGGAAGCTCTAAAGAACAAGAATCAGACCACAGTCACAAATGACTCCAGTGAAGAAAAATGAGAAGTATAGCTCATGAAACATATGATGGGCAGGAGCTATTTGATGATCTTGGTTCTAAAATGACAAATACAGAAGGACATTGTATTAGCTCAGGCTGCTATAACAAAATATACAGATTGGGTGGCTCGAACAACAGAAATTTATTTCTCGTAATTGTGGACACTGGCAAGTCCCAGATAAGGCAGGTGCCAGCTGATGTGGTTTCTGGTGAGGGCTCTCTTCCTGACTTGCAGATGGCCACCTTCTCATACCCTCATGTGGTGAGGGCAGAGAGCTCCTGAGCTCTCGTTTCCTTTTTATAAGGGCAGAAATTACATCAGACTATATAGCCCCACCCTCGTGGTCTCATCTCACTCTATCTCCCAGAAGCTCCGTCTCCAAATACCATCACACTGGAAGTTAGTTTCAAGATGTGAATTTTAGAGGGGTACCAACCGTCTACAACAAGCATATAAATGCCAGTGAATAGTGTGAACACATGTGAGTATTAGCAAGCAAATTATGGCCCTAAATGAGCTAAGGCTTGCAAAACTTATAAAGGAAAACATAAAGGGCTTCTTCAGTTACATTCAGCATAAGGAGAAAAGAAATGGACTACTTTTAAGAAGTCAGTGACCTTGGAAACCTGGCAACAGAAAATGAATATCTAGATTTGATGCTTTCTTAATAACATAACTCCACCTCCTCATCCCAGGATTCCAGGTTTTAGAGAAGGAAGGCCAGCTTCCTCTCTGTTTCTGAATTAGTTGCTATATACAGTTTATTCACTTACATCAATCTGTTAACTAAACAGATAAAGCAGCGTGGTTAGTTTTTCAAAGCCCTATCAGGGACTTGGTCGTGGCTCACCGTTTGGCACCATATGTACCCAGGTGCTGCTGCCAGAAACTCAGGCAGGAGTCATCTTCAGCCCTCCCCTTCTCTCTTACCCCAAGTTGACTCCATCTCCAAATATTGTCCATTCATCTCCAAAACCTCTCTTGATTCCATCTATTTTCTCCTCATTCACCATCCAGATGCTAACTGAGTCTGGTAGCACTACTCTTTCTTTTTTTTTTAATCTACTTTCTATTTTCAAGTCTTATTGAAAGGAAAGACACAATTTAAATTTTTAACACTAATTGTCTGCAATATTTCCTACTAATGTTTTTTTAAAAAAACTAAGTCATTTCTAATATATGTCCTGCCAAACTTTCTTTTTTTGCATTATTAATCCAATACGCATTATTGGTTTCTGCAGATCCAAACCTTCATATGAATACTGAGGAATTAAACAAAGAGTTTATGGTGAAAAGTGAAGAACTCTACGACTCTCTCATGAATTGCCACTGGCAGCCTCTGGATACAGCTGACTCTAAAATCCCAGATGAGACCCCAGAGAAGCCAGATCTTCATTAAGCTATCCAATTATCATGTTAATTGTGTCCTGTTTTGTTTCTGCTTTTCCAAAAACAAAAAAAAGAATTTTTTTTTTCCCCAGGAACGTACTGGCTTCTGCATCTAAATACAAATTTCCGGGACTTAAATATGATTGATATGACAGAACATAATATAAATAAACTTTACCAGCACATCTGTTTCTAGAAGTGTGTCATGTTAGATGAGTGGCAGAAGAGGTCATGGTAGAACAAGCTGCACCGTAAGACATTTGAAAATAGGTTTAATATGAGATGGTTCTGACCTGAACTGATTGTGGTCTTAGCTTCCGTGATGGGATTTGCTGCTTGCCCTAATGTTAAACTTTCATGGAGAGAAATCCTATCCACAGAGATGCAGTTTCTCACCTACATCTTGTACAGGAAATGGCGATTAGAACTAGATGTTTGATCTCCCATTTCCTGACCCTCAGGCTCTCTCCTGGAAGAGCTAGACAGTATAGACAGGGGAGAGGGACTCTTCTCAATTAAACAGAAAAATTCCTAAGCATGGAAAAAGTTTGCCTGTCAGGCTTCTAAGAGAGGAATTGGGCTTCCATAAAAGCCGGTTCTGAAACTTCAATGCATATATCAACTGTGCCCCTTATAAAATGTGTTCTTTTTTTGTCCTGAAGATAAACACTGTGTCCTGTTTATTTGTGTTTAAATGTGTTCTTTTTTTGTCCTGAAGATAAACACTGTGTCCTGTTTATTTGTGTTTAAATGTGTTCTTTTTTTGTCCTGAAGATAGACACTGTGTCCTGTTTATTGCTTGGCCATGGATAGACACTGAAGTGAGACCCCTCGGACCGATCCGAGTGACTTGAAGGCCTGAAAACTTGTTGCTTAGAAGAGCTCATCAGTCTCTTCTGCTCTGGAGTGGTGAAGACAGGCTAATCCTTGTCCCAACGAGGCTCAAACCGCCAAATCCAATATGGAGAGCCAGGTCGGCTGCAGCCACATGAAAGGAGCTTGCTCTACCTCATAGCTTAGGCCAGGCTTTCTCAACCTTGGCACTAGTGACATTTTGGGCAGGACACTTCTTTGTTGTGGGGGCTGTCTGTGCGTTGTTCTGATCTCCACCACTACATGCTAGTAGCACTCCACACTCCAGGTATGACAACCAAAATGTCTTTAGATGTTGACAGATGTCTCCTGGGGACAAAATTGCCCCCAGTGGAGAACCACTGAAATAGGACAATGGTTCTCAAACTTCAGGGTGCATCAGAATTGCCTGGAAGGCTTGTTAAAACACTGATTCCTGGCTACTACCCCCAGAGTTTGATTCCACAGGTCTGGGTAGGACCTGAAAACTTTCAATTCTAAAAATTTCCTAGAGAATGCTGGTGCCGCTGGCACAGGTACCACACTCTGAGAACCACTGGCATTGGGAAATTCCTAATTGATTCAGTCTAGTTCTACCCAAAAAAGAGTCAGGGCTCTTCTAAAGTGTTTAAGACTCCTGAAGAAAAAAAGGAAAGTTCTATGTGAATTGAGAAAAAAAATTAAAATTGCTTGTGAGCATAGGAACTAATTCTGAAGGGAAAGTAAACAGAAAAATGCAAATAAGCCAAAGATAACTACTTTTGCCACCAAATAAAACTTTTCTTTCTATACAGGTTTTTCAGGGCCTCGTAGTTTCACTTTTGTGTAAAGGTTTTAAGATGGCCAGAGAGTTCTAGAAGGAAGAAAAACACCTTTCCAGCTGCAGTGGTCAACTGTGTTATAAATAATGGTGAAATATGTTTCAGTATTCATAATAAAAGTATAGATATTTGCACACATTTTAGTTAAAAAAAATAATAAAGCTCTTCAGAATTAAAAAAAACAAAAAAATAAAAAAACAATTAGGGGGCCGGCCCGGTGGCTCAGGTGGTTAGAGCTCCATGCTCCTAACTCTGAAGGCTGCCAGTTTGATTCCCACATGGGCCAGTGGGCTCTCAACAGGCCACAAGGTTGCCTGTTCAATTCCTCGATTCCCACAAGGGATGGTGGGCAGCGCTCCCTGCTATTAAGATTGAACACGGCACCTTGAGCTGAGCTGCCGCTGAGCTCCCGGATGGCTCAGTTGGTTGGAGTGCGGGCTTGACTTTGCCGGTTTGACTCCCGCAAGGAATGGTGGTCTGCACCCCCTGCAACTAGCAACGGCAACTGGACCTGGATCTGAGCTGCGCCCTCCACAACTAAGACTGAAAGGACAACAACTTGAAGCTGAACGGCACCCTCCACAACTAAGATTGAAAGGACAACAACTTGACTTGGAAAAAAGGCCTGGAAGTACACATTGTTCCCCAATAAAAGTCCTCTTCCTCTTCCCCAATAAAATCTTTAAAAAAAACAAAACAGTCAGGTTGTCCACAATAGAAGACAGAGTTGCATTGTCTAATACAAGAGCCCAATGTGGCTATAGGAATTTAAATTCCAACTAGTGCAAATTAAAAATTCAGTTTCTCTAATGCAGTAGCCACATTTCAAGTATTCAGTAGTCATATGTGGCTGGGGGTTACCATAGTCGGCAGTGCAGGTTACAGAACATTTCTATCACTGCACACGTTTTATTGTATAACTCTGGTCTACTAGATAAGGGGGTGAGGGGCTCACACATGGGGTTAGAGCAGTGTTTTTCAACCATTTTTTCATTACAGCCCCTTCAGGAGACCTTTTAGACATTTTTTTCCTAATCATTCCCCTCCATGAAATTTTAGTTCCATAGATATTATATATACTGTATATCTGTCTTTTATAAATTGCAAAGATTAAGATTTGTTTCATTCCCCTCCTCCATTCTCAAGAACCAATTTTTACCTTTTGGGGGCCATATTCTCCCCTAATGAGAATGCATGGGTTACCATGCTACTCGTAAATTAGTTCAGGCAGGGATTTTAGGTCACCACAAAGAATTTGGATTTTATTAAAACTATTGGGAAGTGACTAAAGGATTTTAAGGAGGGGCCTCACAAGGTCTGATTTCTGTCTTTAGAATATCACTCGGGCTGCTTTATGGAGCATAGCTTGGAGGGGGACAGGAGTAAAGATGGAGAGCGCAGTAAGGAAACTTGCAGCTGCCCTGGAGAGAGGCTGTGTAGCGGGAGAGAGGTGGAGAAACTTGTGGTACATTTTGGAGATGAAATGACAGCTCTTGTTGATAGTAATGAGGGAGATGGAAGGAATCCAGAGTTAGCCTTCAGATTTTGGCCTCAGTAATTGCATAGAGAGTGGTTCCAATTACTGAAATGGAGAAAACTGGGAGAGCAGTAGGGAGGGAGGAGGAGGGTGGTAGTTTATCAAAACTTCAGTTATGGACAGGTTAGAAATGAGATGCCTGTTAGACTTTGTGCAGGGACTGCTTGAACCTTTTGAGATTCATCTACTCCACCAGTGTTGTTGATTCCACTCCTGCTTGAAGCTTGCAGGAGGAAGGAATCTATCCCCTTCTGCCTCTTCAGCCAAATGTGGACCGTTATTGAGATGTTTGTATTGGTGGACCTACTGAGAAAGAAACTTGGTATATGCATGTTTTGTTTAACCAGAGTAGCCTCTAATAGGAGGAAATAGGCTAAAGAAAGAACTTCTGCAGAAATTCAACAAGTGGCAGGATGGGCGCTTTGTGCCTTTATTCTTTAAATTCAAAGTACCAAAATGATGGAGATTTTTTAATTAGTTTCAGATGTACAAAACAATGTAATAATTAGACATTTACAGCCCTCACAAAGAGATAACCTCCCTCCCCCAATCTACTATCGTCTGACATCATATGTAGCTGTCCATTTCCATTGACTCTATTCTTTATGCTGTACTCCACATCCCGTGACTATGTGTGTGTATATATATATATATATATATATATATATATATATATACACGCACACACACACACATTATAGTTGATATTCAATATTATTCAGCTTCAGGTGTATGGTGCAGTGATCAGGCATCTACACCATCCCTGAGGTGGTCTCCCTAATGAGACAAGTGCCCATCTGACCCCCTACAAAATCTTTACATTATTGATTATATTCCCCAAACTGTCTTTCATATCCCCGTGGCAATATTGTGATTACCAATTTGTGCTTTCTAATCCTCTCACCTTCTCCCCATCCCCACCCCTCTCCCAGAGATTTTTAAAATATTAATGGAAAAAAAACCCTGAGTGGATGTACCAAGAATTAGGTCCTAGTTGCATGCTCTGTTTTTCCCAATAAGGCTTTTATAATACTTAAGCTCCCTTGCTGGGGTTTCTGTTTCTATTTGCCCTACCCGAAGAAGGGATGGGATGTGTTTTTTCTAGTGCTCTTATGATAGACTGTTAACTTACTGTCCCCAAGTGAGTAGCTACATCCTTGTGCACTTTCATCTCACGTGAATGCTGGACTTGACCATGTTGTCTTGCTTTAGCCAATCGACCATCAGCAAATGTGGTGCAAACAGTGGCTTTGATGAGCACTTCCACATTGGGGTTTTGGTCTTTTGGAACATTTCCACCATCATGTGAAGAAGCCCACTTAAGCCTGAAGGATGAGATGCCATGTGGAGGAGAACTGGGGTGCCCTCCGTAGAAAACCAGCAGCACCTGGCAGATGTGTGAGTGAGGCCATCTTGCAACTGCCCTATGACTATGATCCCATGAATAACCCCAGGTGAGACCTGCATAGGAGCTGCCAAGGCAGGCCAGCTTGATTTGGCAGTGAAAGGAACAGGGCACAGACAAATCAGCACTGCAAAAATTTGAATTTAGTGAAGCAAATATTTGTTAGAGAAATGACCACAAATACATGTGTTTTTGCATATTTGTTATAAAGGAACTATTTCATTTATGTTGCTCTTGTGTATAAATAAAGAGGAAAATATGTTTTTTAAAATGGGTCTAAATGAAGCGAGAACAGAGGTGGGGTGGATAACAAATAGTTTTGGCTTTGTAGGACATATGTCTTTATCCTACCTACCATTGTAATGCAAAAGCAGCCACAGACTGTAAGTAAATGAATGAACCAGGCTGTGTTCCAATCAAACTTTGCTTATAAGAACAGGGTCAGGCCAGATTTGGCCCAAGGACCATGGTTTGCCCACCTCTGTTCTAGAAGAACTTCTTTAAAAAGTTTTAAGTAAATATTTTAAATGATAAGAAAGCACTGTCCTAGTGTAATTGGCAAGGTTTGTATTTCTCAGTGATACAATAGTTATGGGTCTTGTCATCAATGGTGTTTGGATCCAATGAAATACAGCGTATTGATCTATAAATGTGCAAGGAATGTGGCATCACATAATGTGACTGGGATGAATAGCCAGAATTTAGCAAGTGAGTGGTCATGTTTCAAAGTTTGGGGCAGCATTGTAATTGAAACTGTTTGGTGGAGAAATATATATGACATGCAAAGTTTGATGAGGCTTCGTTAAGAAGGTCTAGATTTAGAGTAAGATAACTCAGTGAAGGATAAAATGAAAGCCCACAGCATGAATTCCTATGCTTTAAAGTCTCCTACTCTCTTGCTGGAATAGCCCACACTGCCTCTGATACCATTCTGCTTATCACTATTAGTCCTGTGAAATGGTTAACATCCAGCTGAGGCATGACGGTTGTCTTTACATTCTCCATTACCTCGTGGGGTGAGGTAACTTGAGAGACAGCAAATGCTGGATGGTGGGACAGAGGAAGCAAGAATGCCTGGTATCGCTGATTGTTGGAGAACGATGATTCTTTCAGAATTTTCTGTGCCAGCAGTGATAGGGACAGACAGTCTAGTGTGAGCAGAGGAGCTCTCTCTGACGGCAGTGGCAAACTGAGTATGCAAAGCCGTGGTTACAGCCAATTGGAACGAATTACAGCTGCAAAAAGGGCTGGGTGCTCTAAGATTCTAAAAAAGAGGTTAACAGAAACACAAATGTTACACAATGTTAACTTTGTAATTCTCGTGGGTTGGTACAGATAAGGAGAAGCCTCTACTAACGTTCAGGGTAATAGCGATATTATCAATCACTGATAGTTGTGACCCCACCAAGTCCTTAGACTATTCCAGTCCTTCTGCTGACAGTTGATAGTAAGTGAACGAATTGATTGTGATCAAAACCCATGAGGCCTATTTTGTGGAGCAGTGTGAGTCATAGGTAATCACCAGTGGACTTGGTAGTTCTGTTTGTGATGATCTCGTCCATGGAGATGAGTAGCCGAGAGCTGGAGAGATAAGAAAGGCCTTGTGCTCATTGTTGCCTGATGACCGCTGCTTGGAAAAATGTCTTAATTTCTGGCGCTGCTACTTTGTGCTCTATTTAGAAAGAGAAAAACCACTGGGCCAGTGGAGTGGAATCCCCAGCCTCTGATGAGGCAATTAGGATTGATGGTCCAATATCAATGAGCCCTTTCTTCTGATTGAGTAAGCTGCAGGGACATGGGACTGAAGGATTAGGCTCTTCCTTGTGAGGAAAGCGGGAGGAAATGCCAATCCCCCCCTCACTGCCCCCCTCCTCCCGGGTGAGCTTGTGGTGGTGTATGCTGATTGTCCTACACTGATGCTTTGAAACTTAATGGTATGCTTCAGCTTCCCCCAAATGAATTGCAGTTCGGGGTTCAGCAGCAGTCCACAGGCCAGCAGGTGTCCTATAGTTATTGAGATGTGACCTGTCTTGGAAACAAGGAGAGGGATTTAAAGGGAGTGTGGCTGGCATCAATTTATCCACTGTACCTTCAATAAACAGGCTTCTGCCTCCGGAGTCTGGATGTTGTGTAGTGGGCACTTGGTTTCGTCTGTCCAGCCTACCTTTTCTAGAAAATGCTTTTCTGCCTCTTATCTTGAGATTCTGATAAGGCCTTTCCTATCCTTACTGACCCATCCTCACTGGTCACAGCTGGTGACTGGTCAAGGGGTGAGCCCCAACCCAGCTGAAGACATAGTATCTGCCTTAGCAGATTGGTAGGAATGATCTCCTGACCGAAGCTGAATCCATCAGTTCTTTCCTGGAATTTCTGAAGAAACTCAGGCCTCTGGTGATGAAGCTGGGAGCCATGTGACCCAGGAGCAGCTGCAGCAATGTTTCCTACTGTGGAGGATGAAGTAATTTACAAAGAGAAGCAGACAGAAATGCTAGAGGGAGAGAGTCATGTGGTGTTTTATTCTATAGTGTTTCATTTTCTGCACCCTTGCTCTTTTTAGGAATCACAGAAGTTTCCAATTCCCTTTTGGGTTCAAGTTCCTTCACTGGAACCCAAAGTGTCCTAATTGAATCAAGTTCTTCATTTGGCCATCCTATGTGAACAAGTTAGAAAAACTTGGGTGATGTTCTCCATTTTCTTTTTTATTAAGATTTTTATTAAAGGATAGCTAACAGGCAACATCATATTAGTTTCAGATGTACACCATGGTTATTCAACATTTACAGTATGTACCTAAAGAAGTGATCACCATGGTAAGTTCAGGAACCATCTGACACCGTACCATGCTATCACAATATTATTGACCATGTTCCCTATGCTGTACATGACAGCCCCATGACTTGTTTGTTTTATACCTGGAAATTTAAACCCTTTACCTTTCTCCCTCCCCTTTTTAGTTTTTCAATTACAGTTGACATTCAATATTATTTTATATTAATTTCAGGTGTACAGCATAGTGGTTAGATGTTTATATATGTGAACAAGTTAGAAATGCTTGGGTGATGCTCTTCAATTTCATTCCTCTAGTTCACTCCCTCCTAGGCTGCATGTTCTTCTATCTACATTTTTCTTAGGGCTTGCTCATCCATTCCTATTCCATTCTTCTCTATGCATTCTGTGCAAGTAGCCCACATTTATTTTTGCAGCACAAGCCTTTGGAGCTCCACATTAAGTGTATCCTACTGTTTACTTGACTAGTTATCTTGGCTATCAAATAGGCATTGCAAAATTGCCACATTTGTAATGGATTCATTTTTTTTTTTTTACCTATGTCAATAAATGTCATATTCTTATCAACCAATGGTAAATACTTGTGGATACCCCTGTCTTTAATATGAAGGGATTTGGATCTCAGAGCGAGGCGGTGGACAACTTTATGAATTTATTGCTGTTACTAGAAGGTAAGTTTTGCTTTTGACTCTGGGGAAAGGTGGGTATGGAGGCTGTAGGGTGGTGGAGCACCCGCCCACTCTAACGAAGATCTCGCCCAGGTGGGGTGGCAGAGGCTTATTTTCTTGCTTTGGCTGCCCTCACAGGTGCCCAGAGCAGAAGAGTTTTAAAGCAGGGTTTTAAAATATTGTATGTGTGCTAAAATACACATAATATAAAATTTACTATCTTAAACACTTTAAGAGTACAGTTAAGTGACATTAAGTACATTCACATTGTTGTGCAACCATTGCCACCATCCATTCACAGAACTCTTTTCATCTTGCAAAACTGACAGTTTGTGTCCACTGAACAGTAACTCCCCATTTCTCTCTCCTCCTAGCCTCTGGCAACCACCATTCTACTTTCTGTCTCTGTGGATTTCCCTATTCTGGGCATTTCATAGCAATGGAATTATACAAATCACAATATGTCACCTTTATGTCACAATATATCTACCTCAGATTTCTCCACTTCTCTCAAGATACACAGCTACTACCCTAGGAGAAACCCCCAGCCTGTCTTCCAGAGCAGCTGCAATTTTCCTTACCGCACTCTCTACCTCTGCTCCTATCTCCCTCCAAGCTATGCTGACAAATGGTTGTCTTATTGCTGGTCAGAGGACTGAGCAATCACCGAGTTACTAGAAACCTCAGTGACTGCATAGGTCTGGGTGGGACCTGAAGATTTTCAATTCTAAAAATTTCCTATGTAAAGCTGCTGCTGCTGCTGCTGGCTGTCCTGATGCCTCTCCCCAGGTACCACCACCACCACCAATTTTTTGCAGAATCAGGAGCCTTTTAGCAAACAACTGTCCATAACAATGAGGATGGACCCTGGAGCATGACTTTAGAAAACAAAATTTTAGGAAGTTCAGGAAAAAAAATAGAAACATCTAATTTTATGATCAGAAGATCTCAAAGAAAAGATGATTTAAAAGGGATGGGACGCGGGCCGGCCCAGGGGCTCAGGCGGTTGGACCTCCATGCTCCTAACTCTGAAGGCCGCTGGTTCGATTCCCACATGGGCCAGTGGGCTCTCAACCACAAGGTTCCCAGTTTGATTCCTCGATTCCTGCAAAGGATGGTGGGCTGCACCCCCTGCAACTAAGATTGAACACGGCACCTTGAGCTGAGCTGCCACTGAGCTCCCAGATGGCTCAGTTGCTTGGAGCGTCCTCTCAACTACAAGGTTGCTGATTCAACTCCCTCAAGGGATGATGGGCTGCGCCCCCTACAACTAGCAACGGGCAACTCTACCTGGAGCTGAGCTGCGCCCTCCACAACTAAGACTGAAAGGACAACAACTTGAAGCTGAATGGCACCCTCCACAACTAAGATTGAAAGGACAACAACTTGACTTGGAAAAAAGGCCTGGAAGTACACACTGTTCCCCCAATAAAGTCCTTTTTCCCTTCCCCAATAAAATCTTTTCTTAAAAAGGGGGGAAGGGGGCGGGACGCTCTAAAGAACAAGAACCAGACAATAGTCACAAGTGATTTCAGTGAAGAAAGTGGGAAGTAGCTCATGAGACTTATGCAGAACTATTTGATGATCTTGGTTCTAAAATGATAGATATAGAAGGGGATATAAATAAAAATGAGTAGTGTAAACCCATGTGAATATTAAGAAAGACAATAAGGTCCTGAATGAGCTAAAGCTTGCAGAAATTTGAAGGAAAACAGGAAGGCCTTCTTCAGTTATGTTTAGTATAAGGAAAGAAAAAAAATAATAAAGAATAGAGTAAGTTTCAAAAGCTAATGACTCCAGAATAGCCAAAACAACCTCTAAAAAGAACAAAATTGGAGGAGCACACTTCCTGATTTGAACATTAACTACAAAGTGACAGCAATGAAGACTGTTTGGATCGAGGAAGGAAACTGAATGGCTGGGGGTGGGGTGGAAAGTGTCACAGATGAAAAACTACCAACCTTTATTTTAGAAACTTTGAGTTTTGTACTGTGGACATGTGTTATGTATTACCAAAATAATTAAAATTGAATTTTGCCTTAAAAAAAGGTTGTTTGGTACTAGCACAAGGCTAGACATTTGGATCAATACAAAAGAATTGCCAGTCCAGAAATAAACCCTTATAATTATGGTCAATTGATTTTTCAATAAGGTTGCTATGACAATTTGGTGGGGAAAGAATGATCTTTTCAACAAATGATACTAGAATAATTGACTACATGGAAAAGAATGAATTCAGATCACTACCTCACATTATTGAAAAAATTAAGTCACTACCTGATGAAATTTCATGTCTTTAAAATCAGAGATAAAACCTTTAAAAATTTCCATACAGAGAAAGAGAGAGAACAGATTACCTATAAAGAAAAAAGCTTTTGGTAACAGATTTCTCATTAGTGACACTTGATACTGAAAGTGGTCCAAGCAAAGTTTCAAGAGAAATTATTTTAAATACAGAATTATCTATCAAATTAGCCTATCACTCAAGAGTGAAATCAAACGCAAGAACTCAAATAGTTTATACTGCTTTCAGAACATTTATTAAATAATGACTCAAAGGTGTACTCCAACTCAATAAAATATTAATCTAAAAGAGAAATGGAATACAGGGGAAAAAATAGCAAACAGAAATAAGTTAAACTCACAATTAAGTCTAAATAGTTGTTGATTACATTGCTTTGAGGCTCATAACAAAATCTACTTTGTAGGAAAAAAATTTTCCTGCAAAGTAGAGGTAGATATATTCTCCCTCCTGCCATAATTTCTACCTATGACAAAAAGGATCTCTGGGAGCTGGCCCAGTGGCTCAGGCAGTTAGAGCTCCATGCTCGTAACTCCAAAGGCTGCCGGTTCTATTCCGACATGGACCAGTGGGCTCTCAACCACAAGGTTGCCGGTTCGACTCCTGCAAGGGATGGTGGGCTGCACCCCCTGCAACTAGCAATGGCAACTGGACCTGGAGCTGAGCTGTGTCCTCCACAACTAAGACTGAAAGGACAACAACTTGAAGCTGAACGTGGCACCCTCCATAACTAAGATTGAAAGGACAACAACTTGACTTGGAAAAAAGTCCTGGAAGTACACACTGTTCCCCAGTAAAGTCCTGTTCCCCTTCCCCAATAAAATTTAAAAAAAAAAAAAAAGAAAAGAAAAAGGATCTCTCTGTCTCTCAGGAAAGATATGTATATTTTTTAGATGTAATTGACAACACTGGAAAACAAAGGAGAGTAATATCGGAAGGTCCTCTGGAGGACAGAGAGCATATAGGACAGGATTAAGAGTAAATCAAAATCCAAAGCTTATGGAATGGATGGGCTCTGGTTAGAGTAAAAAGGGTTCTGGGATCACATCAAGCTCAGAAGCAGAAGGAAGGCTCAGAAGAAAGAATTTGGAACCCTGGGGCAAACGTCAGAGTGCTTGGTTGGGAAACTAAGTTATGGGAAACCTGATAAGTCAGTCCTCTTTTTCATCCTCCACTTACATTGAGCAACAAGAAGGAGAGCCACGTCCTAGGTTGGAGCAATAGTGTAGAATCAGAGCAAGGGTCAGGAACCATGGTGTACAGGCCAAACCAGCCTGTGACCTATTTGGTTTTGCCTGCAAGGTAGCTATGGTGTTTACATTTTACATATTTGGTTTTTACGGTTTACATATACATTTTTACATTTAAAGCATTAAAAAAGAAAAGCAAAGAATGTATGACAGAGACCATATGTGGCCTACAAAGCATAAAATATTTCTACCGGGCCCTTTATAGAAAGTTTGCTGGCCCTTGGTGTAGATAACCGGGAAAGAAGTTGTGCAATATCCAAATGGCTAGTGACTAGAGGAATGAGAGCAAAGATATATTTGAAAGGGCACAACATCCGCTAGCTGAAAGCATAGCCTGCCCTTTTCCCAAAATCACAGACTATGATGACTATATCAGTGTCCACAGACAGGACGACAAGGAATCTTAAAAATAGTGAAGCAGATGTACCAACAAATATCAACAACAATTGAAGAAGATGAAAACATGAAAGAAACCCCCAATTCAATAAACAGAAGAACTAATACCTAAGGAAACAGTTAATAAAGGCAACTAAAATAGAACTACAGAGACTTCCAGTTTTGGGTCCTTATACTTGCAAATTAGTTCTAGGACCAACTTGTACAGTTCTGTTAGGTATCCTGTTGTACTTTTTGTTGGAACTGCATGGAATTCATATATTAATTTGAGAGAATTGCCATCCTTAAAATATTGAGTCTTTTGATCCACTGCAATGATATAACACTCCATTTTAAAGTCTTTGGTAAAATGTGTAAATTTATCTGTTAAGATCCTAGACATCATTTGTTAGATTTATCCTTAATGACTTGTGTTTTTTTAATCATTGCTGTAAATATACTTTGCTGGTATATATGAACACCATTTCCTGATATGTAATGATCTTATATCCAGTAACCTGCTGCCCTCGTTTATTGATTCTAGTAGCTTTCCTGTACAGTCTTAGCTTATTTTCTATCTAGACAAACGTTGTCTGAAAATAATAACCAATTAGTTGACTTTCCAATTTTTATATCTTTTTTCTTGCCTTACTCAGCTGGCTACAATTTCCTTTAAAATAAGAGTGACAGTGGGCATCCTTTTTAAAGAAAATGCTTCTGAGATTCCACAGTCCACTGACATGTTTGCTGGGGGGTTGGATAGGTAGTTATAAATTCAGCTTATTTGTGAGTTTTCTCAGTTTGCCTCATCTCCTTTGCTTTTTCAGAACCAAACCAAGTCCACAGACAGTCTTACTGCCAGTCCAGGCACCCTGATTACATTGGTGTAGAAAAAAAGGGAGAACTTTTGGTTCTGAGAGTGTCCCCTCACCTTGAATAAATATATTTTGCTGCTCTTTCTGAGATTTGTTGAAATATACGTGCACTGTCTGCTTCTTCGCACATGCACCACTGTTCTATCCTCACTGCTTTGGAAGCACTTGACTTATCATTGACGTCCTTAGGAGGTCAGATTGAAAGAAAAAGTGAAGGGTTGAGGACAGAGTGGTGTGAGAGGAATCGGAGCTAGTGACTATTGACAGCTCTTCCAAGAAATTTGTTGCATGGGGAGAGAGGGACCACCATGTTTGGAAGAATACACAGCCAAGGCAAGCTCTTATTTATTTTTATTTTCTTTATTTTTTTTAAGTTGGAAGAACTTGAGTATATTTAAATGCAAAATGAAAGAAGCCATTAAAGTGCGATAGGCTGAAGATTTAGAAAAGATCATTGTTAGTCCAAGTTTCCTGAGAAAGAAGTTTCCTTGAACACGTGTAACTTTTGCCTATCTCAAGACGTACACTTCCAGATTCTTTTCTGTCAGCCTACAATTGTTTGTTAAACCAACCCCCACCTCATCCTTGCTTCTTCTGGTCCAACCTCCCATCTGTCCTCCAGATTTCTTTTTGTCATTGCCTTAATAAGGCCTTTTTTGACTTACCCTACCCTCACTCAATCTAAATTAGACCTTACATGTCTGAATGAATGATGAGATCCAGAGCACAGATAGGGAAAATGACCTTGGATGGAAAGGATTCTTCTCTACTGTTGCAGGGAAAAAAAATGTATAAACTCAGACAGGAAGCTGAAGGAATTTCCATCTGATTGCCTTTATTAGATCTGTCAATTTGGAGGCAAGACTATCTGCAGAAAATGAGGTTGTCCGGGGACCCTGGGGGTTTGAGAAGAGTGGAGAAAGTCTGAAATAGTCATTGCAAGTAGTGGAATGGTGCTGACTATTAAAACATCCTAGTAAGGGCCTGGGTGTTATTGAGGTCCCAGCTGAGCTTACAGAAATAGTCTAAACGTACACTGATAGCGTTCTGCCTGGTTCTGCAATTTCTACAATAATACTCAGCAGCCTAAGTGTAGAAATAAAGTGATGGCTATGTGAATCTATTCCAGGATTGGGGGTTTCTAGATGGATACAACCGAAAGGCAAAGGGTGAAAAAACCTTAGAGTGTTGGCAAAAGAGTTTGAAATGAAGTATCAGCGTGGCAAGGAAAATGAAGGTAGAGAGATACGGATGGCAAAGAGGAAATTAGAGGGAGCCAAAAAAAATGTGCAGGGTGAGTTAGACAAACTGCAAGGAAATGAAGAGTGGATAGGTTAAATTATTGTTCTTTCAAGGCACCTGGAGAATGGGCAGATTTGGGGGACTGTCGTAAAAGTTTCCTTTAACATGATAACATCCTTACAGTAGAAAAGAAATATCAAATTGTCTTAGAAATGGAAAATTTCACTATGCCATCATGAACTGGGCCAGAAGTAATTGCTACATGTTGAAGGGGTTCAGAACGGGCCTCCCTGAGATGTGCCACTTTGGCATGTGAATTATTTTGAGCTGATGGCAATTTTAGAGGTTCAGAATGAGTCACCCTGAGATGTGCCTCTGTGGTATACAGATTTTTTGAGCTAAAGGCAACCAAGACCCTGCGGGCTCAAGATAAACTTCTGCTCCCTACCCCTAACTACCTAGAAGAATTTGGATTAGGGGACTTGCCCGTAATAATAGATTATGAGAGATAACCTCTCTGTATGGCAGGGCAAACTACTGATTACTGAACACGTGCTCTCCCTGCAATTACCCTCTGAAGCCCCAGGCGCCTTACCTCATCCTTAGCTCAGAATGTCTCTTACACCTCAACTTCCCCTTCTGTCTCCGAACCTCTCGTGCATGTGGGGTCTCTGACTCTCATGTATGTGAGGTTCCCATACATATGTATGTAATGAAATTTGGTTATTTTCTCTTGTTAATCTGTCTTATGTGTATTTGATTATTAGACCTACTGAAAGAACCTTGAGGGTAAAGGAAAACTTCCTTCTCCCCCACACAATCAAGGTCCTGTGGGCTCAAGAGAAACTTTCACCTCTCCCTGAAAGAATTTAGATTAGGCGCTTGCTGATAAAAAGAGTTATTACCAGAAATGACTCTTTATGTGAACCATCTATAGGGCAGGGCAAGCATCTAATTACTGAATGTCTGTTCTTATTGTCTTGTGAAGGACTTTCCTCCCCTCTGAAGCCCCAAGGCACCTTACCTCATGTTTAGCTCAGAATGTCATATATACCACATTTTCCCTTTTGATCTCTGAACCTCACATGTATGTGGGGTCTCTGACTCTCTCATGCATGTGGGTTTCCCGTATGGATATGTATGTATGTAATTAAATTTGGTTATTTTTCTCTTGTTAATCTGTCTCATGCCGATTTAATTATTAAACTAGCTGGAAGAACCTGGAAGGGTAGAAGAAATTTTCTTTGCCATCCACAATGTCAAATCGTTTGGTTCAGTTCTTCATTCCAAAGCTCGTTATCTGTGTGACAATGTCAGCATCTGTAAAGGGAAAATCATAATTGGCCCTGTTGCATGGGATTGTTCTGATGATTAAATGACACGGTCCATAAAAAGCAGTGAGCACAGTGCCTGGCACACACAAAGAATTCAATAAATGTGAATTATTGATGTTTTTGCTGATATTATCACATGGATGTAAATCATTATCTCAAGTCCCTTTAACCTAGCAACCATCTTGGACCTCACAAGTGACTCTTCTGTACATATCCAAAACTCGATCTTGAGTAATTCTAGTTTCTTTCTGAATATGATCATGAACTCTGTGGAGTCGTATAGACCTTGTAGTTAATTGTAGTTTAAGAGCGTGACATTACGCTTTTGGATTGCAGTATAAGTGCATGACATTAAGCTTCTGATTGCGGAGGCTTCCATTTCAGAAGACATTCATCTTAAACAAGCATATTGCCAGCTGAGTGACACAGCTACTAGCAAAACAACCAGATGAGGAATCAGGCCACCTCCACCCATGAAGTCCCCTCTTTCAGAAAGCCCTGTGTAAACTAGATAACTGACATCTTGAGTGACCCCACTTCTCCCTTCTTGCACCTTAATTCTGCCCTTACACTTTAAATTAGCCAATAAAGAGTGAACCCATGAAACCCTAGATGCTCTACTTTTGGATCCTAATAAAGGCAGAGCCCCAGATCCGTGTTCTTTCTCTACATGTGACCTCTCTGTGTGCCCTTTGGGCATGCCACGTACCCTTCAGGACCTGTGAGTAATGTCTGTTCCTCAAAGTTAACTGATGGTTTTTGCTAAAGTGCCTCCTGCTATTATAAGAGCAACAAGGGCCAGTCCAGCCACAACATTGGCCCCTGTGAGTAATATGGTTGGGCGAGCACCTTAGCTTTGCTAGCCAATAGCAACATTATCAGTAAGCTGGGACTGACACAACAGTAACATTATAAATATTGGCCCCAAAGCCTTCTGGGCATCATGGCTCTAATCTGTGAAATATTGGATGGTAAATTTTTCTTATGTCTCACATCAGACTAAGATTATCAGTACAATACTAAATGTCATATGTTAAACATTTAAATATACTTGAATAAAGAAGAGCTAGAAAAGACACTACTACTTATTTATAGTTTATTCAGGTGTTTAGTATCACCTATAAGGGAAATTTATTTTAATGTTTAATTTAACTAAGTATAAGGAATTTAGGCATTGAATAAAACTTAATCTCTTCTAAAAGGATTCCACCTGGATATGAAGAGAAATAGCCATTACATTTTGAATGGGACGAAATCCAAACAGAAAGGGATAATAAAAGTGATATGGGACTAGAGGAAGCGGAGTGATGATTCTGCCTGAGAGAGTCAGAGAAATGACCCTGTCCTTAGGTACTTTTGTGTATTTAAAACCTACTCACATCACTCTATTACAGAGGCTTCTCTGGATAAGGCAGTGTGGTGTGAATGAATAGGAGGGATCTGACATAAGAAATGTTCCTTGTTTAAAAACTAACTTGAATGTGGGAATCAATGGAAAGGGAACAATACAGGACGTCTCAGAACATTCTGTCTTGAACAAAGATGAATAAAGAAGGAAGGGCAGCTTGGGAATGTGTGGGTGGATTCACCACACAGGATATGTTCAGGGACAGTTAAAAGAAGTGAATCTGTCTGAAGTCACGTATGCATTTTAGTCTCCCTAAAAGGGAGAAAACCAGACATTCTATGTACCCTAATTCCATGCAAGAGTGTCCTCTTGTCCTCCTGGCCAACTGAAACTTAATCACGCTTTTTGGATCTAATTTCCAGTGTACAGGAAATGTGTGGAATAGAGAAGGAACTTAAAAACAAAACAAAAAGCAATCAGAAAAATCTAGAATGTGGGATTTTTCTACACGACAGAAGAGCTATTCCAGAAGAAAAAAAAATTTAAAGAGATTTTAATGATATTATAAGCAAATTTAACCTGTCCAGATCCTTATTTCAACAATCTAACCAACTGTTTCAATTTTTTAGACAATTATGAAATTTGAATTTGAATTGGGTATTTATATTAAAGGACTATTACTAATTTTGTTACATGTGGTCACATATGGTAAGTGAGAAAATTGTGTATGTTTTTGAGATGCTTACTGATGTTTCTAGGGGCGAAAGAGATAATGGTTCAGGATTTGCTTTGAAACATTGAAGTTAAAATAAATGTTGAAGGCAATAATTGAATCAAGTATAGCATTTTGGGGATGATTGTTCAAGTTGATCGATAGGATTATGGGGATTCATCATATTCTATTTTTAAAGTATGTTTGGAAGTTTTTATATTAAAACATTAAAAATAATTGCACCAGAAAAATAGCTGGACGTGGAGCTGAGGAGAAAGTTGGAGCTAGTGATAGAAATACAAATTTGCATGCTGTCTCAGGGACCTTCACATACATAATATGCTCATGCCACTTAAAGTGGACAGCTGCAGCTTTATAGCACAACTCTCGGGTGACTCTGAAGGAGAGTGGTGAAGGAAAAACCCTCCGATAGACAGAACTTCGAGTACAGTTTGAATTCACTCTGTCTGGAGGTAGAGATAGCCAGAAGTGTGGATCTGCATTCATTATGTGAACAGTTGTGTAGTTGGGCTAGATGTTAGGGACTTGGAAGAAATAGGATTGGAAGACTGGTGACAAGAAAATCTGGGAAAGGTGTGTGGATGTGCCTCTCAGAATGGGTATAGACTGTGAAGATATTTGTGTCTCATGTAAAAGCTCACAAAACAGCATATACTGCACAGGAGGCTCTTTTTTTTTTTTTTTTTAACTATTTGGTCCACTGGTTTTATTTATTTTTTTAATTTATTTTTTATTGGGGAATACTGGGGAACAGTATGTTTTTCCAGGACCCATCAGCTCCAAGTCAAGTTGTTGTTTTCAATCTAGTTGTGGAGGGCGCAACTCACTGGCCCATGTGGGAATAGAACCAGCAACCTTAGTGCCACGAGAACCGTGCTCTAACCAGCTGAGCCAACCAGCTGCCCCTAGGAGACTCTTAACTCTCAGGTAAAGCCAACGACACATTTGTGTATATCAGCCAGCCACTTCCCCAGTCACCCCAGTGCTTCCTCGATGGGCCCACGAACAAGTGGCTGTGGTGGCAGGATGAAAGCTGTGCCTGGGCTCAACAATAAGGACTTCTCATTGCGGCGGCTGACCTGGCCAGTGTTACTGCTGAATGCCTAATCTGCTAACAGCAGAGAACAGTACTGAGCTCTGAAATGGTCCTACTCTCTAGGGGACCAGCCAGCCATTCCATGCTAGATTGATTACATTGGATCTCTTTCATCATTGAAGGAGCAGAGATTTGCTCTCACGGAACAGACACACATTTTGAATGTGAAATATGGATTTGCCTTCTCTGCCCATGATGCTTGTGCTGGCAGCATAATCCATGAGACTCAGCGTAACTTATCTATCATGTCATACAAAGATAGAGGAACTCATTTTGATTGTTCAAATCAAGAAACTCATTTCATAGCAAAGGATGTTTGGCAATTGGCTCATTGTCCATAGAATTAACTGGTTTCGCCACATACCTCATCAAGTAGAAGTGTCTAGTCCAATTGAAATTTGTCGTGGCTTTCAGAGACAAAATCTTGAAAAAATGGAGTTCTCTAGTATAGGATGCCATGTATATTCCAGAAAGAATGAAAAACCTAAATAGACATTACTATGGAAAAAGTAGTGAAAGAAAGCTACCTCTTTCACTAACAATTATGAAATCACCAAACACACACCTAGAATATTTCTTATAAAAGTTAGCAACGTGGTAATTCTCTTATGAATACTATTATTTTTATATTATTCTGGAGATAGTTGTTAACTTAGATAAGATAAAGAAATTAACATAATTGGCAATTTGGTAAATTTATCATTTACTTGCAGATTATGATTGAACAAATGGAAAATCCAAGAGAATCAACTAAAAACTGTTAAATGAAAAAATTTAGTAACATGGCTGGGTTCAAAAAATCATATATAACAATTAATAGACTTCATAAGTAAAACACACAACATAACTGAAAATACAATCTCATTTACAGCAACTGCAAAAACAGTAAAATATCTGGCATTAAAATTTAAATCTTTTTACTTTAGAAAATTTCAAACACATAAAATGCACATAAAATAATTAATTTTTATATAAAAAGAAAACCAATCATGATTCACTTTCCACTTTCAGATTATTTTGAAACAAATGTGTGCTGCATATTATTTAATTGTTAAATATTTTGGGATGTATCTTTAAAATATAAAAACATAGATTCTATGGAATATAGGCTAACATTGGAGTGGGGAAGAGTATTCCTAGGCTAAGAGCTTGACAACAGGCTTAAGGGGAGAAATATCTTAATTGGAAGAGAAAAGGAGCTGGTAAAGAGTTCAACACTTGAAAGATAATCATATTTACTTGATAGATTAAACATTTTGAAAATATTATATATCTGTATATATATGTGTATATATATGTGTGTATGTGTGTATATATATATATATATATATATATATATACATATATATATATATATATATATATATATATAAAGAAAACTGAGGCAATTGTTAACCTCAGGAAAAATAAAATGTTTAGGAGAAAGTAAATGTAATTGTAGTAGAGTGCTTGTCAGCTGTAAATTATAGCTTCATAGTTATAATATAAATGTTGACTATTGACTTAAAATCATGGTATTAAAAGGATGAGTGAAGAAAAGTTTGTGGGTAAAGGATGAAATCCTAATTCTCAACAATTATAATAGGACATTGATACTTATTATTAAAATTTGATATGTCAAGAAATGGTAGTATAGGGGCGGCTGGTTAGCTCAATTGGTTAGAGCACAGTGTTCTTAACAACAAAGTTGCCAGTTCAATTCCCGCATGGGCCACTGTGAACTGTGCCCTCCATAACTAGATTGAAACAACTACTTGACTTGGAGCTGATGGGTCCTGGAAAAACACAAATAAATAAAAGTTTTGAAAAAATTAATAAATAAAAAGAGAAATGTTTGCCAAAATTAAAAAAAGAAAGAAAGAAAAAAAGAAAGGAAGGAAGGAAGGAAGGAAGGAAGGAAGGAAGGAAGGAAGGAAGGAAGGAAGGAAGGAAGGAAAGAAGAAAGAAATGGTGGTATAAATATTATTTACATAGAGGTAAACAACAGGAAAAACAGCTAAAAATATGGTTAACAGTTGCCTTTGGTAACTGGGACTGCATGTGGGGAGAGGCACGGCCCTCAATTCTTCATTATAATAAGCCTTTTAATATTGATTTTAAAACTATAATGATATATTGCCTTGATTAAAAAATAAAAATTAATAATAAAAGAATGGAAACCACACTCACCTGGAATCTTAAGTGTAATTCAGATAAGTTTATGGGGACTGTAGGTATATGGGGACCACTGGAGTAACTCAATAGCTATTTTATTTAAAAAGAGCAAAATGGACAAATTCCCTTGTAAGGGCAACATAAGCTGAAACAAAATGGATTTTGAGTTGATTTGGCAGTGGGCTCTTCTTTTTACATCTTTTTTGGACAAAAGTGTATGTTTTGGTTCTCTGCTCTCTACGGCATATTTGATCCTTTCAGTAAATTTCAAAGTGGACACTAAGTGAGAAGTAATGTTTTTCCCATTCAATGTTTTAAAATACTGCACTATCCCCTAATTTGTTTTTAGGGGGAAATCATGGCCACACATTTTAATGATGTATCTCCATTGAACATCTAAAGCTAGACGATCTCTCATGCAGGCCAGGCCAGCTTGGAGTCTGGATAGTCCCCCATGAGTAATATACTCACACTTTGAGGATTTAAAAGTATTTGGGATACAGTTCAATAATTGTCCCATGATTGGTGTCAGATGGGTAGTAGACTTACTGGGGTGAGCACATCGTAAGGTATATCAATGTTTAACCACTATGTTGTAAACCTGAAACTAATATAATATCTCATGTCAACTGTCACTGAAAAACAAATTTTAAAAAATTTCTCCATGACAATTTTAAACTCATTTGTGGTCTTCTTATCTATGTGAATACTGTTGACATTTTGAAGCATGTAAATAGCTTGTAAGAGCCTTTCAAACATATCAAATATCTTGATTGATGGTTATTACATAGGCCTAAGGGAAAGCAGCTTCTTCTCTAGACAAAGGAATTGTGACATAGTGGCTCTCCATCACACAAGGAGGGGAAGGATCTATTCCAAACACTGTGGATGGTGCACTTAGCAACATAAGCATTGTCTTCCCATTTAGGGCTGCATTACAGGCTTGTGGGAGGGAAAGAGCTTGACCTTCACCATCAACAT
The DNA here is from genome assembly GCF_964194185.1 of Rhinolophus hipposideros. Taxonomy (NCBI): domain Eukaryota; kingdom Metazoa; phylum Chordata; class Mammalia; order Chiroptera; family Rhinolophidae; genus Rhinolophus; species Rhinolophus hipposideros. The sequence continues at coordinate 11,710,270 of NC_138054.1, read as the reverse complement.
CCTCCCTTTGACCACTGTTTGGTTGTACGGTATATTGTGACCATGATTGTAGTTTAAGCAGTAATGATACAAAGACAGCATCTCCAAAACTTTTTGTTTTTGACACCTTAGGCTAGGGGTGGAGGGATGGAATCTTTCTTAGAGGGTTAAAAAAATAATAATAATAACTCCTAAAATATTTCACTTCTCTAGAAGTCTCTAAATTTGGCCGCTCTATAAGTTGCCAAACTCACTTTCCTAGCTCTAATTTGCTAGGAAATAGCTCTTTTGGTCAACATGCCCTCGTACAGGCTGAGGTACCAAGGCCACACAGCATCACACATCTTCCCTTTCTATTTTATCTGGCTCTAACTGGGGGAAATAGAGTAGAAGCTTAATTTTCATTTCCTGTTTCTATTGCTGAATCAGCTAATTTGTCATAATTGTGTTCAGTTACATACCCTTCTGTATCTTCTTCTCCTTTTTGGCTAACTGCTCCCTGAGTATGCCCACCTGGATATATTTTAGCAATTTTCCATCTATGTTACCTCTTCCAAACTTTTAAGTGAGAGGATCCTTCCATGTTTCTGTTCTTTTGAGTTAGAGTATGCCAGTGGGCAAGGCTGGGTCTCAAGGGTTTTTATCTAAAATGTTCAGCATAATACCTGGCACGTTTGGACACTCAGCAGATTCTTCTAATGAAAATTTGAATAGCCTGACTCATTCATTTAGCTTTGCAGGGTCCCTGGAAACTTTGAATAGCAAAATCTCTCCATAACCTGCTGTGGATTTTGGAGGATTGAGGACTAAGTTTTAACATTATGATATATTATGCATATATATTAATACTTTTGAATATTCATACATTTTCCAATGATTGCATTCACAAGTAATTTCACATATCCTCATTTATTACTCATTACTGAATTTCCTAGATAATTGAAGCACACTTCCAACTCTCTTTTGTTAAAAATCAACATGCTCTCTGTCTTCTTTAATAAGCTATATTAAAAATGATATATGCTTTTTGATGACCTCGAGAATCACATAGGAATATTATTTTGATCATATTATTATAAGTTCTGCTCTCTTCCTATCCTTTTCATTTGCAGCCATTTTTATCCCCTTTGTGTGCCTTCTGATCCTTCCGTGATATTGATGATGGCAATGACAACAACACATTTACTGAGTTATTTCTAGGAGGCAGACACTGGACATGCACAAACAAGGTCATGGGTAAGCTTGGGTGACTTCAAGGCCTCCATAACCACCTGCTTTGGACTCTGACTTTCATCCCCCAGCCCAGGGTTTGGCAAACTATGACTCACAGGCTGACTGTCTGTTTTTTGTACATGAAGTGTTACTGAAATACTACACTTATAAGCTACACTTATAAGCAATACTACACTTATAAGCAATATGTATTTTCTATGACTGCTTCTTTAAAAACCTTTTTGAATATTTTGTTGATTCTCAAAGCTTTGTTTTGACCAGAAGATGCTGATCACTAACTCCATTAACAACCTCATTGATACTCTTTTTTGTTATGGTTGCATATATTTTGTATTGTGATTAGAAACACAAACATAAAACTTACCATCTTAACCATTTTTAAGTGTACAGTTCCATAGTGTTAAGTATATTTACATTGTTGTGAAACAGATCTCCAGAATTTTTTCATCTGACAGGTCTGAAACTATACCTGTTGAAAGAACAACTTACCTTTTCCCCATCCCCAGCCCCAAGTAGCCACCATTCTACTATCTCTAAGAATTAGCCTACTTCGTGAGTCTTTCTTGGCAGGGGTAGCTTGAGGATTGGTGTTAGTCTATGATAAAGTTTTTTATTTTATTTTATTTTATTTTATTTTATTTTATTTTATTTTATTTTATTTTTACATCCCTCACACCGTGAACCCCCCTCCCCCCATCCACCACCACCCCGACCTCACACCGAGCCATTTGTTTTGCTGCAAATTGATTTGTAAGTGTTCTCATTACCAAACTTCGAAGAAATTAATAAAATGACTGATAAACTGAAGCAACTGAAAAATACAGAGCATTAATTCATAAAAAAAAAAAAAGAATTAGCCTACTTTAGGTACCTCATATAAGTGGAATCATATAATATTTGTCCTTTTGTGACTGGCTTATTTCACTTGGCATGATGTCCTCAAGATTCACCTATGTCGTACATGAATTTCCTTCCGTTTTAAGGCTGAATAATATTCCATTATATGTATATACCACATTTTGTGTATCCAGTTATCTGCCAATGGACATTTGGGTTGTTTCCACCTCTTTGAGTATTATGAATAGTGCTGCTATTAACATGGGTGTGCAAATATCTCTACTCTAACTGCTTTTGCACCACAGGGGCAGAGTTGTAAAGTTACATCAGAAAACCAGAATCTATAGTGTGCAACCCTAAAATGCTTATCTGGACTTTTAAGGAAAAGTGTTCAGAGCTCTACCCTAGCCCAGTCAGACTGCCAAAGGCACTGATCAGCCTCTCAGCTGTTTTCCCCGGACTGGAAATCTCTCGATTTCTATTTCTCTGATATCTTGTCTGAGTAATTCCCCACTATCTTGCCAGCTCTTTGATGCTGTCAGGGAGGGTATTTTTATATTTCATCCAGCTTTCTTAGTTGTCTTCAGGACAGGGGTCAGTCTGAATTGCCAAAAGGATAAGTCAGCTCTGTAGTATCTTTTAATAAATCATCCAGAATCAGTTTCCATTGATTACTGTTAAGAACTGTGATATGTTTTTTCTATTGAAAAATATAAAAACAATTCCATTGAGAAAAATACTCAGCTGTTTTGGATGTTTAATGCGGCTGGGAAAATCAGCAAAAAGAAAGATTGGCTAGATGGATAAGCACTGATTATGAAGGATAAATTAGGTTTTGTCTGCACTCCGAGAGCAGAGAGGATTACGCTTGGAACTTGGCTTCCGCTCCTGCCTTATCCAGGGTCCATGTTATAGGAGCTTGGCTCCACCTTGTACGGCTGTGCCATGCAGCTCAGAGTTCCTTCAGGAATGAGGGTTCAGCCACACACAGATGAAGAAGCTTAACTGACTGAGGTTTGGGTTGTGCATGTTTGTTTGGTTAGTTGGTTGATATTTTTTTAAGTAACTTTTCACATTGATATAATTTCATATTTACAGAAAAAATAAAATAATAAATAGTACAAGGAACTCCTTTATACCATTTACCCAGATCCATTAATTGTTTGCATGCGTACCATTTGCTTTACCTCAGTGTGTATGTGTGTGTGTGTGTGTGTGTGGTGTGTCTATATGTGATGTGTGTGTGTGTGATGTTTGTGTGATGTGTGTGTGTGATGTGTGTGTGTGGTGTGTGTGCGATGTTTGTGTGATATATGTGTGTGTGTGGTGTGCGTGTGGTGTTTGTTTGATGTGTGTGTGTTTGTGTGTGGTGTGTGTATACAATTTTTGAAACATTTGAGAGTATGTTGGAGACATCATAGTACCTTACACTCTAAACACTTTGGAACTTCCGAAGTACAAAAACACTTTCTTATATAATCATGAAATTTTCCATTGACTCAATAGTATTATCTAATCCATAGTCTGTGGTCTGTTTTTTCCTTTTGTTCCAGTACTGTCCTTTATAGCTTTTCTGTATGCCTCCAATTTAGGGTCTAGTCCAGCATCATGCATGCATTGATTTCCATTTCTTATTAATCTTCTTTAATCTAAAACAATTCTCCAGTCTTACTTAATTTTGATAGCTTTGAAGGCTACAGGACAGTTATTTTGTACAATGTTAATCAAGTTGAGTTTGTTTGATGTTTTCTCATGACTGCCAGTTCAGTTTGTGCCATGTGAGCAGGGATGCCAGTAAAGAGATACTGCGAGCTTCGCATCAGGAGGACATGAGTCAGTTGGTTCAAGTGTTGGTGATGTAACTTTGATCACTTGATTACAAAATGTCTTTAGGCTTTTTCCATACTGTAAAGTTACAATTGTGTGTTTATAATTAGCAAGTAATCTGGGGAAATATTTTGAAACTACGTAAATATTCTGTTCCTCATCAAATTTTCACCCACTAGTTTTAGCAACCATTAATGATTTCCTAACTCCATCATTCCTTCTGCACTGATCAGTTGGCCTTTTACTGTAAGAGCTTTTTCTTCTCCTCCATATATGCATGTATGACTCATCTGATACTTTCCATTCCCAAGCTCTGGCACCAGCTTTTTCTCCCAGGAGCTGAATTATGAACAAAGCCCAGGAGTACATTGGTAAAGGCGAGTCCTAACATCCAGCTACAGCCTTTGTGATGAGTTGCAGAGAGCAAACTGTAGTTTCAAAATGTCACCTCTGCAGAGAGGTTTGCCGGGCTGCCTAATCTGAAGGAGCCCCTCTGCCTCCAAACCTGTTTACCTCTATCACCTCTCCCTATTTTATTTTCTTCACAGCATTTAATCAAACTATCTGAACTGATCTTGATTGTTGGTATATTTTTGTAATTTTTCTATCCCTTCAGCTAGCCTATGAAAGACCAGTCTTGAAGCATAGCTGTATACCCAAGACCTGAACCTGTCGGTTTGTTTGTTAAATATACAAATGAATGAATGGAACCTTTCTGCTCAAATATCCTATGAAAACACATTTCTTTACCCCATTTCATATTTGTGGAAGTTTCTCAAATGACATCTGCCCAGATTCCCACCATTCCTCAGAAGAGTTTCTTGATCAGATATCCAGATAGGAAAATTTCCACGTATGGCAATGACTACAACATCAGGGTTTTAGTAAACGTTTTACATTTTCAAATATTTCTCTATCAGCCATAGTGTATTTAAGTCACTCTGTTGCTTTTTGTAACTGTTATCCCCAAAGAATCTCAAGCTATTACTGTGGTCACTCTTTAAACCATTCTTCTTCCACTGGCTAATCTCTGATACAATGGTGCCATTGGAAAATCTCATTCAAGTACTTCCGACTAAGTCACCTGTGAAAGCCACCATGTGACTGCTAATCGTGTAATTACCATGCCTCACCTGCTCAGAGGTATGTGGAAGGGGATCACCAAAGGTGTTAAGCACCGGAGTTTAAATATTTAGACATGGCAGTAATCAGTGCTTTTCCTCCTAGCTCTTCATGACCCATTAAATTTATTTAGTAAAATCGTGAGAATATGCATCTAAATTAGTTTTCCAACCAGTGATCTGTAAAATGCAAGACACATTTTAACTGTCATACACCTGCTTTTCCTCCACGATTTTCTTAGTGATACAACTACGAATCTGCTCTCCTCTCTTATCCCTTTTCTTTTTTTTTCTCATTCCTGCAGACCAAAATAGAGAATGTACAGAATTTTCCTTACTGTAGTACAGTTTTCATCAGAAAGTATCATTTGAGACCAGTCCCTTGCTGTCATTTGGTCTGATATGATGGCACTATATGTTATTAGGACTTATCTTACCCATCTGGTTTGTCATGGACAAAAGTGAAAGACCCCTGACCCCAACTCTCAACAAACAGCCAGCACAGAAATAAAAACCAAACAAAAATGTTGTGGTTTTTTTTAAAGAATAAAATGTATATATTTGTGGGGACAGAGCCAGGAGTACAGTTTCCAGGCTCTCGGCCTCACGTGGAAAGGTGCTGGCTCAGGTAGTAAATGGCCATCAACTGTGATTGGATGGCCATCAGCTATGGCTAGTTGGCCTTCAGCTGTAATTGGCCACTAATATAACTGCCGTGGCTACGCTAGCAGCAAGTGCAGGCTAGCAAGAAGATGGTGGATGGCAAGCGCGGATTGCAGTTAGCACGGTGGAGTGTGGGTTGAGGATTGCAGAGAAGTGGACGGCAGGTTGTGGATAGTGTGGCTCCTGCTTCCTGTGTCTCCAACCCAGCCGCCAGCAAGAATATAGTAGTATGACTCCCCTATCTATGACTCCGTGGGTGTTCCTTTTTGGCCTCACCATATCCTGCATTCTTGTGTCAGGAGCAGGACTAGAGACCCCAGAAGAGACCCGCCTGAGTCCCTGCATGACAGTATTATTTATTACACAGAAAAATTTCAACCACTAATAATCATCCCTTTTGGCTTAATCCTATTAAGAACATTAATTTGCATACAACACATAGTTTCCTAAGTACAACAGATGCATTATTTTATATATACATTTTAAACATATTATGTATCTATGATTCCAAAGTAACCTTGAACATTTTTAATCAGTAAATATATACAAAATAGTTACAAGTGGAAATGACACTGGTGAAGTGCTCTGTGTTTTTATCCCAGAGACACATCATGGAAATCTCAGGTTAAGAAAACTTCAAAAAATGTTGTGTCGTACATTAAGAATGTATTTTGGGGAGTGGAGAGAATAACAGTGTTCCCTTTGGCTTACAACAGTCAAGAGCCTGAACTCATTGAACTTAAAATTGGAAGGTAGAAGCCCCCCAAAGGAGTGAAAATTCTGAGATGTGGAATCCAATATGGGAGCATACTATTATTTCTTCACTTAACCTGTTCTTCTCAATGCTTGGCTCAGGTTCCCACTTTAAAAGAGCTGCTGAAGTCAATTCTATTTCAGAAGGGTAATCATTTAATGGTATTGACTTTTTCCTCTTATTAATTATAAGGAATGATAATTTGTGAAATGTTTTTCCACTATAAAACATAAGATTCTGTATCCCAACAGACAAAGCAGCAGGCATGCTGGGGGTTTGAGGGTAACATCTGCACCCCACCAGTCTGTGTGCCCTCTCTAAGCAGGAAGCATGCAGGGTGTGGAGCAGCCTGGAGTTCAGCAGTCAGTGACACCATGGCGTCGATTTTAGTCACCTTTCTACCATTAATTATAATCATAAGTGTACCCTTTTTCATTGGAGGCTTTTCATGACCACCTTATTCGTATGAACACATCTGGGGCACAACATATTGTCCTCCAGGTGCAGGGGTGGAAAGTTGCAGGCAGGTAGCAAGAAGAGTGTGCACACTCTCCCTTGTATTCCAGAAACCCAGGTTGGCCCAGCATAAGACTAGCTGGACCCAGCCCTCTGTCTGCAGGGAGACCTCGCCGTGGACCACACACCACCTGACACCAGAGGCCTCTTGTGGTGATTCCACTGCCTCCATGTTCCCAGCCCAGGCTGCAATTCTGGTCCAGGAAGTAAACACAGCATCTGGGGCGGGAGTTGTCACAATGACGTTGTCCACTCCCTCAAGGAGAACAGCAGACCTTTCAAGAGCAGGTGTCCCCTCCTCAGGGGGAGCAGTCACTTCAAGAATATCAGAATTTTCCAGAGTCATTTCCTCCTTTTCCATCTTTAATTTTCTGTGTAATTTTATCAAGATCTTGGCCTTCTTTGTTGGGACAGGAATGTCCTTTTGATTAGGGTAAGCATATTCACAGTCTTCTATATGCTTCCAATTTCAAGCCTTTGGGGCACAGCTGTAATTGCTGGCCCCAGGCCCTCACGATGTCTCAGTGAAGCAGGTTGACTGGTGGCAGTTTCGGGAGTAATGAAGGAATTGGTATCTTCTTCTAAAATCCAACTCTTTTATTGTCTTGTGGCATCTTTTGTGGATGGGAAGCTTCATCATCTTTCATAGATCTTTGTCATCTGGTCCCCTTCCCTGAGGTTCACCAACAGCCGGCTGTCACTCTTCAGCTTCTACTGATACAGGTTGGAAATTGCCAGTCATATTTTCCTCCCTTGACTTCTTTGTGGAGCTCCACAGACTCTCATCTTTCATTCCAGCTTCTTCTCATACTACTCTTCATTGTTCTAACAAAACTGATTTTGATCATTGAACTTTGGTTAGGTAAGATGTTAACATTAGGAGAAGCTGGGTGAAAGATCTATAAGAACTCTCTAATGGTTTTGTAACTTTTCGCTAAGTCTAAAGTTATTTCAAAATAAAACTCTTTTAGAAAGCCCTCTAGAACCCTATATTTTTGCTGTGTACCACTGATGGTCTGAATTTCACTAATAATTCACTTTAACTGAAATAATGGCTTGAAGTTCATAAATAATTCACTCTAATCTTGCACTAACTTTTTCAACTCTTTCTCCTAATATCCTCAATTCCTGGTCACATTATGCCTGAGATTCACTTCTGTAGTTTGACACTTGATGCTGGCCATCAGTTTATGAATTTTGTCTTCTTTTCTTAAGAATCTTTTACTATCAGATTATTCTAATACACCCATCTAATACAGCCCCCAGGATCTTTCCCAAGAGGTATGTCAGGCTTCCTGGGCTTAAAACAGGACTGGTCAAGGTTAATCTTCCACCATGGATGCCCATCACTTTCAAAGCTTGTAGGTGTTCCTTGTGGAAAAGCGAACATAGTCAGCTTCGCCTCTGACCCTCCTCCTCTCAGAGCCATCACTGTTAGTCTTCTATCCACGGTCAGAACTTGGCCTTGGGAGGTTGACCTCTAGTGTCTTTCCCGTTGACCTGACCACTAAATCCCTAAGCCATCCTGAGCAGAAGAGGGGGTAGTTACAAGGGGAACATTCTCCTCAGGCATTCATCTTTCCAAACTCCCAGCTGTTTGCCAAGTCTGTTTAAATGGATCCCTGCTCCAGTTTCCCACTTGATAGAGACTACTAAGCTGCATTCCTAGTGTTTAAAAAGATTAGGAGTTGTGACCTTTTCCTCTCACTTTCTGAAGTAACATGTGCAAAGAAAAAATTTAAAAACCCAAATCACCCACAATTCCATCAAGCAACAAACAAGAGATAACAATGGATTTTTAAAAAATAGAATCATGATATATTTTGATGTATATTTATTTTCTGGTATTCTGATTCTTAACTCAATAAGAGGTATTTACCAGAAACCTACATCAAACTTCCAACACCATGCAGAAGAGTTTAACAGGCCCCATAATGTTGGGAACAACTCAAGGATAGCTGCTATCATTGCCACCATTTAAAATTGTATTGCAAATTTATGCCAATGTAAGAAAACAGGAAAAAGAAATAAAATGAGTAAATATTGAGAAGGAAAAGGCAAAACTTATTTATAGATAAGTCCCAGAAAACGTGAGATGTAATACATTGAGAAACTATTAAAAATCATAAAAAAGTTTCATAAAAACCACATACAGGATCAAAACCAATTGTTTCCCTTTACACTATCAATAGTAAAATAAAAATAGTCTTTACAAATCCCATTCCCAATAAGCACAAAGAAATCTATAACATACATGACAAGAAACATAACATGTGCAAGACTTACATAAGAAAAACTACATTAGTGAAGTATATAAAAGAGGACCTGAATAAATAGACATATTGACAGCTCGACATTGTCAAGGCTTAATTACCCTAAAATTAATCAATATGAATTCTGTACAAATTCCATAAAATTCCAATGGGATTTTTCAAAGAATTTAATAAGCTGTTTCTAACATTTGTCTAAAATTAAATGAGCAAAAATAGTCAAGAAAATGTTGAAAAAGAACAGCAAGAGAGTCTTTGTCTTGCCACATATCAGAGATCTATAGTAATTTTTAAAATACGGTTTTGGCACATGAATAGATCAAAAGATCAATAGTACAGAATAGAGTCTGGAAAAAGATGCATAAATATATGTAAATCTAGAACATGATCGTGTTGGCATTTCAAATCAATAAAGAAAACATGGTATTGGGATAATTGGCTTTCCGTGACAGAATTAAAAATTTAGCTCCCTACCTGAAATCGTATGACAAAATAAGTGATAGATGGTGTGAATGCTAAAAAATTAAACATAGGCGGGAAGAAACTATGAAAGTTAAAGAAGAAAATATAGGTAAATTTTTGTATCATCTTTGGGTGGGAAACATGTTACAGGTAAGGTTCTCCAGAAATCAGGCTCTAAAATGGAGACTAATGTGCAAGGAAGCACTTCAGATTCAATAATTCTGTGGGAAGAGAAGGAATCAGCATTGAGTAGAGTTGTGCTGCCATGCAATCATGAAAATGCCTCAGCCTACCCTGCAGAGAGCTCATAAGCTGCGATGTGCCCAACTTAAAGTGAGGACATTGCCTTTATAGCCCCAAATCATTCAGGCATTGGGAGCAGGCTGACCCGAGATGGGATGTGACCTTGGTTGAGTCTGAGGTTGAGTCTTACAGAAGGCTGATGGCTCGAGTCCTGGAGAGATCCCATTTGTGCAGTGCAGCCCCCACTTGAGCAGCTTCCATTTTTTTCCTTTAAGTTTAGGAAACACCTCCTCCAAGATCTGGGATCGAGTTTCCTTGAAGACAGTTTATGAAAGGAAGATTAGTGGAATGACCTACAGCTTCTACCATTGCAGGTGGTCTTGAAGTCATAACTGATACCCAGTGTCCCCTTCTTCTCTTTCCCATTTCAGAGTCCCCTTATCCTTCACTAGCACCTCTGCTAGCCCAGATGGTTTACTTGGTAGGGTGACCCAGACCCTCATCTGAGGGTCTGAGCCTCTGATCACCATGTACTTCTCAGGCCATGGCTACTGCCATTTGTCCTCGAAACTGAATAAGAGACAGCAAGAGATGCTCAAGTGGAGCATTTTGTAATGCCAGGAAATAAGAAAGTGTTCAAAACCCCCCACAACGATGAGAGTATGCCAAAGAGACTCAGTAGCCAACTGAAAGAGATACCCAAGGCCAAAGCTGGAACCCTTTGAGGGGAAAAAATGGATTATAACCCAGAGTATAAAATAAATAGCCATGAGTCCATATTGATACAAATAAATGATTGAATAAATAAATACATTGGAGAAAAGAAACAAATCTCCTGTAAAAAAGAATTTCCGGTAATTTATGTAGATGCTCTAAAGGAGGGGAGCATAAGTCCTCACTCCTTATGTATGAGTTGTGAATAGTGACTTTCTTCTAAAAAGTACTGTATGGAAAAGTAAAAAAAGAGCCACTTCACAGTGGAAAATCCTGACAAACACTACCTAAGACAGGTGATCAAGGTCAGCGTCAACTGTGGAAGGCATGCTGGTAGTACGTCTGTATGAGTACCTTTGATATGTGATGAAAATGGCCCTTTCCCTCTGTGGTTTTCCACCTCCAAACCACAAAATCCAGTCTGGTCTTGAGAAAAACATCAGACAAAACCAATTGGGGAGCACTTTCCAAAATACCCAACAAGTACCCCTCATAATTGTCAAGGCTATCAAAAACAAGGAAAGTCTGAGCAAGTCATAGCCCAGAGAAGCCTGTGGAGATACGGTCGGTGACTAAATGTAATGTGGTATCTTGGATGGGATCCTGGGGGAGAAGTGGGGGAAGTAAGTAAAAATTAAGGAAATCTAAATGAAGGATGAATATTAAATAATAATGATAATGTATCAATGTTGGATCACTGATTATAACAAATGTACCATACTAGTGTAACATGCTGATTATAGTGGAAACGGAGTGTGGAGTGTATGGTACTACACTTGGTAGTACCTGAAATTTTTCTGTAAAACTAAAGCTATTCTAAAGTTAAGAGTTTGTTTTCAAATGGCCCAGAAAAGCAAGTTGCAAAAATATGTAATTTCTATTATATACCTGTATGATCAACAAATTTTTTTAAAAGTCAGTGTGTTTGTATTTCTCCTGTGCACCCAAGCACATATACATAACTGATGTATACCCGTAGAACTGTGCTATAGGGCAGTCCCAGTCACACGTGGCTATTTAAATTAGTTAAAGCTAAATAAAATTATGAATAAGTAACACTTCCTCAGTCATACTAGTCACATTTCAAGCTCAGTAGGTGGTTATCATTTTTGGACAACACAGGTATAAAACATTTTCATCATTGCAGAAATTCTATCAGACAGCCCTGCTGTAGGATATAAGTATATATATATATATATATATATATATATATATATATACACATATATATATATGTACATATATATGTATACATATATTATATATACATATACACATATATGTATATGTATACATATACAGCAGGGCTATATATGTATATATATGTATACATATATACGTATGTATATATGTGTATATATATGTGTGTATATATATATATATGTATATATATATATACACACATATATATCACCGCATTGAAAAGACACTTAGAAATATACACCAAATAAGTGGTCACCTCTGGAGAGAGTTCACTTTTTATTCCATAGCCTTCTGTATTAATTCACTTTTTATTTTATATTCTCTATATTCTTTCTGTTTTCATCATATTTTTATTATTATTTGTGGTTTGAAATGTTTTTCGATGGAAGGAGAACTGACTCTGGGTGGTGAACACACAATGGGATTTATAGATGATGTAACACAGAATTGTACACCTGAAATCTATGTAACTGGACTAACAATTGTCACCCCAATAAACTTTAATAAAAAAAATCTTTTTCACTTTAGTTTTAAAATACTTTTTTAAATGATGCAGAATATGTCCTTTAAATGAGTTTTTTCCCTTAGTATTTCTACCACTTTCCATTTGTCTAGTAAGAACAATATTTGTTTAGCAAAACTTAGCACTGAAAGGCTTCTGGGAAACGTTGGCATTTGATAATCAAGTAATTATGATCGTAGTAACATGAGTTACTAACTTTTCTAAGTTGTATCTTGATTTTTTTTAAAAAATGAATAAAACAGGCAAACACAGAAACATAATTTATTCCTAACTCAACTTTTAAAATAGTTGCACCCAATTTAAATAAAACTGATCTTCCATTATACTCTCTTTCCTATCATTCTCAAAACTTTCCCCAACATCCCAAAAAAGGGGACGTTTAGTTATTTTTCAGTGGATGGAACTTTTTAAAAACAGGTATGTGTGTATCTATTAATGTGCTTACTCGTATTTTTTTTAATGCTAGGAGAATCATCTTGTTAAACGTGCTCTTTAGTGCATATAAACCAACCATCAAATAAAAATACACAACAGCCCCAAAGGTGGAAAACAATATATTAATTTATTTCCAAGGAAACAACATGGAACATCATGAAAAACAAAGATAGATTCAGTAGTTTCAGGGCATCTCCATGGGCTAGCTAAAACCCACTAGCCCAAACACTACACTCTTCCAATATTAAAGTATTTAAGACATAGGAGGGATGACCAGCAATGGACATGTAAACATCTTCTATTCCAAAAGATTTCCCATTCTACATGCGAAAGATCCAGTGTAAAACATTTCTTCTTCACAGGTGGCGTCATTCAAATAAGTTGAAAAATGGCAATTTTTAGACTCTGCCATGAGCTCATGGTGTGTCCCCTACTCCTGAGCCCTTCACCGCTCTACAGTTCCATCTTTTTCAGTAGCAGAAAAAACCCAGCTTTATTTCAAAGTCATTCCCTTTAAATATGATTAACATTCAACAGGCACAATTACAGAAAAAAAGAATAGAATGTGTTCATTAAATGCATCATTAGTTATAGTAACTGTTTTTCATTTGAATAAATAAATATTAAGGAACTCAGTGGATCAGAGGAATACAAAAGTAGACTTCACATTTTTCTGAGGTGACAGGACTTTTTCTAAGTATGAACACTGACCATTCTTAAAACCCAACTTCTCAGGTATGCTAACTATGACTTTATTTCACCTTCTCTAATATTACACCTCAGGAAATGAACTGAGACCAGTAGGAGAATGCCAATTGTCAGACAGAGAACTTGTTTCCTAATGCTTAGTAACAGACTCTCTAGTCTCACTTACTTCATTTGCAAAATGAGGATAATAATGAGGATCACGAGTATTGTGAAGTTTGAATGTAGTGAGCTAGCAGAATGCCTAGAACACAACAGGCTTTAGCTTCTGTCTCCTCCTTCCCTTCTCTCTCTAGGATAATCTCTGATTTTAACCTCAACTTGTAATTACTGAGATCCCTGCCCCGATATCACAATCTACAATCCTGCATGTAAATGTATTAAAGTATAACCAATCTCTAAGGTTCTCTAGAGCAGCCTTTCCAATGATAACATCATTACCAAGATTTTGAGAGTACAAAAATCCGCCTTACTTTTCCTGCTTTTCTCAGCACGTGTCTCATGTGTAACAGATACTCAAGAAATATTTATTGACGCATACTGAATGACTTGGATGAGTGAATGGACAAAGGGTAAGGACAGAGATGCTCGGCCACAATTGAAAGCTCTTAAAAATCTAGGCATTTTTATCAGCACCAGGCATTATCAAGCCACTTGAGAGCATTATGGAGTTGTGAAAAGCCTCACGGGACAGAATTGGGTCTCCATTTTGCAAGCAAGATACCTTTGGTTGGGGTGGTGACAGAAGAGGAAAGTGATCCATTCTGAGGTGTTAGAGACTTGAGACTAGATACATGCAATACCACCTCTTCTAGGAATACCTTCCTTCTGAGAGAACTTTTCAGTGTTCTCATTGAAAAATGATGGAAGTGGGAGCAGAGCACATCAGACATAATCGAGAAACATTGTTTCCCCGGGGTCCTTTTTACTGAAGCAGCAGGCAGTGACTGCTGTCGTAAAGCACATCCTGTGTATTCTATACAGACTTCAGACAAGTAAACTGAAAAGGTTAGTGTTGAAACTCAGGAACAAGATCTAGTTCTCACTTCTAGTAGCTCAAGTTTTAAAGGAGACTGATGCGTTACCCAGAAAGCTGCTTGCATGTCTGTGCGGTTGAGCCAAGAAGAGTGGTGTCCATGAATATATGGCTATAGATCTGTTATAGGAGAGTCTCTCTTCAAAGAAACCCAGTTCTCCTTTTCCTAAATCACATTATCTATAGTTCTCCTTTTCATTTGAACAGTTATATATGATGAGTATCTAGCGCGAAGATCTGGCGACAGTGAAATTGACAGTGAAATTGATCATTGATCAGAACAACACACTGAGAGGTGGGCATCAGGCAATGGCCAGAGTGGCCAAAGTGCTAGGATTGCTCTGTGCAGCCTCCTGGTAATATACTTCACAGTGTCCAGTGGATTTTTTAACATACACTAGTGTAGCCAGGTCCTGAAGCCAGCACCTCAGTCCTGAAGCCGTTATCCAAGGCAAAGTTCTGTCATCAAGAAAGGCTCTTCTTCCCAACTGCTATGTGCCTTCAGTCATGAGTTGCAGTAGATCAAAAATACCAACTGGGCTGTATTGCAGTTTCACTCTGATTCAGGGTCCTTTCTCGGAGTCTCAGTTCTAGGCATTCCACAGTAAGGGGGTACGTAGCAAGCTCAAATTTGTTAGCAAAGAGGCTTGGCGAATTGATCAACCACTTTAAATCTCCGTTTCCATAGATACAAATGCCATGTACGTAGTGGCCTGCAAAGGCGAGAACAAGAAATAGTCAAAACATGCTTGTTTTCAAAAGTCAGGGGTAGTGAACTTGCACAGTGGTAGTTACTGCCTGACTACTGAGTAGCCAAACTCTGCCAAGTGCTATGGGAGTCTAACGAAATACGACGGTGTAGGCCTACCCCACAAGGGAGTGAAACTGTTTACAAGAAGACAAAGCATACAAATATATATATTTGAAGAAAATGAGAGTTAAATAATACAAAGCAAGAACATACTAGGCACCACGAGACAATTCATGTAACATCAAATGAGAGTTACGGATGAGAAGTTCTAGAAGTGGACAGGTAGGAGAGGTCTTTATGGGTTACACTGGTCCGTCGTCTCCCCTGAGCTCTGGCCTAGGTATCCAAGTGCCTAGTTTATATGTCTGCTGAGATGAGTAATAAACCCAACCAATATAATACGTCAGCACTCAACTCCTTAATCCTCTCCAAGGCTTCCCCATCGGAATCCATGGCAATTCGATTCTTCAGTGCTCTGGGCACTACTGCCCTGTCTCTCATACTGCACGTCCAATCTGCCAGCAATTCTGTCTGCTCACCCTTCAAACTATTCATAAAATTTGACTACTTTCCACCACCTCCACGACTACTATCCTGGTCCAAGCCATCTCCATCTTCCTGTCTGAGTCGTTGCAACAATAACTGGTTTCCACTGCCTTCATCTTTGCCTGTCAGCATATTCGCAGCACAACAGCTAGGGTAATTGTTTTAAAGGTAAGCAGAACATGTCTCCTTTGCTCAAAACCCTCTAATGGCCTCTCATCTCATGTGGAGTAAAAGCCAGAATCCTAGCAATAGCATTCAGGACTCCACAGAGTTTGGCCTCTTGTAACCTGAACTTACCGCCTGCCACTTGCTCATTCACTTATAACCCTTAAGAACCCTTGCTCATTCATTTCAGCCACTGTCCTCTGTGCTGGTGCTAAGCACACCTGGCATGCTCTACCTGAGATTCCGTGTTTGCTCTTCCTCCCCTGTACCTCCGCCTTCCACCAGTCACTCTCAAGGCTCCCTCTTGGACCACCCCACGTCTCTGCTTCAAGGCCGTCTTCTCAACGAGGCCATCTTTGACCTCCTTTCCTGATTCATTTTTCTTTTGGCATTTATTACCAACTGACGATATATGGACAGAGGGTGCATATATATATATATATATATATATATATATATATATATATACACATACACACACACACATACACACACATATATGTGTATATATATATATTTAAGAAAGGAAAAAACTGTATTAAAATTGTAATAATATATACCGATAACAAAAGATGAATACAAGTCACACTTGATTTCTGCCTTTACAAAAGGTGCTCAAAGTGGTTACCATCAGCGTAATATTAATATAGTTTCTTCCTTTCTTAAAATGTGTATACATTCTTTTGGCACACTCTGTGTATATATCGTGAAGGAAAATAATATTCTGCCTTTCTTGCCAGACAACTGTTTATTGTCTTTCTCCCCAGATTAGAATATAAACTCCAGAAGAGGTGGATTTTGAGACCATGTTGTTCATGTCTGTGTCCCTTGCACCTGGAAACATGCCCGGTAAACATTAAGTGTTAAATGAATAATTGTTGAATAAAAGGATGGAGAAAAATGAGTAGTTAGTGAATGAATAAAGTTAGCAAGCATCAGGTAAAATGCCACTGGAAAAACTGTAGAGATGGGAATTTTCTGCTAGAATAAGGAGTTTTAGGAGGAAGAAGTTAGAAACAAGAATGGTAAGAAGTTGTAACTCTTTCTCAGAGGTTGCTTGGCTTATAGTAGAATTACTATGGATGACTGGCTTAAAATTTATCCCATAATTATAGAAGAGTCTTTGAAGATTTTTTAATAGAAGAATCAAACGATAAAATTGATTTTAGCAAAATTAATTTTGCAGAACTTTGCAGGGTACATTAGAAATCAATAAAGAGACTACAGTAAAAACTTAATGTAAACCAAAGAGCTTGTTCAGTTATGGATGCCCTGAGTGGGAGGGGAAGAATATTAGAGACAATACGAAATGACTGACAGAATTTGATGATTAATTTCACATGACTGAGAGGAAGTACAATAGAAAGTGAAATCACCGTGGGGGAAAGCCAGATTTATGGGAAGTTAAAGAATAATTGGGTGAGAAGTTTAAGAACAACTGGGTGATGAAAAGAACTGAATGCACTGGCGGCAGGCCCACGCTTAAGAAAATGGAAATGAACAGGAGAGAATATTTCGGTCTGGATCAAGCAGATGGTGCGTGGACAACGTGGTCTCCAGGTCAGAGGTAATTTACATGATTGCAGAGAGAAGGAAAAGAACCAGCAAAGGGGAGGACACTGAGAATGTAAATGCAAGGAGCAAGGGGACCATGGCGGAGACACACACATAACTGAGACCACAGGTGGTGACCTTGGTTGTGAGGATGGGTAACTTTTCTCTTGAACAGGAAGGAACAATGAGAGAATGTGTCCAAAATATTCTAAGGTGGAGGAATGGGATGACATGAAAAAGGAATTGGTAAGGGGATTTTGATCAAATATCTTGAAAGTTCTTGCTAGAGTTGAAATTATCATCTTTTGAGAGTAGAAAGGCTGTTTTAGCATAAGATTGAGAGCTTAAACGTGAGCAGGAAAGCTGAAAAGGTGTATGCTGGGAATGGCACCAGGAAAATAATGAGGTGAATAATAAGTAGGTGGCCGGGAGCATCCAGCTGAAGTTAGGTGGCAGGTCCCTACAGCAGGTGGGTTTAGGACAGTTCTGTAACGACTCTCCAGCAATGTTCTGCTTAGGGAAACACAAACGGCAGAAAGCAGACTGGTAATGATTAAGCATAGGAATCAGCTTTGTAGGGTCAGATGGCAAGGGAAACTAAAATGTTAGCATGAAATGGCTGATAGGGTACATAGGCTGGACAAGGAGGCCTCGGAAGGAAACTAGTAAAAGGCAGAAGCTGCAAAAGTTAAACCTCTGAAAGCCCCAATTTTAAAAAAGCAAACACATTAAAAAACAACAACAACATCTTTTAGGTATGGGGACATGGCAGCGAACAATTTGGTCAAAAATCCTAGCTCTCTTGGTGCTTCTCTCCTGTTCTCGGGAGACAGTAAATAAATAGAGTATATAAAATGATAAAGGAAATTAGTAGTACGACAAAGAGATTGTAATCAGAGATGGGAGCTCTAAGTTCAAGACCATTGGGCTAGAATGGCGCTCAGTGATTCTAAGTGCTAAGAGGGCTTAGAAAGCAGGTACACTCACACGGGCAAAGGTGCAGATTGTATGACTGACTTGCAGGTTTGGAGTGCAGTGTTCTGCTCCTCTGGTTTATGTGTTTTTCTTTTCCCTCTACAATGGTTTGGTGGGGGGACAAACAATTTTTATGCTCTGAAACTGGTAAGGCTTTCTGATGTTCATTGGCATAACAGGTACCAAGAGAAGAAAAATGCCACATTTGTCTGAGAGGGGCTTGGGCTCCCCAAGTTTTGTACCCCATGTAGGTTCCTGGTGAGAGGCTACTGTCATGGGCCACACCTGTCATGTGATCAGTAAAGGTTCCTACAAAAAGGCAAACCTGACTAGCCTATACCTTCTCTACTGGGATAGGGTCTAGATGGAGGCAATCACAAGGAAGCAAAGGTAAGGCTCTACTTGGGATGGGGGCGCTGCACGGTGGAATGGGACCTTCTGCGGTAAAGGAGGAGGGCTAGAGCTGCAAAGGAATGATGTCGCATGGGTCCCTTTTGTGGACGTTGTTGCTGAAGAGGAGCTGGAGAAACAGATCAAAGGAGAGGGGCAGGTGACAGGGGTTATGGAACGATATGGAGAAGATGGCATATCCCAAATATTGGGAGCCTGACTGATGGTGATGGTCTGTTTTCTAAAGAAGACCCAGGAGGTCGAAGAGAAAGGCAACGTCTTCTTCACAGCCCTCCCTCCAGGAGGAGGGCGGGCCACGATAAGAATGCAGGCAGGAGGCATGAGCTGTCCCATGGAGAAAACGCGGCTGACTAAGGTACAATAGGAATAAGCTTCAGAATAGACTGAAATTTCTGCACAGTGACGTGAGGATGTTGGCGTCCACAGTGGGCGGGGACTGTCAAGAGGAAGACACGAGAAGGAAAGTGAGTGTCATGGAGAGCTGTAGAGAAGCGGCAGTTTGGAGGTTTTCATCTGAAACACTAAGTGTAGACAAGATAGACCAATGAGTGAAGCCGTAGATTGAGTAGAAGAGTGAAGAAGCTAAAGCCTTGTTATCACAGGCAAAAACGTCAAACTCCCATATTCACTCACTCCTTCATTTACTTAATCACTCACTCACTGAATAATTAATTGTGTGCTATTATAGGCTGAATTGTGTCCCCCACCAAATTCACATGTTGAAGTCCTAACCCCCAGTACCTCAAACTGTTACTATATTTGATAGAGAGCCTTTACAGAGGTAATTTAAGTTAAAATGGGGTCATTCGGGTGGGCTCTAATCCAATATGACTGGTGTCCTTATAAGAAGAAATTAGGGCACAAATGCACAGAGAGGGAAGGCCATGGGAGGACACAGGGAGAAGACAGCCACCTACAGGCCCAGGAGACAGGTCTCAGAAGAAATCAAACCTGCTGATACCTTGACTTTGGATTTCCAGCGTCCAGGACAGTGAGGAAATAAATTACCTTTATGTAAGCCACCCGGTCTGTGGGACTTTGCTGTGTTAGCCTTAGCAAACAAACACACCTGCCCACTATGAATCAGGCAATGGTTTGAATAAAATGTATACCAGGACTGATAAAACAAACAAATTAAAAAACACACAACACCTTCTTCATAAGGTTCTATAGAAATGAAACTTCTTAGGATTTCTAGTTTTTGTCCACTGGAAAAGAAATCTCTCGTTAGCGTCACCTGCCATCAGGCCAGAAGTGCAGCAAACACCTCCAAACCGGAAGCCAGTGTGTGGAGGGAGCAGGGGCTGACATGAAGGATGGGGGTCCAGCTTGCTCTGTGGTGAGAACATGACATCACCCTGACCACTTTCCCCTCCACTCCCAAAAGGAACAGAAAGAAGACACAATAAGAAAGCAGAAACTAGCAAGAAGAAAGTATCTTTGCAATTTGAACCTACCTCTACATCTTCCTAGGTTATTAATTCCTGGAGAATACCTATGAGAAGCTTAAATTTACTTCTCAAGGACTGTACCTTAAAGCCTCTAACTACTCTATTGAATAACTCACAGATCCATCTAAATATACCAGCAGTTCTCGCCACAAGAACCCTGTATTCCACAACTACCTTCATGCCAACACCAACAAGCAGTATGGCCTCAAAATGTAAAATGAATGCCTCACCGTGGCAGCCTCCGTGTTTATCTTCCATGTCAATCCACTTTATAGCTCTGAGGTTACCAGTCCATGATGCATTTGGCATGGCGCCAGGTACACCTGCAATGTTGACGAAGAACAAAAGCAGAAATGAGAACCAAGAGAAAAGGGTACCAATTTTATCAATTAACCCTCCAAATTATGTTTATTTTCTTCCAGTATATTATCTTTCACATCTGATTTTTCATCATTGGTGCAAGACCGCAAAGGCTTATGGTTTGAATAGTTGGTGGTTATGAGCCACTAACAAGAATTGGTTGATTTTTTCATAGTGTGTGACTAAGCCTGAAAAGCAGAGCCTTAAGATATACCATAGTGTAAAACCATAATGCAGAAGAGAAAGCTGGGGACTTCTGCTCTCTCAACGGCCTTTAATTAAATTTACTTTCAGTCTTAACATTAAAATTTTTTTAGCTCTTTCCAGATGACATCTATCTTAAAGTGAAAGCTCAGGAAACAGGCTACTCTGGGCTCTTAGTGCTAATAAGTTGACAGTGATCCCAGGATCGCTCTTATATGAAGTTGCAATATTAGGTATACAGAAGGAAAACATCTTATTCACTATATATGGAACTCATAAACAAATCCTATAACACACTGTACTTTTTGTTAAAATACTTCTTGAGCATTTGGTACTCACAAGCACTATGCTAGAAACTGGGGACAGAGAGAGAAACCAGACATGCTTCCTGATCACTGAATGAAGATGAATTGTCTACACAAAACAAGCAGTAGGTTGTTTTGTGTGTTTTTTTTTAAAAGATTTTATTGGGGAAGGGGAACAGGACTTTACTGGGGAACAGTGTGTACTTCCAGGACTTTTTTTTTCCCAAGTCAAGTTGTTGTCCTTTCAATCTTAGTTGTGGAGAGTGCTGTTCAGCTTCAAGTTGTTGTCCTTTCAGTCTTAGTTGTGGAGGGAGCAGCTCAGCTCCAGGTCCAGTTGCCGTTGCTAGTTGCAGGGGCGCAGCCCACCATCCCTTGCAGGAGTCGAACTGGCAACCTTGTGGTTGAGAGCCCACTTGCCTATGTGGGAATCAAACCGGCAGCCCTCGGAGTTACGAGCATGGAGCTCTAACCGCCTGAGCCACCGGGCCGGCCCCAGCAGTACGTTTTGAGCTTTGAATTTTTCCTAGAAAGATTGGTGCACACTAATCCACTCATCTTCTCTATTTCTTTCGGTTGTTCTTTGACCAAATGCTGCTGCTGATCTATTATCTAATTTGTATATTATCTAATTCACCTTTGAAATGTAAAGAATTAGAGGAGGAGGGGAATTTTAGGTTGTCATCTTGCTAAGCCAAGGTTTCTCTAACTTGACATTATTATTTGTTGTAGGTTCTGTCCTGTGCATTGTATCATGTTTAGTATCATCCCTGGCCCCCACCCACTATATGCCAGTGGTACATACCCTCCATTTGTTATAATCAAAAAAGCTTCTGATATTGCAAAATACAGTGGTAGGCGGAATAATGGCCCCTCTCCTTCACAACATACTCAAAGAAGTTTGTATCCTAATCCCTGGAACCAGAGAATAAGCTACGTTTTACATGGAAAAGGGGAGTTTAAGCTGTTAATCAACTGACAGTAAAATAGGGAAATAGGGAGAGTGTCCTGAATTATCCAGGTGGGCCCAATGTAATGACAAGGGTCTTTAACAGTGAAAGAGGGAGGCAGAAGTGTTCATTGGAGTGGTGTGAAGTGAGAAGGACTCAACTCATCTTTTCCGTTTAAAGGTGGAGGAAGGGGTTAAGGAATTGCACGTGGCCTCTAGGAGCTGGAAAAGGCAAGGAAATAGATCCTACCCAGACCCCACGAAAAGAACCTTAGCCCAGCCAAAGCATTGATTTTAGCCTGGTGAGACCCATGTCAAACTTCTGGCCTACAGAAGTGTAAGACGATACATTTATGTGCATTAAGCTGCTAAATTTGTGGTGAATTGTTATGTTGGCAAGTAGAAAACTAAATACACACTGATGAGAAAAGATTACCCAAGAAGATGGATATTTTTTAATAAGAAAAAAAATAGGACAAGACTAATATTTTTAAAGACGTTTAATTGGGTTAAGCACATAAAATTTTGTCCTCTTTAAAAACATTAATAAAAACTAGTGCATTTTTCAAAGAAAAAAGCTCTGTTCTTTTGCCCTGATGTCACACGATAATGATACAAAATGATCTAAATCAAGAATTGTATCAAGGTTTCCCAACTAAAATTAAATTTTGCACAGCTTTCCTGTAAATAGCATGAGTCTTTACCCCCTCAGGACTCTGTATAAGGCAAGATTCTTCTTTTCTTGCTGCCAAACTCGAAAACTTTACTTACAAATGTTGGATATTCAAGAAAAACACTATTTATTAAGAAATGTTTCTTCCTATTGCTTTAATTTGTATTTAATTGCTTTAAATTTTATTTTAGTGCTTGTCTATCCAAAAAGAAGCTTCTTTATTTTGTTCTCAGCACACATTTTAAAAGAATTTAGAATGAAAGTTGCTTGGTTAAATTGGAGGGTGAGGAGAGGGCAATCTGGGAAGCAAAGAGATGATCTGGTATATTTACTCATGTCAGCAAGATTGGATTAATATTTTGATTAAATAACTACAGCAGAAAAGAGTGAATAAAATATTGCCATGGTGACAAGTTCCTTATCCACCTTTAACTGATTATATGTTTAAAAGGACAAGACATTTTTCTTCCTCTTTCATTCTCATTAACATTGATCATCACAAACTGACTCTTACTCAGAATCACATCCCTTTGTTCTAGACAAGATGACATTTATAATTACTGCTGTCTTTAAAATAAACACATGACACCTATGAACTTCCTGCTGATAAAATTTCAAACATCAACTCTTAAAATTTCTGTGATGACAAATCTCAAATATATCTGTTCAACTAGCATTCATGTATCTGCATTAAATAAATGACATTTTAAAAAGCAGAAGCAGGGAGAAAGACAAACACTGACAAAGTTCATTTCTACTTTGCCTCTTTTTAAAAAGAATTCTGAGGCACAGAAATATCTGGCAAAAATGGACAAAAAGCCTTGCTTTTCAAGTGTGATTCTTGGACTGGGAGCAATCACCTGGGAGCTTGTTAGACATGCAGAATCTCAGGCCCCTCCGGCACCAAACTCAGCATCTTCACACCCTCCCCAGAGGATTCCAAAGCACGACCAAGTCAGAGATGCTCTGGGCTATCATCAACACCGCACCGTGAAGAAGACACAGTTTCTTTTTCTCCTCTCCTTTAAGTCCTTCCCTCAGCCTTCATCAAGTTTCCGACTTAGACTCACTCTCCTATTCTCCCTCAAATTCTGCTCTTATGAAAAAATCTGTAAATGCCTTTACATCCTTTGGTTAATGCAACAAACTTGTCCCAACTGTGGGAATATATTTGCATTTTAGTAGACCTCTTAAACCACCTCCTTAAAGACAATCAGCTCACCTGTTTTCCGGGAAAACTTGAGCAGAGGGCCAGTCCTCATGGGGCGCTAACCATCACAGCCCACAAGAATGAATGAATGTGGTATCCATCAACTTAGCCTTTAGTGCTGGTGGTAAGGGCCACTTAGCTCCTGTGTGGATCAGACAGGCCTGGTTGCTGCCTTGGCTTCCCAAGAGGCAACACTAATTTAAGGTGTAATAATGTTCTACTTCTCAGTATCAAAATGTGTTTCTTCTACCTTTTTAGCAAGGGCCAACCTGTATCAGGATGCCCTATGGCAATAGCCTAGGTGGCCATCAGTCATCTTATCCTCCACATCTGTCCTGCCTGGTACAACCAGCTTAGGGAGGAGATAAACCACTCAAGACTTCTGGTGACCGCTCAATTAGAAAACTGTGTAGGCATCACTTGGTTATTATTTTGAAGAGATAATGACAGGCAAAAGATCGAATAGCCTAAATGTATAGTGTGCCCACTGTTCAGTAATAAGTGAATTTGGCTTGGGGTACATGGAGACCCCACAGCTACTGATCCCATCATTTGTGCCAACGTTCAGTTGCTGCCACTCCATAAAAGCATCTACTAAGCCCAACTCTGTTTCCTGTTTTTCTCCCAGAGATTGACTTCCAGCGAACCTTCTGATGGAATAGACACTGGCTGAAGAATTGGGGCACTTAGTTCTCACCCCAGCTTTGTCATTACCCAGCTGTGTACCCTGGTGCATTATTTAACATCTCTCAGACTCACCTTTCTAATGAAGTAGGCGGATTCGGTCAGTGGTTTTTCAACCTTTTTGACTGCAATCCACAGAAAACCAATTCTACACCATCAGACACACACAAATGCAAACAAAAGTTTCACAAAATAACTCTTAGACTTATTACATGTAATGCACTTGCTTATTTTATGTTACTTTCTGGTCTAGTCTCAGGTTAAAAATTCTAGTCAAAACCTACTGAAATGATTTCTGGATCCACTAAAGGGATACCACTACTATGATAAAAATACGGCACTAGATGATTGTACTATTGTTGTTGTTGTTATGGTTGTTATTGATTGTCAGGATGCTAGGAGGATAGTTATAGGGTATATGGGTATAAGTCTTCCCTCAGTTCACAGGTATCCAAGGAAGGGTCTGTTTTTCATTCTTTCTAGGATGGGGCAAGAAGAAGACACCAATATTATCAAAGAAAACATTTTTAACTATAAAATCCAATTCTCTCATTTGCTCTTCATAGGCTTGTTTAAACAAAAGGTTTGAGATAAAGTTTACAGAGTAACCAGAAATGTTTTTCTTGGGGCTCAGCCTTTATTAGTCAAATAACTGCATTTGTTGAATAAATGAATGTGATTCTTTGAAATACAAGCTTTATTTATACTAACTTGATTTTCTTCTTATTTTTCTTACACAGTGTGGCCCTCATTTGGGGAGACCTAGATCAAATTCTGGCAATTGCTTATTATTTAAGCTCAGATATATACTTTTAAACTTATTAAATAAATAAGGAATTTTGTTTTTAAATGTCAAAAGTCAATGCTGATGTCTGTGTATTGAAAGGGCTTTTCTTACAATTCTTCGTGGTGGTACTGTCAATTGGTACAACTCTGGAGAATCAATTTGGAAACATGTAGGAAAAGCCACCATAGTTGCCAATTCCCTTTGGCCCTTTCAACCCATAGTTTCAAAATAAGCTAAGAAAATACTTTTTAACATGTGAAAATCATTGTGACATTATTTATACGGAATCACTGAATGCACTGGCTTTGAAGTCAGATCGTCAGCATTTTAAATCTCCGCCTCGGCGATTACTGGCTGTGTGACCTTGAACAGTTACATAATCTCTGAGACACCATGTACTAGCCTTCAAAACCTCACAGGATTTTGTTAGTGTGAAATAAGAGAACGTATGCATTGTGCTTAGCACAGAGCTTGGCATACATAACCGCTCAGTAAATGGCTGAAAACAACACCTCTATTAAAATCCTGGAGACATGGAGCTGTAGAAGACACTGGTTTTTTTACTATAATCTAAAGCACGTTTCTCAACCGTGACACTGTGACATCTGGCTGGATAATTCTTTGCTGTGGGGGTTGCTCTGTGTAGTGTAGGACACTTATCAGGATCACTGGTCTTTACCCACTAGATGTCAGTAGCCCTTCCACCCTCCATTCCTTCCACCCCAGTTGTGACAATCAAAAATGTTTCCAGATTTTGTTAAATGTCCTCTGGGGGACAAAAATTACCCCTTGTTGCGAACATGAAATCTTACATTATTAATAAAACCATGTACAAATATTTGTATATGGAATGAAAAATGTTTTAAGTTTATAAAGCTTTTTTTAATGTCATTGTGTTGCTTTATATTTTTTAAAGTTTATTTACATTCATCTGAGTCTTACTTGCTTCACTGATTTAGCAATTGTGCTTGTGAATATTCTAAGAACAATTCACATTGTTCACTGCTGACTAGCTTTGACAATTAAAAAAATGGAAAATTACCTTATAACCGGGAAATGCAGTGTTAAATAACTTGCAGCCTCTTTGTCTCATTGTTGACTGGGGTCACTTTTAGAAATAAAAAGATACCTTATTGTTTTCACCTACCAGTGGTGCATTAATCACTTAGGATTTTTAACAAATGAAACATGCTAAAAGAGACTGTGTTTTGTTTTGTGTGGATTTTTTTTGGAGTTCTGCAGTCCCTGAGATGGTCAATGGCATAACATCCTTAAAATGACATCTCTTCATGCCCCTCTGATAACTGCCAACAAATTCACTTTTCCTTGGTTGTGAAACAAAAAGATGGAGTGAGGAAAGAAAGAATGGGTTTTAGACTCAAGGAGAGTTTAGACATTTTCATGTGTTTTAATATTTTAATATGTTCCCCTCACTGTCAAGCTGTGTCAACTAGAGCCTAGGAAATTTAAGTGAATTGCTCAGGAGTGCAGACATGCTAAATAACTGGCTGATTTTTGTTTCCAAATAATTTACTCACTTATTCAAATGGTTTCCCCATGTTCTAGAGGAGATGCTGTGGTTAAAGTCGTGAATGAGATGTCCTTGGAGCTTTCAGCCTAGTGTATGCAGAAGGATTTATATTTATCGATATTTTTACTAGCAGCCTGGACACCTCTACTCAAGAATCTTTCCTGGACAGTCTTCCAGTGAAGAACAGGAAAGGTTAGTGGAAGCATTTAGAAAAGAGGGCAGTTCTTATCCTGGAGTAGTTCAGATTCCATTACAATCCTCACCTTGATTCACTGGCCCTTTGCTTGCATTTCTCGGGCTGCTTATCATTTTTAGCTCTTGGTCAAATACCCCTTAAATTATGGCAAATTTTTCTGAGGCAGTGAAGGTCTTCAATTTCACTAATTTCAGATTTGTGGTCTGACAAATTTCCCTCCTTTCCTCCAACTAAACCATGACATTCTTTAAAATTCTTCACCTTCGTGATTAACCCAAATCTGCTAATTAGTCCCTTCTGTTGAATTTTTGTGCAGTACAGGAGCCCCCAACTCATTTCCAATCTACTGGTACTTCTTCAAGCTTTCCCTGACTTTTTTATTTTAAAATAATTATATAGCTATTTTTTTAAAATCTACTTTTTAAACTTCAATCTAAAGTGATGAGCATAGAAATCCAATTCCTGAGCTCCATTCCAGGCTGAATCAGAAACTCTGGGCATAAGACCCAGCAGTCTTTATTTCAACAATCCCTTTATTTTAACAAGGCTTTAGAAAAGCCTTCATTAAAAGGTTTATGGGTAGAATTTGAGGTGGATCTTAAGTGATGGGTGGCATGTGATTAGCTAAGAGTGTTGCCCAGAAGCCTCACTGGAGTGACTATGTGCGGCAGAAATGGTTTTAGGATGTGAGAGGGGCGCCCTGGATTTGACCCAGCCAGTGGGCTGCACCAAAATTATGCTGAGAGGGAATGAAAAGAATAAAAATAGCCAACCTTTAAGAACTATTTCCCTTCTAAAAAGTGTTGCTTCTAGTGGTACAATGCAAGTTTCTAAACTCCAGCTCTCTCTCAGAGAATACGTAATTTGTCTTTCAGCATTTTCTCTCTGTACATTCTTTGAAAGAGTTTGATCTGTGTGAGTACATGTTGCACTTTTTGTTTTTAATGTGTCAAAGCAAAGTTTCTTTCATCTGATTTGCTTGTCTTTAGTGCAAAATTATGCTAATTCAATGTAGAAAAGAAAGAAATATTAAAATGAGCAACTCGGTTATATTTACATGCACCCTTCTGTGTTATTATCTCTCACTGCCCCCTCCCACTAATTCTGTTTCGGGTGTCCTCTACTTGGCATCACACATCTCAAGCAGCCAGAAAATGGCCATTCGTGTCCCTTTGTAAGTTTCCTTAAGTTCCCCTGTTTTCCTGAGGGTATGAAGTTTCCAGCCTGCCCACTACATTGGCAACACCACCAGATGGTTCTTTCTATAGTCAGAGTTAAAACCCTGTTCCTCTTCTGTGTGTGATTACTTTGTATCGTCCACCCTGTGTCTGTTTCCTCAAGACACTTTGGATGCCCACCAACCACTCACCGTCCGACATGTGAAAGTAAATTCAGACTTGTATCATCCCAGACCTCTCTTGCTGGTGCCCATTCTACCTCTTACTAGAATTCTGACTCCTCACCCCATTTCTCATTTTACATTGCTGCTTCTGCTCCCCCAGGACCCAGCTTAACATTTATTTCCTCTCTCAAAGGCTGCTATAGATCACATTCCAGACAGGAAGATAACAAAATGCTGACCACACACATAAGGATGTTTTGCAATCTTGTCCCCAGACTATAAACAGCTCATAAACCACATCTGATTGGTAGGCCTATTTGGTTTGACCCCCATGGAAGGGAGTCACTGATGAAAATGGTTTCCCGTGAAAGTCTGGATTGCCAGGGTCCCTCGACAACAATTCACTGGGGCTCTAGGCAGCCAGGAACCTCTAGGTTCCCACCAGGCTTCACTCACTCCTACAGTCTGCCTAACCTGGTTGACGTGTACTTTGCAACACTGGGTTTCCAGGTCTCACCTTTCATCACTGTCTATACACACCCAGGTGTTCTGTAAACCTTTTGGGAATTCCTGAATTGGTCTTCTATTTTCACCTATCTAGTTCCCCATATCTTGGCTTATGCAAATGTCTGCTATAAGAAAGTAAGTTCAAAATAAATTCTGGAGATATAATGTACAGCATGGTGACTATAGTTAATAATACTGTATCAAATAATAATAATATTTGAAAGTTGCTAAAAGAGTAAACCTTAAAAGTTCCCATCACAAGAAAAAGAAATTTGTAACCATATGTGGTGATGGACGTTAACTAGACTTATTGGCGTGATTGTTTTGCAGCACATACAAATCATTATGTTGTACATCTGAAACTAATATAATATTACATGTCTATAACTCAATTTAGAAAAAGAAAACAAGCTGAATCTTGTTAAGAACTAAAGTCACCAAAGTTTAGATCCTAAGATAGCCTCTCCTCTTTAAAAAAAAGTTTTAAAATAGACTTTATTATTTTTTTGTTTAGAGCTGTTATAGGTTCACAGCAAAATTGAGCAGAAGATACAGAGATTTCCCATAGAGTCCCTGACCCTTTCCCTCTTTTCATGCTTCTCAAGCTGGCAAAGGTTTAGAAAATGGGGGGAGGGTATAGGGAAATGCATGTCCCAGGCCTGCCAGTGAGAGTGTAAACAGGTGCAATTTTGGAAAAGCATTATGACACTCTGTATCAAAACCCTTAAATATGTGCATATGCGGGGGGGTGGGGGGGGACAGTTAGTTCAGTTGGTTAGAGCGCGGTGCTCCAAACAACAAGGTTGCTGGTTTGACCCCCACATGGGCCACTGTGAGCTGCGCCCTCCACAACTAGATGGAAACAACTACTTGACTTGGAGTTTAAGGGTCCTGGACAAACACACTTAGATAAATAAAAGTTTAAAATATATATACATATGTGTGTGTGTGTGTGTGTGTGTGTGTGTGCGTGCGAGCACGCTCACGCATCCTTCGACTCAGCAATTCAGGGTATTGGAATTTGTCCTAAGGAAGTTATTTGTAAATTATTACATGAGAGGCAGTGTAATACAGCAGTTAAGAGAGACTCTGATGCTAAACTCTGGTCCTCAGTTTCCCTGTCTGTAAATGAGGGTAAAAACAGTACCCCTTGGAGTTGCTGTGGAGTGCACAATATACTTAAAATGCCCTGAATGGCGCTGCGTACATAGTAGGTTGCTGTAAAAGTATGTCGTTATTAATTAGCAATTTTATTCATAAACAATTGATTATTATTACTGGTAAGACCTTGTAAATGCCCATAACTTGAGGCTTTGCTAAATAAATTTAGTGCATTTAAATGATGGTGTGCTACAGAGCTATTAGAAACTACAGTGACGAATTCTTCATGACATGGAAAAACCATGACATACCATTACATGAGGATAGTCAATTATAAAAACAGTAAAAGCATGTAAAAATATATGCTTTTATATGAAAACAAAGACTGAAATATACTAACATATTATCTGAATATTGAGTTTATTGATTTTTTAATTTTCATCTGTCACGTTATGTGTTTTCCTCATTTTTTAAATGTTACTTTTATGACCATTGGGGGTAGGTAGCTATTTTAAAAATTACTTAACTACTGTTAAATTTCTTTTAAAATGAAAGTTAAATGTGCATTCCTAAACTTAACTAGACAAATGGTTTTTTAAAGATTCCAGTAAATATTTTGCTTTATCAAATGTTTTCATTAAAGAATATATTTTGATTTGTTGTGATAGACTGCAAAGAATGCTCATGAATGCATCCCACCGCTATATGCATGCCTTCATTCAATATGACTACAGCTTTTTCATCAAGGGATAGAGAATATTTCTCCACACCTTGAATGGGGCTTTGGACATGTGACTTGCTTTGGCCAATGGGACATTAGCAAATGTGACCGAGCAGAGACTTAAAAACTATTCATTGACTAGGCTTTACCCTCCGCTGAGGCTGCCAAGAGAAGCAGCCTTGGCAAGCCCACTGGGGAATGGGGGACCACATGTGGGGAGGCCTGGGTCCAGCAAGTGATGCCATCAAGTTCATCCAGCCTTCGTGGAGCTGGCCCTGGGCAGAACTGAGAATCAGGAAAAACTTTCTTCAAAGTCACTGAATTTTGTAAGTTCTTTTCCTCCCAGCAAAACCTGCACTGATTTTTTTCCGGTGCAAGTGTTTAGCAAATGAATGACGGCAAGTAAACAAGATAATCAGTTCCATTCTTCAGTTTTTATCTCTAACGTGAGCCTTCATCTATGTTAGTGTTCCCCACTCTAGCTACACTGCAGAATCATATGTGGAACTTTAAAAAAGTTCTGATGACTGTGCCCCATCTCCCAGGTATGCTAATCAATGGGTCAGCGGTGAGGCCCAGGCAGTGGTTATTATTTAAGATGCCCTGCATGCTGGTAATGTGTGGCCAGGGTAGAGAACGCCTGTTCTTCGTAGAATGTTCCATTGAACATCCCTTTCATAGCAATAATACTTTTTAGCTTCTAAAACACCATGGATCATGCCTCAGTAAGGAGAGATTTTCTATTGTGCCAGATAAAGCAATGTTATTATTAAGCTTTGGAAGTTTTAAAAGTACAAAAGTTCAAAGAGGAGACCAATTGTTTATTTTCCAACTCCTCCAAATTAGCTAGTCTTATGCATCTTATAACATATTTACCTTATGAATCTTTACTTTTTCCTCTTAAAAAAACATTATTCTACAATTTGTGAGAAATTGAACACTGTTATTAGAATGGATTCAAATAATGCATAAAAGTATAAAGAACAAAAATGAAAGTTAAAAAAAAGGGCCAAACACTACAAGATCTTATACCTACAAGTAACAATCATTAAGAAAACATTTCACAAAGCATCTTTTTGTACAAATAAATACTTCTGTGTTATCTTTAGACTACAATATAGCTATTAACTAGTTGACTAACCTGTGTCGAATATAGATTGCAAATAACCTTTCACAAGTGGTCTTTACCATTGATATATATGGGTTGTTTCCTTAAATGCAACCATGTACATCTCTTATGTACATAGTTACCACTTTGATAGGGTTATCAGTTAAAACAACTGTTTCCTTAAGAGTTAAGTTTTGTTAAATTACAGAAACTCAGGAGATTCTGTTATTTGCAGCACGTGAACATCAAGTAGTAAGTTTTCTTTGTAATCTATTTGTTTAGAGGTGTTTATTCACAGTTTGAGTTAGGTATTTACATCTCAAGTGGAATTCCCTAGATTTGACTGTTTCAAATAAAAGTATTTACGGTATTGATTTGCTGTCTCACACTGTTACACGGGAAGGGAGACCCTGGCAGCTCCTTCCTTCCTGGAGTCCAAAGAACTTAGCAGGCCCTGTATGTACTGCTTTGTCTGGTGTCTGGGGAAAGGTCCTTACTGACTCCATTAGACACATTTTCATCTTGCCCCGCATATAGTGCCTTCTTCATCTGCAAAATAAGGCACCAGGCTACATCCAGTTGGGTACAAATCAAAAATCCATTCGCAGCTTGTAAAACATTCCTTCCAAATCCACCTAAAAGCAGCCAAATGAAAATCATGTTTACTTAGGACTCTTGTCTAAATTTAACCCTTTTACAACCCAAGACAGGTCCAAAGGAGTTAAAGGTCAGTGGTAAATTCCACTTGTTGTTGCATGTACTGGGGTATATATAGGTTGCTAATTCTGGGAAATAAGTGCCTATTTATAGCAAGCCTAATCTTTTATATGGAACAGCAAAAGCTGTTCTGTTTACACTCCTCTTCTGCAAATATGAGAAACATCTAAATAAACTTTGACATACAGGTAAACTATAAAAGAACAGAAGGGAAAACAAAAGTCTAAGAGTACCTATCCTTGCCGTCCCCAATGGCTTTGGCGGGAGGGAGGGCTACTCTCAGTGATAAAGTCGGAATGCAGGCTGCGGCTGGTCAAGCGGCTGCGATGAAGGGCCTAACTTGGCAAGTCTGGGGTTAGACCTGACCTGTCTTTTTACAAAGTCTTTAGGAAAATCTATTTTAATAAAAATTCATCTGCTACTGCTATAAATAAATAAATAAATAAATAAATAAATAAATAAATAAACAAACAAACTTTGAAAAGAGACGAAAGATGGGAAAAAGAGCCTAGTGATATGCCCCCAACATGGGGATACCCCCTTCCCCCACACACTCCCGTCACCCCCTCCTTGCACTCAACCTTGCCATCCCTGACCCCATGAAGTTTGCAATACTTTTTAGAAATATAGGAAGCCACAGGATAGGCCTAAAATTCCTGAAATATCTATTTAACCTCAACATTCAGATGAAAGGAACTGGGCTACAATTAGAAGTTACATAACAAAAGCCAAACAAAATAAAAAGACAACCTACTAAATGGGAGAAGATATTCACCAATGATACACCCAATAATATCCAAAATATATGAGGTTAATATCCAAAATATATAAGGGGTTAATATCCAAACTATGTCAGAAACTCATACAACTTAACACCAAAAAAAAAAACCAAAAAACAAACACAAACAATCTGATTTAAAAATAGGCAGAGCACTGGAATAGACATTCCTCTAAAGAGGACATACAGATGTCCAATAGACATATGAAAAGATGCTCAATACCACAAATCATCAGGGAACTGCAAATTAAAACCACAATGAGGTACCGCCTCATGCCTGTCAGAATGGCTATTATCAATAAATCAAAAAAAAAGAAACTGTTGGTGAGAATGTGGAGAAAAGGGAACCCTCATACATTGTTGGTGGGATTGCAAATTGGTGCAGCCACTGTGGAAAACAGTATGAAGGTCCCTAAAATAATAAAAAATAGAACTACCATGTGGCCCAGCAATTCCACTTCTGGGTATTTTTTCAAAGAAAACGAAACATCAATTTGAAAAGATATATGCACCCTTATGTTCACTGCAGAATTATTTACAATAGCCAAGACTGGAAGCAACCTAAGTGTCCACCAACAGACAATTGGAAAAAGAAGATGGGGTATGTACAGAGGGTGCCAAAAAAATGTATACGCACTTAAGAAAGGGAAAAAAAATTTTAATAATGTATACCAATAACAAAAGATGAATACCAGTTATGTGTATACAGTTTTTTGGCACCCCTGGTATATACAAAAGAATATTATGTGGCCATAAAGAATGAAATCTTGTCATTTGCAACAACATGGATGGACCTACAGCATATTATACTAAGTGAAATAAGTCAGACAGAGAAGGACAAATACCACATCATTTCATTTATATGTGGGATTTAGAAAACAAAATAAACGAACAAACAAAACAGAAACAAACTCATAGATATAGGGAACAAACTGATGGTTGCCAGGTGGGAGAAGGGTTGGGGGGGAGGGGGTGACAAAGATAAAGGGATTAAGAACTACAAATTGGCAGTTAGAAAACTAGTCACAGGACGTAAAGTACAGCATAGGGAATATAGTCAGCAATATTGTGATAACTGTGTATGGTGTCAGATGGTTACTAGACTTTTCAGGTTGATGACTTTTAAGTTATATAAATATCTAATCACCATGTTGTACACCTGAAACTAATATAATAGACAGATCCTTTTCTGCATGACTTCTGCATGACTTCTGATAAGAAGACTTCTGATAAGAAAACTTCTGATAAGAAATACTGGGGTGTGGTGGCAAGCTCATTATGATGCTCTCATACGATCTGATTGATTAAAAGGACTCATGGTGGAAAATTTTGTGAGTCTATCTCATGTGTTTTTGGAATAAAAGTGGAACACAGTTTTGGTTATTCTTATTCTTCCAATTAAGTTTATGAAGTTCCCACTCTTTATTCTGAATGATAGATACTGTCAAATCCAAGGTACCATAAACATACCAAATCAAGCTGAATAATGATATGATTATATGCTACATTGACTTTTAGTTTATTACCCCAAATGTATATTACTACAAATGACCCTACTTTTTAAAAAGACAATTAAGTCCAACTGATATATTATTTATGGAGAATAATAAATAACTAACATGAGAAAAGAAAAGTGAGCCAAATGGAACCAATACTCAACAGATAAGAAAGCTGCCAGAGGATCTATATGAAACCACCTTATACACCTTGGAAGACACAAATGAATTCATTAAAAGAAAGGCAGAGTAGGAAGCTGCTTTTCCAGACCCCAAAGGCTACATATTCTACGTCTCCATTTTATGACATTCTAGAAAGGGTAAAACCATAGGGATGGAGAACAGGTCAGGATTTGCCAAGAGTTTGGACTGGGGGTAGGAGCTGACTACACAGAGCAGCATGAGGGGATTTTCGGTGGCGATTTTTTTCATTTGAGAAATATTAACATTCACTATCTTTTAAAAAATGAATTCTGAACACTTTTTATAGAATCCTGTCATTAAAACCCATTTTTTCAATATTAGACTGCTTACAAACCAAAATGCTGTTACTTTCTTTTGCTCCAATATCTAGGATATTTGAGAGAGAAATCATGAGAAGCACTAAATATAGAAAGACTACTATGACTTAGAAGTCCCATCTTTGTGACCCAGTTCAGTTGCTAAATCATGCAACCCAAACAATCGCTTCACCTTTCTACGCTTGGTTTCTCTAAACGTAAATGATGACAATATGCCTTCCAAGTCCAGTGTGAAATTGCCCATTCCACTTCACAAAATCATTTTTTTGAAAATGATTTCCATTCCACTTGGAATGGAAGTAACCATTCCAAGTTTCTATTCCTTCCAGTATCTTCTACTTAAAACAACAACAACAACAACAACAACAAAAAGCCATCATCACATTCAGTGGGCACCGTCTGTGTCAGGAGTGGTACTACTGGCTTCAGAGTTACAGCACTAGCGTTCTATGTTACTAGCTATAGAGTTCTAGCAGAGAGTTATTACTTCACTCATTTCTCACAACGTGTGCTTCCTCTCACCCACCTCCAAATGAGCATCAGTCCTTGGCTGAGGAAACTAAGTTTGAGGAGTTGAAGGGACTTGCCCAAGATCACAAGCTAGAAGAAACCATGATTTGAGTCCCCACCCTACCTTTTCGGGGCGGCGGGGCGACCCACACTCTTCATTCTACAACAGTTCCTCATTCCACGTGGACCACTGGAGGGCTCTGAAGGTAAATAAGGCACACTCCTTACTGCGCATGTCCCTTTGGGGACACAACGGATGGAAGCTGATAGGGAGACAGGCAAGATGCCCCTCGCTAAGGCAGCCTGTTTCAACCTGCTTCATGTGCCTCCTCATTCTGGTGGAAACAATGCATTTTTTTTTAACTGGGGCATAGAGAGGAGATTCAGGTTATTTGGAAATTGCTGGTATCTTCAAGAGTCAAGATATCAATACTGACATAAGATTATTGTTGGCCACTTGTGTTTCCCACTATTTAGGTACATGAGTTGGTGCACATGGGATAATCTATCTCACTAATCAGTGTCATAGTTTCAGTTACTCTGCTTCTCTCATTTCCCCAAGCAAAATGAGTCTTAGTAGTTTTAGAAGTTGGGGGTACGGAGGATTTTAAGCTGATTTTGTCTGAGTTCTAGAAAACCTTCCAGATCCTTTGTAGTAATTTCAGAAGCCTCTGCATCTTGGGAGATTGCATTTCTCCAGCCCCTGTTGTCCCTCAATGAGGGCAACTGGGTGGAATAAAAACAACTAACAGTTATCGGCACCATGCACCATTCTAGGCCTTTGATATATATGATACACATAAATGGTTTACAATAGTAGGTACTATTATCATCCCCATTTTATAAATACAGAAACTGAAAGTCAGAGAGATGATATAATTTGCTTCAAATCATATATACTAGGAATCTGCAAAGCTGAACTTGAAGCCTAGTGATCTGGCTCCAATGGGCACTCTTCCCTCCACCCCCACCCCCACCCCACCCCCACCCCACCCCCAGCTAATATACTACACTAGCTTCTGTCCAGCTCAGCACTTATGGGCACATCTATAAAATACTCTCCAGAAATGAGGCCAAATGTGTTACACGAAAACAACCAGACAGGAGTGGATATGGCCTGTGGTGACTGGCCTGAGCTCTGAGTCATGGCAGCGGTGGTGGTGGGCATCCAGACTTGACACAGTAACAGTGACAAAGAGGAATTAATTGCCCAGAGGCCATTGTTCCATTAATCCTACTGGTCACAGTGTAATATAAATAGGAATATCATGACATTAATATACCATAGAGAGGGAGAGGGGGGAGGGACGGAGATGGTAATAGAATTAACAGTGGCTGGACTAACAGATATATACCTTTATTGTCATAACTCTCAAAACAATCCCATGAAGTTGTTGGTGTCTCCACTTTACAGATGACTACACTGAAATCCACGTAGGAGAAATTAATTGCTCAAGATCTGTCTGCCTCTAAAATTTTTGCTCCTTCCATTTGCTCCTTTAACTCTAGAGTTAAAGCAAAATCATGCAGGAAACTTTTTTTGAGATCACCTAGTCCAATTTCCTCATTTTACAGACGCAACCGAGGTCCAGAAAGGTTACGTGATGTGCCCAAGGTCAAACAGCTAGTTAATAACAAGCTAGAACAGAAAAAATAATTTTGTTGTGTGCATATCTAGGTCAGTGGCCCCTTTTACACGATCCAGTGGCTGGAGTTTGAAGCACTTACAAAAAGAAAAGTGAACATTCCTACATGGCTCATAATACTTACTGCCTGTTTGCTTAATATTCTACTGTTCTTAGCTGTACAGTATGAAGTGTTTGAAAAATCAAAGTCCACAAACTACTGTTCCAATCCTTGACTGCCTTTTGGGATCATCTGAAACTCACATCCTTCGAGCCACCCATAGATTCTTCTGGCCTTTCTACAAACGTCTTTGAAAACAAATACTAGCAAGTCAGAGTCACTGCTGTGAGACACACTGTTCTCCAGACATACACACTTTAGGGGGTGAGGTTGAATCAAAAGTGCCTAAGCAATTCTTATTTTTTAATAAAGTCTTAAATACCTTTCACACTTTCTTTTATGTCCTGAAAACAAAATTAACTGAGGCTCAAGTTCGCTTAAGTAACTTGTCCAGTGTCAGACGAGCTGTTAAATGACAAGGCCAGGCTGCCAAAGTGCATACTCTTCCCTCCACACCACCCTGCAGGATCAGAGAAAATGCATCCAAAGCTACAGAGCTCAATACCTGGGGAATCTCAGATTAAATTACACATGTGAAAAATTAACAAAATGATTGAACCCAACAAAGAAGGCTCTGTGAGAACATGTGGTAATGGAAAATACATTAAGATTTGGCTGAAGGCAAAATATCTTCATGTCAATTACAAAGTCAAACTCAGAGGGGACTCATAAAATAGTAAGA
Organism: Rhinolophus hipposideros; assembly: GCF_964194185.1. Taxonomy (NCBI): domain Eukaryota; kingdom Metazoa; phylum Chordata; class Mammalia; order Chiroptera; family Rhinolophidae; genus Rhinolophus; species Rhinolophus hipposideros. The sequence goes on along the minus strand of NC_138054.1, from coordinate 11,671,771 downwards.
CTGCCAATTTGTCCTTTTTTTTTTTTTAAATAGAGGAAGAAGAATATTCAGTAGCAAGAAGAAATGAAAAAAAGATACCACTAAACACTGCACATGGAACAGTTTATCTCACTAATCAATTTTCTCTTCTTAGTAAGGTACTCTTCCCACCCTCCCTGAGGAAGAGGAAAGGCCAAGAAAATGGAAGTCTTAACAAGAAGAGTTCTGACTCCTGCTTTTAATAAGCTTAAAGAACTTCTGCTTATAGATTCAGCTTTGTTCATGACAAGGAAAAAAGGAAGAAGAAAAAGTGTAAACTGGGTGAAGAGATCTTCACTTTCAGGAAATTGTCATTACAGGATATGTAGAAAATCTTAGTCTGGAATACTGAACTTTTGCATTTCCTTTGAAAAGAGGAAGCTACATATTTCTGAAAATTAGAATCCACTCAAAGATTTGTTATAAACTTCAAGTTGTCTTGCTTTGAGTTTGGTTAGTATGTTGATGGTTATTGAAACTGGTTGATGGGCACAAGAGATTTTTGTACTATTCTCAGTGCTGTTGTATATTTGTAAATTTCATAGTAATGGAGTTTAAAAATGGTCCCTGTGTCAGTAGCTAGGAGGGACACTTGTTTTGACACTGAGGAAGTTGCACACCTGAAATGGGAAGGATGTGGCTGGGCCGGCGAAAACCTGTGTGAAATGATTGTGACAAGCTCTCCCCTACTTTCCAGTCTTGGCTGCGTTGATTTCCTTTTCGGCAAAATTATATTAGGTATTGAACAGACATCTTAAGTCCTTTCTAGTACATGGTAGGGTTTAAGGAGATAAAACAACCCATTAATCCCAAGTCCTGCTGCTTTCATATGTGATCTCAAAAATAGAGTCCTGAAGACACTATTGTTGTCCTTTGTGATTTTAAGGAAACACTCTTCTAATGGATAATATATACTTCACAGCATTATTGTGAGGACTAAGTGGGGCTTTTTAGTAGTTTCAAAAATTACTCCAATAACAAAGGGAAATCAGAATTACAAAGAATAAGTACCCATCACAACACATTAAACTGCTTACATTTTCCTGTATTTCCTCTTACTTTTCTTTGGGAATATCTACATCTAGTTTACATGGTTGGGAAGACACAATGTAGACATCCTTTTGTAGTGAAATGAAATTTAAAATAATTTCATTTCTCACCTTGAGGATCTCATTAGTTGAGGAATACTAGGTCACATTTAGGTTTTCTTAAGATATATTCATGTCAATAAATGAATAAACACTTAACCTCTCAATTTACACCCATTTTTCTTTCATTTAAGTTTCAAAACACCCTTACTAAGTAAGTCACATACTGTTAGTGTGACGGTACAGATGAAGAGTTTGAGGTTTGGGGGTACCCAAATCACAAAGCTGACAAGGGTAATGCTGCAATCCATCATCAGGTTTGTCTCACTCCACAGCCCAGGATGTTTCCTCAATACAAGTACTTCTGAAACATCAGTTATTTATACACTACTTTCATATACCTACTTCATGCAATCAACACCATGAAGCGTTTTCTTATACAAGCTCACTTTCCTTTTGACTGGGGCTGCCTTTTTTTTTCTCAATCAAGAAGAGTCTCTGATGGAAACGAACAGAACCAAAATTTGCTGAAGATCTATAAATACGCCAGTCTCTATAAAAGATGGTCTAGGCCAGCAGTTCTCAAAGTGTGCTTTCTAAACAGAAGCATCACTAACACCTGGGAACTTGTTAGAAACACAAATTGTGGGGCCTGCTCCACAGTTGCCAAATGAGAAACTCCGGGTTTAGGGCCCTGCGATCTGTGTTTTAACTGGCCCCACAGCAGATTCTGAGGAATGCCTCTGAGTACCACAGAAATATACACATTATCTCTTTAATACTCCTAACTTCTCTGTGTTTCCCCGAAAATAGACCTAGTCAGACAATCAGCTCTAATGCGTCTTTGGGAGCAAAAACTAATATAAAACCTGGTCTTACTTTACTATAAGACCGGGTCTTATCTAACAATATAATATAAAACCGGGTCTTATTTTACTATAAGACCGGGTATAATATAATGTAATGTAATGTAATATATATAGTATAATATAATATAATATAATATAATATAATATAATACCGGGTCTTATATTAATTTTTGCTCCAAAAGATGCATTAGAGCTGATTGTCCGGCTAGGTCTTATTTTCGGGGAAACAAAGTAAGTACTATTTATTATTAGCATCATCACAGATGAGTGAACTGAGCCTCATCATAGACTAAGGCCACTGTCACATAGTTAGAGAATAATGGGAGTCAGGACCTAAACTATGCTTGTCTGGTCCCTTTTCCTAGTATCACATGGACGCAAGTGGGATGGATGAAGATGCTGTCGTGGTGGTTCGGAGAAACAGAGTAGAGATATTTACATTAACAAGATTATATAGACATTGATTATAGATCTATAAAGGCTTTGATATACACTTAATGTCTTATTTTATTGTTTTAAAGAGTCATTGAAATGTAATCTACGCTTTTGTTTAAAAAAAAACCAAACTGCTTCTCTAGAAAAGATTTGTCTTATGCAATTGGTAGAGAATGATGGAACGTTGAATGTCAACTGGAGAAACGGTCTTGCCTGTTCTGAAGTGGTGGCTACATTAATCCTTCCCACTAGAATTAAATTCACGTTACTTCAGTGTAGTGGATGTTTATCAATTATAATGTATTTATATTATACTTGCTTAAATATTCATATGTATGTTCATCCAATTTTTCTTATTTTGCATAATGTTGCTCTAAAGATTCGGAATTAAAAGCTAGTTAAGAGTAGGGTTTCCACATTATTTCCTTCACAGAGGTGGGGGGGGGCAAAAAATGTTTGGGTACAGATTCCCCAATGAAGAAAGTAATCCAAATATTACAGCACAGCCAATGGCTATAGATGTCATAAATGAGCCTTCAAATGCTCATAGCTTCAGCATACTTGAATTATGTCAATACCCTGTAAGCTGTCTAAGGTTTCCCTGTCAACAGCTCAGCATTTTATGATGTACACTCATCAGTCTAGGTACTCAAGAGCCAGGAGAAATTGTACCTTACAAATCTTCCCCAAATTATTGGCCTGAGAAAAGCCTACAGCCCTTGACCAAAGAGGAGAAACAAGCCAAACAGGCCCAAATCATGAAAACAATATTTTGAAAATCGAGTCCAAATTTATTATGTATATTTAATATTATCTGGCTATACAACAATGATGTCATTTTAAAACTCCGTTGAACCCATGGAAATGTCTGTTTTGTATAAGTTTTCCTTCAACCAGAATTTATCTCCATGTAGATAAAATAAGTACCAGGGTCGACTGTCATATGGCCACAAAAAAACAGTGGTAGGCCAGAATATTCTAAGCACACTCGCTACACCTGATTCTACAATACATCAGTGTTCATCGTTCTCGGTTGTTGGTGGAATGGGTATGACTGAATCCTCATGCTTCTACAAACTGAATTCTGAATCTGGGCTGATGTACAGAGTACACACTGCATATAGTCATGTGCAGCCTAACAATGTTTTGGCCAACGACACCTAGTGACATGGTAGCCATGCTAATGTCCCAGTGCAAAGGTTGCAAAAGTCAACAAGGCTGTGGTTGAGAGGGCAAACAGCTTTAACCTCGTGTGGATGAGGACAATATGCAGACACTCCTAGGGGTGGTTCTGACGAAATGACTACTGAGTTGTCAGAACTGGAACAGGAATACATAGCTGAAGAAGAGGCAAGGGAACAGGAAACTGCAGAAGAAAAAGGAGAACCCCCAAGAAATTTCTCAGTGAAGGGTTTAACAGAAGCTTTACAGACCTCAGCAAACTCCTTAAAAAGTTTGAAAACACGGAACTCAACACCCAAAGGTTTTCATTCATAGAGAGGAATGGTCATGATATATTATCTGCTCATAAGCAAATCTATGACAAAAAGAAACAAACCAAGGAAACCCACCATGGACATATTTCTGAAAAGACTGACACTTCCCCCAAAAAGAGCCTCAGGCAGGTCCTTCAGGAGGTGTTCCAGAAGTCGATGTCATCATAGGAGATGACAGCTCTGTGTGTGTTATTGTCCCTGAAGACCTCCCAGTGGGACAAGGTGTGAACGTGGAGACAGTGATATTCATGCTCCTGACCCTGTGTAGGCCTGGGCTCGTGTGTGTGTGTGTGTGTGTGTGTCTTAGTTTATATATAAATTTAAAAACTAAGAAAAAAAGAAAAAGCTCATAGATTAGGGATAGAAAGAAAATATTTTGTACAGCTGTACAATGTATTTGTGCTTTAAGTCTTAGTACAGAAGAGTAAAAAGTTAAAAAATAACTTTAAAGTTTATAAAGTAAAAAAGTTACAGTAAGCTAAGGTTAACTGATTACTGAAAAAAGAAAAACATATTTAATAAATTTAGTGTAGCCTAATTGTATAATGTTTATATTCACACTCACTCCCCCCTCACTCACTGACTCACCCAGAGCCACTTCCAGTCCTGCAGGCTCCCTTCATGGTAAGTGCCCTGCACAGGAGTGCCATTGTTTATCTTTTATTCCGTATTCTTACTGCACATTTTCTGTTTAGATATGTTTAAATACACAAATACTTACCACTGTGTTACAGTTGCCAGCGGTATTCAGTACAGCAGCATGTAACCGAGGAGCAAGTACCACATAGCCTAGGCGTGTAGTGGGCTATATACTAAATAGGTCGGTGTGAATGCACTCTATGAGGTTCGCACAACTACAAAATCACCTAATGACACATTTCTCAGAACATATCCCTGTCGTTAAGTGACGCATGACTGTACTTTGAAAAAGACTGGAACTGATCCAGCCGCACCCAGATTTAAGGCCCTAGGAACCTTTCTGTGGAGAACACCTATCTTCTAAATAGCTCAGTGTTTGCATTTGCTGAGAGCTACACCTGGAGCACTTTCAAGTTTCGCTCTATTGTTGTCTTATTTTAACCTTTCATTTCCTTATACTCTTGTTTTTGTTAAGCCAGTAGCTGAGGAGCAGTCCAGATCAAATTAAGACAGAAGAAGCTCACTACATAAACTGGAAGCAGGCCAGGAATGGTACTAACAGCAGGAGTGGAGGGGTGCCAAGTTGTGGGAAAAACACAAACCAGGTGCAGTAAGGCGGAAACTAACTGGAGGCGTCCACATAGAACGCCAGTGTTTCTTCTTGGCATTAGATGCGACTGCACGATGGGCGCAGGTTGGCTACATGGGAAACAACGTTTCTAAGGAAGGACTGCTCTATTAACATTCCAACTGGAACTCTAGAGCTTACTAATTCTACAAGGTCTTTCTGACATCTTTCTCTTTACTGATATCATTTGTTGGTGTAGCAATTGTAAAACTATATTTCCAAGCAGTATGTTACCCACTGTTCTCTAATCCTTACTATCAAAAACTAGTAAAGATTAGTCCCACCCCACCAACCCAGGTACAAGACACTTCTATCCATCCCTCCAATCTTCTCATAGCTATGCAGCCACTCCCCCGACCCAACCCACAACCCTCCACAACTCTATATATCCTCAGATTAGGCACAGTGATAGGTGGTAGTGTGGGACAGTGATGGGGAAGACTAAGATAGATGCCACATTTCTCACCCTTGAGAAACCCCAAAATTGAGGAGGTAGGGCAGAGAAGATATTCACTTAGAAGGTAATTATAATTCAGTACTGGCAGCAATAGCATTTGGTAGAGGAGAACCCAGAGTTGGAGTACCAACCCTCTGGGAGGTGGGTTGTCAGAGATGGCTTCCAGAGAAGGTGACATCCAGGTTGGGTTATAAAGGATGGATGGGAGTTAGTCAGATAAAGATGGTAAGAGGGTATCCCCAGAGAGGACATCTTAAAAAGCTACCAAAAATAAAAATAAAAATCAGGTGAAAATTGCAAAAGTGTGTAAAGCCAAGGGCTTGTTGGAACATAAAGTATGAGGCATCAAGTAAAAAGAAATTAGGGCAGAGAGATAGGGTGGGGAAATGGGAAGGGAGGAGTCAGGTCACGGAGACCATGCCACATTAAGAGCTTCAACCTGACCCTCAAGATAATGAGAAACCACTGTAAAGCTTTAAGCAAGGGACCAGTATTTGTTCTATCAGCCTATCTGAGAGTTCACTGCTGTTGGACTCTAGGAAGCAAAAGTCCCTGGTACCTTTGTCCCCAAAAATTCCTGTGGCCTAGACTGAAAAATCCTTCAAATAAGAAAAAGGTTGAGCTTTTAAAATTAGCTCCCTAAATGTCTGCAGATGATCTATTTAAAAAAAACAAGCAAAAACATATCTTGTGGTATTGTGTTTATCCAGACTATAATAGAGTGTTTAAAATAAGGACCATTTTTCTTTTTCTGTGTATTTTTGTGGTAAACATATATATATACATATACATATATATATACACATATATATATAGATACTACTTTCCACACGTGTTTAATTAGTTTTATTGTCTATAAACTTAATAAAATATCTCTGGATGGATATAAGAAAACAATTAGTCACTGATGGAGCGCAAAACTTAAAAATTTTGAAACTTGTGATATATTTCCTGTTTCTTTATAAAACCTAACTTAAAAGATGTTTTAAAAATAGGGACAGATATTTAGGGGGGAAATAACCCCAGCTTTTTGAGGGGTTGGAGTATGGGAAAATTAGCCCAATATAGTAAAATTATACTGAAATTAGCCCAATAGACTAAACAGTCACTAAATGTAACACTCAAGCATTCAAATCCTGAAACTTAAGTTCCATGAATCATGTCTGTCCTCTTACAGAGGCACGTACTCTCAGTACACAAACTAGTGCTTGCTACCGAAAAAGTTATTTCTGGATTGCTGAAAATATGAATATCAAAATGTTCTATTATTTTCTGAAGACCTGTTTTCTATATTGTGTGAAGACAACATCCTTAACACGCTTCAGGAGCCAGAGCAAAGTGTGTTCCAGGTGGGACAGAGGAAGCTGGCACAGAAGGCTGAGTGGGTGTGGTGGTCAGTCCTAATAACATCATCTTCTCTGACGCAAGCTACACAGTGGCCTACTAAGCCTCGGCATGCTCACTGTCTTTCAACACCCACCCCACCCACCCACACACACACACACCCGCTAACCTTATTTCCAGATTTAAGTGGTGACGTGGAGCTTACTTCCACTGCCCTCCTCATTTTCCCCACCCTTTCCCTTTCTCCTTTCTGGGATCCTGCAGGGAATTTGCTTTAGATATATAGGAAAGAAGAAATGATTACTCCTTCTGTGCCTGGTGCAAGAGACACAGTTAAAACTTCAGGCCACACAAATCCAGGCTCAGATCCCAGGGTTGCCTTAAGCAAGCTGAGTGAACATGAGTATCTTACTTCAATCTAAGTCTCTTTTTCTCCATCTGTACAAGAGGATAACAATGATTATTTCTTATAATTAAAGAAATGATGTAGAACATATCTAGCACAAACTGTATCAACAAAAATAGTATTAGATGCCATATATAGAATATTTACATGTGTTTAAAATACCTATTTATAAATAATAAGGATGAACACGCAGTACACTTTGATAAACGTTGGTTCATTCACCCTCCTACAAATATGGGATCTAACAATTTAGTATCTCTGAAAATAAACTGCTCAGGGGACAGCATATGTCTCTGTCCCCAGTCCTCTTTCTGCCTCTTTCCCTACATAGATTTCTGTGACCACCACTCTAGTTTAGCTCTTAGAAATGCCAGGTTATTGGGCACCTAATAACTTCTGCGAGTTGTGTTTTCAGACATGAAGGTAGCTTCAAACAGCATTCGAATGCGTCAGCAATAACAATACTATAACAATACTACATGTAAGAACAGGGAGTTATTTCAAGCATGGCAGGCACAGGGCCACCCTCATACCAGGCTGACACCCACAACCAAGCTGGCATAATAGTGGAAACTACTGTATTGGGACATCACTAGGAACAGGTGTGCAAGTCACACAGGTAATCCCAGACAGCATATGGGAAACAATTTTGAAAACAAACCCAGTCCTGAATCAAAGAGGGAGTTTGGTGCTGGGTTTTGTTGTGTTTTGTTTTGTTGTTTGCCGTCAGTTTACTGGCATACATTGGACCCCTTTCCAAATTATCATAAACAATAGAAAAGACTTCAAAGCATATAAACCCAAGAGGCTGATAACTGGAATTTCTAATAAAACTCTGTAACTTAATATTTGGTCATTTACTTTGGATCAACTCCAGCTAGAATCGCTCTGTGTATGTTTCAACTCATTGTTACCCATTCTTCTAGGCAATAAAATATCATACTAGATTTATTGAACCACGTCTCTTGAGACCTGAGTATTTTTCCAGGTCTTAGACTAGAGACAGTTCAGCTAGAGTGATAATTTGTAAACTATCCAAAGAGGATTCAGATTCTAAAAACAGCCCCATGAACTCTGAGCAACGATTTTGAGCATGAATGTAATACTGTGTAACACCCTCTGAATGAAATACTACCTATTTCAACTCGTAAGTTTCAGAATGCTGATGAAAAATATCAGTCTCGTTACGTTATAGCCGTGCGTGCGTGCTTATAGAGGACTACGAGAAGCATTCATTCCAAAAACTAAATGTTGGTAACTATGTGATGTATGATCAAAGGTTGTTTTGCCAGAGCTCCTATAGGTCAGCATATTTCTCAGATCACTGCACTGCATATAGTTATAAGACAATCAGAGCTGGCACTAAACTGGCACTAAAAAGCAACCAGACTAATAGTTTTCTAAGCATTTAAATTTTTTTTCAAATGAGTCAGTTCTCTAGAAGAGTTACATGGAAGCAAACTCAATCTATGAATAACAAAAAATGGTAACAGAAATTGGTACCTACCTGGAATCCTATTAAGTGTCACCCAGAAATGTTCATCAGGACTATAGGTATCTTTTGACCACTGTAGTAAATCAATGGCCCTTTTGTCATAGAAGATAAAGTTGACAAACTCTCTGGTAAGGGCCACATAGGCAGTGCCAAAGTAGATGGTCAGCTGATGTGGAGGTGAGGTTTTCAAAATATTAGTATTTTGCACAAAAGAGCCATCTTTGCCCAGGTGCTCGCGATGGACGTATTTGGTCCGACCTATTGCGTGAGCTGGAGGCAACACGCCTGGGGTAATGTTTTTTCCTTTAAATCCTTTCAGATACTGAACTATTTCCTTGTTGGTTTTCAGGGGGAAATCCTGCCCACAGGTGTTGACAGCGTACTTCCACGGAACCACCGAGGCCACCAGGTCTTTCAGGCAGTTCAGGTCGGCCTGGAGCCTGGAAATCCCTGCGTAGACCACAGCCTCTATCTTCGAAGCAATAAAAGCATTTTGGAAGCAACTCAGTAACTGCCACACTGATTTCTTAAACTCAGCTGTGGCTTTCTCATCCACATGAACACAGTAGACATTTTGGGGCATGTAGATAGCTCTGAAGAGCCTTTCAAACGTACCAAAGTCCTTATGGATGACCATGACATATGCCAAAGGGAACACCACTTCTTCTTCTGACAGGGGGCTTGTGATGTAGTGATTCTGGGTCAGGTACTCCTCACATGGGACGCTTCCCAAAGGTGATGTCAGTGTCTTGTCCCACAAAAAAGTTGACTTATCTTCTAATGCGTCCTTACAGGCATGTATTCCAGGATACCTTTCACTGGAGCTATTCAGCTTCTTTTTTGGCAGGCTTAATTGGGTATTATAATGCATCACAAAAATAACCACACTGAGCACAGTGAAAGCAAAAAGGTAATACTTCCAAAAGTTCATTATTTTCACTCCTTTGGGGGAAGGAACTTCTCTCCAGGGACGCAGAAATGATCAGTTCCTGAAGCCACAAGTGTGGAGAGGTTGAATGGACTTCTTGGGCCGGTCTTGAATTTCGACAGCTTCTCAAGCGGGCTTCCTTTTCCCGAGTCCTTTAATCCTCATTTATTTTCTGCTTCAATGCTGTGTCCATCCTCTTTGGCGGCGGCGGGAGAGGACATGCTTCTCTAACACGCACCGGTCTCAGGCCCCGAGCGCTGGATCCTGGCAGCTAGCAGGACGCGCTTTGCGGCGCTAGCCCAGCCCAGCCCAGCCCAGCCCAGCCCAGCCCAGCCTTCGGGAAGCCCGGCTTATTTGCATATGAAACGCAAGTGGTGGATCTTAGCAAATTACGTTCTGGAAAGGGATGACGAGTCCTTTTCTCTGGGGTTGAGTTTCTCTTCCTTAACCCCAACCCCCTTCCATCTAATCAATTCCGATCTGATCTCCCTTCTCTCCTCACGCTTTCCCCCAGCCCTTTAGAATAAGTGGTTGTACTTTCTCACGTCAGCCCCGCAACTTGCAAGCGGTCTGGAAACCGCAGCGCTTGAGACTAATGCTCCACCAGTTTACACTCTTCCTGTTTCTCCGCCACCTCTGTTCATTTCATTGTTATCTCTACCTCTGAGCACATACACAGATAAGGATAAACGCACTTGCAACATGTCTGAAGTACAAGATTATCAGCAGCAGAAAGTCTGGTGTTGAGAAGTGGTCCCTGGATTAAATCAGACAGTGTCTGGTGGTGTTACATAGCATATACGTGTGCGTGCAAGCAATGGGAAGAGGGAAATAAAAACTACACTCTTAGGGGCCTGGGATGAGGGCAGAAAGAACCTAGGAGTGACTTGTAACATTAAAGGGTTGGTGTGGATGACATAAATGAAATAAACACACCTTAGTTTGTGCGCCAGAGAGAAAGGTGATAGTCATTGTTCCCAGAGAGCAAAAGTTGGTTCCCATTTCACAGAGAGCTTCAGATAACTTGAGCTGTTGACACAGTATTATCTACAATATGTGAAGTGACTAGCCACTGGGTCTCTATATAAACATGAAATCTTTAGATTTGAGGTCATTTCATAGAACCCAAAGGATTCTACTTCCCTCCCAATGTCCTCTCCCACTTCCTTACCCTGAAGAAAGAACAAAAGCTTCTGGGCTGCAGTAAAATTCCTGGAAGTATCAGTCAGTGAAATTCTGGGGAGCCAGGAAGAGAAACCCAGCATGTCTGATCACATTACAGAGGGGCTCTCACAGCTCAGGTGTGCCAGGTGCCCTCCAGCACTCAGCAAATGTGGAGCACAATGCAGACTAATACAGGTGGTAAGGATGCTTCTAGGGGAGAGTAACCAGTCCAACTAAAAGATAAACAGTGGCAGCCACAGTGGGTGTGTTAAAAATGGCCTGCTCCCATTTCATTCCTACAGTCACCAGTGCTATCCTACCTGTCTGGACACGGTGTGGCAATTGGAGCAGCTGCCCCTGTTAGGAAAACATCTGGTGTATAATGCAGCAATCTCCTTGCCCCTTCCTATGGTAAACCACCCCTTAACTTCCTATAGTTCCCTGGATGAATGAATGGCAATAGTAGCATAGATGTGACATATTGATTTTGGAGATTGACCCAAAGAATTCGCAGGGATCTTAAAGATCACCTAATACAATGCTTTATCTTACAGGTGGGGAAATTAAGGCCAATAAAAATACTTTTTTTCAAAGTCATTCAGCTGGATGGAAGCCAGAGCCTTAAGTCTACAGTTCCATAGTCCAGATTCTGGAGCCAGTCTGATTGACTTCAATCCAGCTGGTCGCTAAATAGCTGTGTGTCCAGGGTAAAGTTGCTTAGCCTGCCTAAGCACCAGGTTCTTTGTCTGATGGAAAATAACAATAGTTGCTATTTCATATGGTTAAGAACATTAAATAAACATTAGCAATTTGTATCATTGTCATTTCTCTTTTGAAAAACATCCCACATCTCTGACCCTACTAATGAACAGATATTTTGATTTGTGTTCTTAGTAATGGAAAAGAAAAACATGTACTTTCTTCAGGCTTTCAAATGGGTTGAACTGGGTTATTCCCCCCTGGGTTATTTCCCAGGAGGGGAAATAGTAGGAATGTGATTATATAAAGAGAAGAACTGAATAGTCCATTTTGATGCCTTCCCTTCGGTATTACTAGAGCCACACCCTTTTCTGCAAAATACATCCTTGGCAGGACTTGTGGAGAACAGGAGGGGGAAAGGCTGAGGTGAGGCAAAGGGCTTTCAGTGCAGGTTCAGTCTGTGGGGGTGGGGGGCACGTTTCCCTTGAGCCTTGATCCTACAAGAGGGAGCTCCAGTGGAATGCCACTGCAAAGCAAAATCAACAAATCTTTAATCATGAGATTTAGTCAAAGCAGATTGCAGATGGGAGGGGTAGAGTGTATCATGACTTACAGTTCAGAACAGCAGTATCAAAAAAAACCCCAATACTTCTATAGTTTGTTCTGCCTTATTTACAACTGTTTAGATGAACAGCCTGAGATTAGAATATGATGCCTTTTTAGCAGTTGGCGCAGCAGGAGGTTTGTTTGCCTGGTATCTGTGGTAACTGAACAGGCACTGTCTTCCAGCAAATAATTGGGCAGGCTTAGCTATTAATTTCCAACCAGGACATTATTTCTGCTCTGTTCACTTCAGTTGTTTAACATATTGAAAACTGTCCTCAAGTGGACATTTTGTATCACTCCCTGCCTCTCTGCCCCAGGATTACGTTTATTGTCCAAACAAGGAGACTGCACAAGGAGAGCAGCTAGCAACACATAATCAGCTCAGCTCTACATGGAAATAAAAGGCTATGCTATCTGGGGGCTTTCCAAGACCTCAGTGGGATCTTTTTTCCCTGACAATCAGTTTGCATGAACCTTACATCCACACCAGCTGGGCCATCACACACAAAAATGAATGCTGGTTCTCTCAGAGGCACGGTTGGAACCTGGCCTGATTTGTTCCCAAGTCCTTATAGTTCTCTACCTCAGGTTGCTTCTTTTTGCATAATTATTAACTACTGAACCAAGGCCATGCTTTTGATGGGTCTCTCATGCCCATCAACTTTACACCATTCTGCTCCCCGTTTAAGGCTTTGGTTGCTACAGTCTAGCAACCTCAAACACTCTGGCCACAAGCGAGACACAGAAAGTAAATAAGAAAAGATCTCCCAGCAACCAAAACAGTGATCACATGTTGTAGGCTGGATTCACACACTCAAATGTGTACAGGCAGGTAAGTGAAAAAAGTAAGTGAAGCTGGTTAGAGGGAATGAAAAACAGGGCTGGTGAGTTCACAAGTGGCAGCTAACACTTGGCCAAGGTGTCATGGTCATGGAGGGAGAGTGGGGACCCTGGTGAAGAACCTGTGTCCCCCTAAAGCAAGCAGCTCCTTCTCAACGCCATGCTGTACCATAAGGCCAGTGCTGCCAGCTTTTCAGATATTTTAAGAGAAGTGAGAAATCTGAATTTTGTTTAAAAAAAAAATCTCAAACTCCTAAAATGTTATCAAGTAATTAAAAAAAATTTAAGACAGGAGCACACGCACATATTGCATCCTGAAGACTGCACCTTTGGTGTAAGCGTCAAAGGCTTACATTCCTTTTGAGGCTTAGCCTATTAACTCATAGTTTAGACACTACACCATCTTATATCATCTCAGCCCTAAGCAGGTAAGAAGTCACAGATCAGAAGAGGGAGGTAGAACTAGGAGATTCCGGCGCCATATTGTCAGCAATAGGTGATGGACTGAGAATGAAATAAACTCAAGAAAAATTCCAAAAGCAGATCAGTGCATGGTCACTCAATGAAAGGATAACTGTCATTCGTACAGCCTAATGATATTTCATTACTGTCTATCAATACCTCTAGCATCTGTAATTATCAAAAAAGTTAACATCTATGAAAGTGCTTGAAGACTGACGAGCAAGGCAAACATTGGGCCAATCAGATCTTCTTGGAAAACAAGCAGAGTCCTAACGTTTAGTGAAATAGAAATATGAACGTATGAATAGTATCTTCTCCATATATTCTGCATATTCTATTTAAAAAGGCATTCCTGAAACGTTTATTCAAAATAGTTTTTTAATTAACCATTTCGTGTACAAGGTAGGCTTTTAGTTATCTAGAAAATTCACAATTATGACAAAAATTTTTCCTAAAAAATGTTAGGCAAATATGTGTACCACATGATTCACATCAGCAGTGAACAGCACCTCTGTAAAGAGCCAGGTAGTAAATATTTTAGACTTCTGTGCCATTTGGTTTCTGAGGCAACCACTCAAGTCTGCTGCTATCGCATGAAAGTAGACATAACAATACTCCCTGTTAAAACTGTTTATGGGCATCAATGTCTCAATGTCATATCATTTTCATATCATGAAATAGTCTGCTTTTGATTTTTTTCCAGCCATTTAAAAATGTAAAATCATTCTTAACTTATGAGCAGTACAAAAAAAGACTAGCGTTAGCCCATGGACTGTATATAGTTTGCTGATCTCTGTTCTAGATTATAATCATGTTCCTCCAGGCCTAAATTTTGCAATATCAGAGTCTTTGCAGTCACCTGTAATTTCTGTATCTTTCCCAATGAAGAAATGTGAAATGAGGGAAAACAGTAATGTTGGTCATCCTTCTATAACCATCTGGGTTATAGCGCAGAACCCTGAACAATATGCCTAGGTGTCTTTTCTTCTATAAAATCGAGCTATTAAGAACAACAACTTCATGGAGTTCTTAAGATTTAAATTGGTTAGTACTTAAAAAGGAGCTTAGAACAATGCCTTGCACATAGAAAGTACTCAATAAATCTTACGGCATCTCTCTGTGTTGCCAATCTCAGCTTATCTAGGACCCAAACACTCTGTCCACCTTCCTAAGTAGGTTTAGAGAGGAACAGCTATGCTTCATTATTCAGAGTGGCCAAGACATGGAAACAACCAGTGTCCTTCGATATGGATGACTAGATAAAGAAGATGTGGTACATATATACAATGGAATACTACTCAGCCATAAGATGAAATACTGCCATTTGCGATAATATGGATGGATGGATGGATCTTGAGATTATCATGCTAAGTGAAATAAGTCAGACGGAAAAAGTCAAGAACTATATGATTTCACTGATATGTGGGATATAAAACTGAAAGCAACAAAGGAACAAACAAGACAAACAAGCAAGCAAAAACTCATACTAGACACAGACAACAGGATGGTGGTTATCAGAGAGAAGGGGGGTAGAAGGAGAGGTAGAAAAGCATAAAGGGGTGACTGAAAGAGAGTTGACTTCGGGTGGGGAACACACAACGCAATATACAGCTGATGTATTATAGAACTGTACACTTGAAACCTATATAATTTTATTAACCAATGTCACCCCAATAAATGTAATAAAATTAAAATAAATTTTTAAAAAAGGAACAGCTGTTCTTCAGGGGTCATTCTGTGCTGAAAAGATCCCCAAGCCCAGACAAGAGTCCTTCTCATTGGCAGCATCAGCCTCTGCTGCCTCTCCCCTCCCCAGAGCGGGAAGCTGTCCTTCATTCACAACTGCAGCCTCTTGAGCCTGTTTCTAATTGCATCCAACTTAGTTACCTCCTCTTCAGAGAGCCAGCCTGCTGGGGCACCCTACGGAAAGCTAATGGTAGAGACAATTCGCAGTATGGTGGTGATGTCCAAGGCTTTGGAGTAGGTTTTAAGATCTGGCTCTGCTGTTACTACCATGTTTCCCTGAAAAGACCTAGCTGGACCATCAGCTCTAATGAGTCTTTTGGAGCAAAAATTAATATAATACCCAGTCTTATTTTAATATAATACAAGACCGGTTATAATATAATATAATATAATATAATATAATATAATATAATATAATATAATATAATATAATACTGGGTCTTATATTAATTTTTGCTCCAAAAGATGCATTGGAGCTGATGGTCCGGCTAGGTCTTATTTTCGGGCAACACTGTGAGCCTGAGAAAGTTTCTTGGGATCACTGTGTCTTAGTTTCCCAATGTTTAAAAAGGAATAGTTTCTAGTCTCCCAACTGGTGGAAAGTAAACCAGGTGAAGAAGTCTTCTGTGTCTTCTCACCCTCCTATTCCACATGCTGCCACCCATGTCACCCCATTCTTCCAGGGTCACACTGCTTTTTCCTGCTTCCCTAGCTGCCTCCTTGGGGTAGCATGTTTCTTTCCCTCTTGTGGTTGATTGCCCAGATTTAACTCTAATTGCCCAAACAACAACAGACAAACCAAAACACCACAAAAATTTTACCTTTGGCTGTATTCTGTTAGATTTCCAGGAAAAGAAGAAATGACTCTTAGTCTTTCTATACAACTTTTCTGTTTCCAAATGTCTCCTTTGAGAAAAATGATTGCAAATTCATTTGCATGTCCAAGGTCTGTCCAAATCTGGATATTCTTCTGGTATCCTTCTCATACCCAAAACCGCCAAACTCCTCCACCCCCATATTTTTGAATGTTGAGTTGAAGTTGCAAGGGGATTGCACCGTATTTCTACTAAGAGACAGTATTTTATAATTCAACTGTTGGCAGAGATGAGTATCTTGAAGATACTCTTTATCTTCTGAACATTTTCAAACAAAGGAAAACAAAACCATCTTAAGGGGCCGGCCCAGTGGCTCAGGCGGTTAGAGCTTCATGCTCCTAACTCCAAAGTCTGCCGGTTGGATACCCACATGGGTCAGTAGGCTCTCAACCACAAGGTTGCCGGTTCAACTCCTCGAGTCCCGCGAGGGATGGTGGGCTGTGCTCCCTGCAACTAAGATTGAACACGGCACCTTGAGCTGAGCTGCCACTGAGCTCCTGGATGGCTCAGTTGGTTGGAGTGCATCCTCTCAACCACAAGGTTGCCGGTTCGACTCCCGCAAAGGTTGGTGGGCTGCGCCCCCTGCAACTAGCAATGGCAACTGGACCTGGAGCTGAGCTGCGCCCTCCACAACTAAGACTGAAAGGACAACAACATGCAGCTGAACGGCACCCTCCACAACTGATTGAAAGGACAACAACTTGACTTGGAAAAAAGTTCTGGAAGTACACACTGTTCCCCAATAAAGTCCTGTTCCCCTTCCCCAATAAAATCTTTAAAAAAAAAAAACCCATCTTAAAATAGAATGCTTTCCTCCAACTTCTAATTTTAATAGCCCTTTTAAATTGTTGACTCATTTTCAGTTTATTCAATCCACTGTCAAACTAGCTTCTTTCCCATAGAACCTGTCATTTACTTGAGTTTAGACAGTTTGTTAGGGCAGAAAGTATTTGGATAAATCCCAAAAAAGCAGATGTTTCTTCCGCTTTCTTAGAAATTAAAGCTAGAACAAATTTGCTGCCAAAATGTGTCCTGTGTTTGTACTTTGAAGAAAATCTTTGCATTTGATTTTCCCACTGCTTAAAGTGGCTTTAGATTCAGATTTTATATTTACCAATTCTTCCTTTTAGATGACATCTTTAAACATTATCCTTTCTCTGCAAAAACAATGGAAACAGACCAGGCTCAGTCCTGGTCTGCTTTGGGTAGGGCCCTCAGGGCCAATAGTGTAATTTTGATCACTATCCTTCAATGTGTCTTGAATGAGTTATAACCTACATAATTGAGTGGTTTTGATTATAATTTTTTCCAGTTCATTGATCTGTGCTGTTCTGTGGAACATAAATGTCTAGGGCACTAATTCTGATCTTGAGATGCCCTGGACTTTGGGAAGCTGAGCAGGAATGTGTGGTGGTAGAACTTAGGGTGACCAATTGTCCTGGTTTGCCTAGCAGTGAAGGGTTCCCTAGGACATGGGATTTTCAGTGTTAATAATGGAGGGTCCTGGGCAAACCAGGAAGAATTGGTCACCTTAGACACAATTGGTCCTGCCCACACATTGCTGAAAGATATACTGTCTAGAGGGGATTCAATAAATGATCAGTGTGGAAGGAAAAGAAATGTTTAAACCTGTGGTGACCTGCTGATCATCAAAAGTCTGCAAACTGTAATGCATGAAAACTCTACATGACCCTTCCCCAAACCACTGAGGCATGGGGACAAAATAGCTAACATTTGTGGTGTAGCTCTTCCTGAGCCTCAAAGAGTGCACTTAAACCATTCTAACTACACAGATGTTTGCCAGTAGATATAAGAATGCCTTAGCAACAACCTATGTAATAATGGGAGAACCTAAAAGGAGAATAACTGTATTAATGTTTACAATGTTAAGTGTGTCTAAAATCCCCTCCCTCCACACCACATGTGACTGGAGAGATCTTTCTGCAGAGGAGGGATTAATAGAAAAACATGGGGGCTCATGAATGGAAGTACTTATTTTAACATTTATAATAAAGGAAGCCAGAACATGTTAACTGATTTTACGGGAACAGCATAATCAGGGAACAGCATAATCAACCAGCCATTTGATCTCTCTGACTCTCAGTTTCCGAATTTATAGAACATTAGGATCGGAACTAGACGCTCCCTTAGGCTCCTTTCAGCACTAAGTGCTGTGATTACTACAGCTTCCGCACAGGATAAAGAGGAGGCTGTTATTACAGGAAAACTGCACTGAGGAGTGATGTTTAGATGGAGTAAGTGCATAGGAAAGTCCACAATGTGGCAGGGTAATTGACCCGAGATAAATCAGAAGGGGTGGACGTGAAGCGGCAGGTAGTTAGCTGACAGACCACAGTTTTGAGATAGCAGGAAGCAGATGGGGAGGTTTGCAGCCTCTCCAGGACACCACCCAGCACCTAGTCAGGACCTTGGGGTCCAGGGTGGGCAGTTTTTCCATGGGATACAGGAGGGCATTTGGAGTCCTAGGCAGGAGGCCTTCACTCTGTGGAACCACAAGAAGCTCAAAGAAGGAGTCCTGGCTTAACAGAGGAGAACATTACAGAATTTCAATGAAAGAGGAATTGTTCAGGGATTGGAGCGAAGGAAGGGGTGGTTAAAGAGGAGATAAGTAGGAGAGAGGACTGGTGAGGACAACCTGAGTGTCTCCAGCTTGCTTAGTGAGGATGACAGTTTTATCCTCGGATGTCTTCATGGTTAAGTTCTGATGTTTTAAATCTGGCTAATGAGGAAGATTATGGGGAATGGGTATCATCCACTCATTTTCTGAAAATATGGCACTAAAGTAGATACAGGGTAAATCTATTTGGGGACAACCTTCTGCCACTCTCGGTTTTGTTCAAAAGCATCTCAAAAAAGAATGCCACATACCGTGTGGGTCAGAAGATGAGAGAAAGAGAGGCCTGTAAGTGGCTCTGGCATTGAGAAATCCCCTTAAGAAATTGTTAGTTAGGAAATTAATCAGTATTATTACCTGCTGCTTTGGATTTAGCTTTCGAAGTTTACAAGTTGCCCACTCTGAATCTCAGGGGGGAAAAAAAATCACCAAAAATTTTAGCAGGGTCATCTGTTTCACCAAAGGACAGATGAATTCCATCACAGAAGCAGCCTTATAAAAACCCAGATTGTTTTTTTAAGCAGGGGCCTCTCTGCTTTTGGGCTGTTCTTTTCCTTCTTTGGTGCAGTCAGAGACCAGTTTGGTAAGCTCTCCACATAGCATGGTGGGCCTCAGCCTGAAGCACAACCTGGCTTGAGCTGGTGCTGCCCCCAAAACCGAGAACCCCAAAGATGACCCAGATGCTTTGGAAAAACTGGGGGAAAGAGAATAATCCCATTGCTGTTGACCTGAAGCAGAAAGGTCTTCGGGAAATATCCTGGGAAAACTGAACATGGTTAGAAGATGCTGGCTGAAGCTGACCCCTCAGGACTTGGCAGGGGAATCTGGACTCGTGTGTGTGTGTGTGTGTGTGTGTGTGTGTGTGTGTGTGTGTGTTGATGGGGGTGGTGGTGGAGGAGGAGGTGGTGATTTGCGGCTGACTGCTGCCCAGTCCTGAGGAGCACATTAAAATTTATTTCCATCTGACTCAATTCAATAAAGATTTGTTCTTATCCCACTGGATGCTCGCTATGCTGCTAAAAATATAAAAGACCCCGAAGAGATTATAGTCCAGTCAGGGAAATGTGATATTTACCATCATAATTATAATGCAGAGAAGATTATAGAATGACATAAAGGAGTTACAACAAAGGTTTACAAGGGTATACAGTTCAGAAAAAACAAAGGATCAGGAAAAGTTCCATAAATGACCACCATTGAATGCAGGTCTATTGAAGTTATCATTTAAATCAGAGAGATGGAGGGGATTGGCCGAAATAAAGAGAATGACATGCAGAAAAGTACCAAAAACAGGAACACAGGCATGCTTTTTTTTCTGGAATGTTTGCTTTCAGGGAAAGCAGCAGTGGGGATTGATAGTGAGGTATTATCAGTGATATCCGACAGGGATATGTTGATATCCAACATGCTATGTGGAGAGTTTATACTAAATAATTCACTAAACTGTTGAAACTCACTGAAGATTTTGGGATTGAGAAGTTATTCTTAGAGCTATGCCTTAAAAAGAAAAATATGTCAAGAGTGTTAGAACGGTTTGAACAGAGAGAGCTGGGCCAGAAAGACCACTTGGAAGGGTCCAACAATCCACTTGAGAAGCACGATGGCTGGAATTAGAGCAATGGTGATGGGAACAGGGAGGGTGATATGCGCTAGAAACCTATCTCAGACAGAATGTGCAGAATGTGCTGATTAGATATGAGGGCTGCACGAGGAGAAGCTGGCTGAGAGGATGGCAGTGCCAGTCACGGAGATCCTGGATAAGTGTGCTGGTGAGGAGTAGGGAGGTGGCATGGGGAGTACGTCAGCAAGTGCAAGGGGAGCCTCAGGAGAAGATATCCAAAAGACAGGGAGGAATGTGGGAGAGGGCCTGAGAGCATGATGGAGCGTTGTTCTTCATCAGTACAAAAATGGGGCTGAGCTGTGGACGTAAATGAAATCACCAAGGGAGAAAGAACAGTAAGAGCCAAAAAACAAACTGAGGAAAGACTCAAGGGTGGGGGCAAGGGGAGAGTGCGGGGCGGGGCGGTGTTCACTGAAAATTTAAATTTCCTTAATTCTGATTTTCACTGAAAAGAGTGGCTCTAAAATCAACTTTTACCCAAGTCTTTCAATTCAATAGTTGGTAACCAAGAATATGAAAAGAACAGAATTATCTATTTTAAAAAAACTTTCTCAAAGAGGGGTTACATAATAAAAGCAATGGCCTTTAGCACATTTGGCAACATGATAGCCTTTTCATAATGCTGGAAGTTGTAGCTGAAAGTCCTATGACAAAGTCAAAGTTCTACGACAAAGTGTTGTTCAAAGGCTTCAGTCTTTGATAATTATGTCTTTGTAGCACATTGAACCTCTCTGCCTCTCTAAGGAAAAACTATTTTTAAAAAAAGAGAGATTCTATGCATTGCATTATGGATAAGGGACAGAACACTGAAGTAAAATGATCTGAATTTGTGCACTGACTTGGCCAATTACTAGCCATTTTAAAAATTCAACACATATTTAGAGGTCAGGTTGCAAGGTCAGTGTATAAAAGAAAACAGCATACAGTCAAAATTCCTCTGGAGGAAACTCTTGGGAATGTGCCATGTTAAAATGACACAGTCTCCAAATTTCCAACACGGCCAGTTTTCCCTTTAATCTTAGTCCAGATGGTGGTTTCTTCTAATGAGCACCAGATGAAATAGTTGGCTCATACTAAGCAGCTATGTTATGAGATGCGCACTGTATCTTTACATTCATGATCTGTGGGAGCCAAGACCCAGCATGGGAAATGGCAGAATCCAATTCACGCTTACTCCAGACTCCAGACGTGTTGGATGGAGCAGAGGGCAGGGTGGGATGGCCGACACCATTTGAACTTACATACAGTGTGCGTGTGTGGGTATGTGTGTGTACAGTTGAGTTTGTGCAAGTCAAATGAATAGAAGCCGAGACTGTTGTATTGAGCACTGTTCACGTGCCCGGGGTTGTGCTGGGTATAAGGAAAACAAAAATTAGCAGGTGCAGGTGCTCCCCTTGAAGCTCAGTCTAGAAGCCACGAGCAACACAAGCACAGCATTACAAGACTAAGAATAAGACAGTGTAATGCAAGTGGAGTGAGTCCATAGGAGCAAGAGTTAGGAAAGGCTTTTTGAAGAATGCGACTCTAAGCTGAATCTTAAAAGAAAAGCACATATTAGCCAGATGAGGGAGGAAGAGCACTCCAGAGCATCCTGGCAGAAGGACTGGCGTGCCTCGAGGCAGGGAGGGTGGAAGTGGCACATTTGGAACCCACAAGCCACGCAGTAGAGAAGGAGTGCAGTATGGGATGGGGTACATAGTGAGAGAAGGTGCTGGAAAGGCCAAGGAGCCAGATCATGGGGAGCTCCCTGAGCCTGGTGAAGGGGTTCAGATGTTACCCTAGGGGTGATAGGGATCTATAAAGGTTTCCAAGAAGGAGAGAGATGTGATCACGAGATCAAAGTGCATTTTTACAAAGGTCATCCTGTCACTGTGGAGAGTGGGTTTAAGCAGGCTGAGAATGGAGCCTGGAAAGTAGTCAGAGAGAAATCAGATCATTATAGGAAAGAGATGAAGAGAGATGGATGGCGGCCCCAGAAATGGAGGGGAGGCCCAAAGCCTGATCCAGTTTATTGACAATTTACTCTGTACCTGGCACTGTGCCAAACACTTGCACACATTCCGCTGTTTCTGCCAATAATCCTCTAAACAAGGTTCTGCCAGATCATGTCACCCCTATAGCCTTCGCACAAGGGTCTTGCCTACCTCATGCGAGGTCCAGCCCTCACCCTCACTCATTCAGCCACAGCCACAGGGCTGCTTTTCTGGCTCCTGAACACAGGGGCTCTGGCTCACCTCAGGGCCTTTGCACGCCCTTATTCCTCCGCCTGAAACTCTTTCCCAGGTGGATGGCTGGCTGGTTCTCACACAGGAAGTGCAGTTTGTGTGCTACTTTCACCAAGAAGTGTCCCTTGATCCACCCCCATTTAAAGTAGGTCCTTCTGTACCAGCCTGCGTTTTCTTTTTTTCTGCCTGCATTTTCTTCATAGCTACTTACCATAATTTTAAATTATCTTATCTGTCTACTTTTCATTACCTGTCTCCCACTTCTAGAATATATGTTCCATGACAGGAGGGGCCTTATTTGTCTTATTCACTACTATAAACCAGTACCTACTGCCATGTCTAGTGATTCATAAATATTTATTAAATAATAACAACAATAATAACAATAGTAAAAACTAACACTTAAAATATGTGCCAGGCATGGGTCCAACTGATTTAAACCTCACGTATGTGATATAAATATTATTTTCTCCATTTTGTAGATGGAAAACTGAGGCCCCAAATTTAGGTAACTTGTCCAAGGTCACACAGCTTGTAAATGGCAGAAGAGGGATTCAAATTCAGGCAATCTGCCTGCAGGATCCATGCTTTCAACATCCATGCCACACCACCACTCTAAAGCTGAGCTTTACAAAGGTCAGGTCACGTGGCTGGTGATGGAAGAGTGATTTGCAATCTGGTTCTCTCTGACTCTGGAAGCCAAGCTTCAGGGAAGGACAAATCAACAGGGGTTGGATGGTGAGAAATAGGAAGTGAGAGAAGCCAGCCTAGAGGTCTGAGCTAACAGAGGATGGTGTTGAATTCAGGGACACATGAGCTGAGATATGAGTGTGTAGGATTTGAGGTGTCCATTGCTCACATTCTCTAATGTGCTTCATATTTGTAAAATGTGGAATTATGTACCAACCAGATAAAATATTTGTGAAGGTTAAACTGAGATAATGCAGACCCACAGGCAAATGTTCAGTAAACATTAGTTCCCTCATCTTTCCTGTACCTTCTGCTCACATGAAAAAGCCAAAAGTTTGGGGGAAATGGGCTAAATATCAAGATGGCATAAGGAACAAGAGAGAACATTCTTGGGTGGGTCCAATTATAGACTCATTCTATAAACTTAATAAGTCTTAGAATTAGCTAAGTTTCATCTTTCTGAACACTTATGTTGCAATAATTAAGAACTTGTAAAACTAGGTCAATTTAATCTAAATGTATAAGTCTTAACTCTTCTTCCCCTAGATATTTCTTTTTATTCTTACTTCTTGCTAGGTATATGTAATATTTGTCTTTGGACAAGTCACATATTTTAATCTTAAATTTTCTCATCTGCAAAATTGGAACAATAGTCCTCCTCTTACAGGGTTCTTATAAGGATTAAAGGAGCTAATGTATAAGAAATCCTTTTGCAAACTAAACACTATCCAAAAATAATAAAGGAACATTATTAAAAATGTTTTTATGAGGAAAAAGCGGTATGCTTGTTGAGATCATGCCACTTTCCACAAAGATAATTCAATTAGTATTCCCCAAGTTAAAATAGCTCAAGTGCTTCAAGCTACATATCACATTAAATCTTGCCCCTCTGATATCATGTGGAGATGGTCAAAGCCACTCTGCCTGCAGGACAAGGAACCATCTTGCAGTGAGCCTTTGCTTTCATCTGACCAGCATCACTCCACCGCTGCCGCGTCTCCTAACCCCTAGCTCTGGTGTGGGAAAGCAGCCCGAGAAAGGCTAGTCAACATTCTTCATCCCCCTGATTTGTTTAGGGATAGGGATGTGAGCCAAGCAGAACCAATCTGAGAACTCCCCTGAGCTGTTGCTGGAACTCTTAGGCAAAAGACTTTCCTACCCCCCAGGAGTGCCAGCTGTCAGAACCAAACACCTGGAGCTACTTCTGGCCTCCTCTGACACCATATGGGGAGCACCTGCCTCAGTGAGGCCAACAGAGAGGCAGAGAGATAGAGTGACCAAGTCGTCCCAGTTTGCCTGGGATGTTCCTGGTTTTAGCACTGAAAGGCCCATTCCCAGGACCTACGCTGGGCAAACAGGGATTGTCGGTCTCCCCACAGAGAGACAACCTGGCCAAAAAAAGTCCTGAATATATTGTTCCAACCTTTGATCCAGCTTCATTTGGAGCCCCTCCTTGAAAATCTTAATTCCGTGACTAAGTTCTAGTCTGTTTAAGCAACTTTGAGTTGCATTTCTGTCACTTACAACTTACAGAGTCGTAACACACTCCCAAAGAATGTGCATATATAAATAAAACTCCAAGTTAAAAAAGCAAAATAAAATAAAGTAGGAAACATGCTATTTTTAGAATTCAAAAAGGAGGAAATGTGATCATGTGGTCACTTCTGAGGTTGAGATAATTTGTTTGACAAAGGAGCTCTGAAAAAAATGTATACAAAAATGGAAAAAGGAAGAGAAGCAAATGAAAACATTCTTATGGAAGAAAAATATCATGGCATGAGAAAGGTCAGAGTACCGCGTGAGCAAAAATTCAAAAGAACAAACTTGTGCAGTGAGAGGGAAAAAAAAGCAGCTGAAGCCAAAGCATGTAGCAGCTTGGCCTTTTCATTAGAGATGGATCTGACCTGAAGTGGGACAACAGGACAATTTAGCCATAGGAACAGACTCCAAAAATCTAGACCATCTGCAGCAGCTTCTGCAGATGCTAAACAATTTGACAAGATTTAAAGCAAAAATCTAAATGACCTCTGGCACTCCTCCCTGGGGTAGGTAGGTAAAAGAAAATGCTAGAGGAATAACCAGAAAAGCTAGAGAAAATGGGCTTTTCTTAAGGTGCCACAGTAGCAATGATTACAAATCTGAGAAGGTAAAAAATGTAAGCGGGCACCAGAATTCAGGGTGAGGCACTGCTAGCAGAGCCTGGTGCTCTGTAGTATGAGTCAAAGAAATGTGTGCTCCTAGACAGTGCCCTTTGAGAATATGGCCAGAGGGGGAGGTGTAGACAATCTGTCTGTACAAAAGCCACAAAGGATGGAATGACAGCCACTCTGTCTGGTCTCCCCTGAAAAAGGATATGAGACTGGGGCTCCCAAGGAACTCCTTCTGGCCCCTCCATTTCTTTTTTGAATGCAGTATGGAAAAAGCCTAAGGGTAGAAAACCAAGGGAGAAGTCATTTCCTTAATAGAAAGACATTAAAACAAATTGTGAAGACGTGATTTAGTGCTATCTCTATAAATATACTTTCTATGGAATCCCACCAATTTTAAGCTATTTTCACTTCGTTTTCTGGTATCTCATCATAGGGTTCTAATCATTGCCTTGGTCATATTACGCTTGTGGATGTTGGGGGAACCTGATATGCCTATGCAGGGTCTTTCTAACAAAAACACTTTAGAATATTCAGGAGAAAGAGAGAAGGAAAGTTTGAGGAAGGAAGGTATGGCACTCACTAGCCTTGCCTATTTGCAAAAAAAAATTTATGCTATATTTACTGAAGAACCTTTCCCCTTAAAACATGGTATTGAAAAATAGAAGAGCTGATCTAGTTAAAGCGTGTCTGGTAATAAAGAAGCAGGTTCACACACCAAATCTTAAATCACAGAGAATGCGCAAGTGTAGAACCACTGGACTTCCTTGATTTTACACTGCCTTTGAAGATGATAGTCAACACTGGGCTAGTGTGTTTGATGATTTCTTTTCTTTAACTTACTTGTAATACAGGAAGGCCCCACCTGTAAGCAGGATATCCTGATGCTGCTGTCTCCCTGAACCAGGGTGGCGTCTAGAGTCTAAGAAAGTTAGGAGGCAAAGCCCTAGGAAATGTCACGTTATCTTGCAAAGCTTGCCTTCCAGAATCAGACCCGACAGCCCACTGACATGGCCAGGCCGTGCTCACCTGCCTCCCAGGAGAGATGCTCTCTTGGCAGAGAGCTCACCTCCAGTTTCTTACAAGGGAAATGGAATGCATTCACCAGAACTAATTGGCAACTCGGAGTCCAGACTCACCAGCATTTCCACCATTCTATAAATTCCAGGTAGTCGTGTGCTGGGTATTTATGTGCTTCTGGGAATTATGTCTTCTGCAAAGAAAAGCATGTGTAGGAATGAAAAGGGTCTTCCTACCTGTGCCCTCATTTTGTGGCTAGAAGATTTGAGGTTCCAAGAGATTACGTGATTTACATGGGGTCATACTGTTGCTATGACAGGGCAGAAGTCAGTGTGCCACACTGCAAACCTATAGCAAAAATGGTTTTCTCTCCTGCACCGATCTAAGTACCATTCTCAGTCTCCCACCTTGTCTATTTCACTAAGTCTGGAAAGGAGAAGGGGGGTAAGGAAAAAAAGAGGGCAGCTGAAGGTTTGTTTTTTCCTTGATTTTCTTACACTGATTTGACATTGATGAGACTGACTGTCCTTTTTTCAAAGTATCCACAGACACTTAACACTAACCAAAACCCAGGTTTTTCTTTTTTTAAAAAAAAAACAACAATCCAGGCTTCTGATAAGTTACGAAAATATCTTTGTCTCAATACAATATCTAAGGAACCATGTGGCTAGACCCAAACATTTACAAATCTTAAGGGAATAGTGAAAAGAGGGAGGAAATAAATATTTAACTATGAAAATCAGCCTCTAAGTACCTAAGACTCACAAATGAGATGCCAATGATGGAAATAATAGACAAAAAGTGAAAAAATAGTGGTCGTGGGGAGACGAAAGTCATGAAAGAGAGAGTGAACAGGACAGGAGCCAGTCCTGTTCCCCAGGCCAGTAACCCTGGGATTCAGAGCCCAAACACAATATTTTCCAGAGAAAGCTGGTGTGTTTATCGCCCAGCAGGCACTGCCCTGCAGCCTGAGAGCACCTACCAGTGTTTCCAACTTGGCAGTCCCCCAACAACCAGAACAATGATTGCTTTTCTCTTGCTATAATAATGCTGTCGAGTTCATCAGAGATCCATTTTGTATTTTTCATTGAGTCCAAAGCCTGTATTTCCTTCAGAAGAAATCCTATCGTGTTTTATATAGTTTTAAAATAATAGAGCTGCTCCATTAGTAAAGGTAGAAACGTTTTTATGAAAAAGAACAGAGTATCTCCTAGAATCTCATTATTTATCTGAAGTAAAAAAATACGTGTGTGTGTGTATATATATATATATATATATATATATATATATAAAACTCTACACCTATGATATGATGTATGCATGAGTCCAAATATTTCTTAGCTCACTGAGTCAGGGAGACCAGTGTGGTGCCATAGTAAAGCCTTATGCTTTGTCATTCATTCATTCATGCACCTAATATATATTTATTGAGCATTACTATGTGTTTGAGCATTGAAGGTACGTCAGTTAACAACACAAAATGACCCAACTTCATGGTGCTAATGCAGAGATGGCCAAGAACAAACCCATGCAAATACGTTAATATGATAATTCCAGGTAAATGTAAACTCTTTGAAAAGAAAACTGGGTGGGGTGGTCAGCTGAGAGACATCTGGCTGATAAGAAGGAGACTGAAGGTAGGCAGGAGAATGAACAATGCAAAGGCCCTGGGGTAAGAGCAAGTTTGACAAATTTAGGGGAAAGAAGGAACTCCAGTGGGAATTGAGACAATAGTGTCTATTGTGGGTAAGATTTAATAAGATGATAAATGAAAAGAACATGATGAACTACAGAGCAATACCACTGAAAGGTATTGTATGGCTGTGCTGGAAATCACAGTATCACATAGAAAACATCATTCTGCATTTAGAAAGGATTAGGGTGAAAACTACATATTTCAGTTTTCATCTTCTACTTCACATAAAAAGGAGCAGGCTCTCAAAAAGCCCTTCCAAGTATGGCCCATCGTCATCCTGTGAAATAAGGGATCTCACATACCTGGGATCCTGTTGAGCGTCACCCAGAAATGTTCATCAGGACTGAAAGTGTCTTTGGACCACTGGAGCAAATCAACAGCCCGTGGGTCCTGGAGAACAAAGTTGGTAAACTCTCTTGATAGAGCAACATAGGCAGAGCCAAAGTAAATGGTTAGATTGTGGGGAGGCGGCGGCTTCAGAGTTGTGGTTCTGATCACGTACGAAAGCTCTTTGCCCAGGTGCTCACGATGGACGTATTTGGTCCGACCTATTGCGTGAGCTGGAGGCAGCACCCCTGGGGTAATGTTTTTCCCTTTAAATCCTTTCAGGTAATGAACTATTTCCTTGTTGGTTTTCAGGGGGAAATCTTGCCCACAGGTGTTGATGACGTACTTCCAAGGGATCTCCGAGGCCACAAGATCTTTGATGCAGTTCAGGTCGGCCTGGAGCCTGGAAATCCCACCGTAGACAACTGGCTCCATCTTGGAGGCCAGAAAAGCATTTGGGAAGCAGCTCAGTAATTGCTCCACTGCCTCTTTAAATTCAACTGTGGCTTTTTCATCCACATGCACGCAGTAGACATTCTGGGGCATATAAATTGCCCTGAAGAGCCTTGCAAATGTATCGAAATTGTGATGGATGACCATTATATACGCCAAAGGAAATTCAACTTCTTCTTTAGATAAGGGGGCCATGATATAGTGGCTTTGGGTCAGGTATTCTTTGCAAGAAGACTTCTCATATATCATTAGCTTGTTTCTCCATAGGAAAGGTGTTTTGCCTTTGATAAAGGATGTGCAAACTTGAGTCAGCATCAAAGCGTCTGAATTATTCAGCTTCTGGAAGCTTTGCTCACCCCCAAAACTGAACACACAGAACACGATAAAAATGATGACACAAGAGACAGACACTATAAAGAGGTAACGCATCGATGAAGACATACCTCGAAGAGGAGCGAGATTTCAAAGACCGTGAAAATCCGTGAGTCCTTTCCCAAACTTACTTTTTTCTCTGAGTTCGTATTTTGGTACATGCTCCAGTCATTCCTACCCTGAAGGAGACGCTGTGAATTTATTCTGTTTCATGCCGAGAATCCAGCTGCTGGCTCTGTCCCCATGCTGATATTAGCAACTGATCCCGCCTGTTCTCTGCCTCTCTCAAACCTCCTTTGTCTAAATCCCAGTAGCAGGTTGCTTAAGCCCAGCCTTTATCCCTCCCTCTGCCTCCCTGCTTACATCTGCGAGCTGTTTCACTTAAACTCTGGTAACTGCGTTTCCCCTGCAGATTTAGTTTCTCCCATCTCTTTTCTTTCATGCCCCAAGCTTCCCGCCACACCACACCCCCTCCTTGTTATTGTCATTCAGGGAATTTGTACAGTGAAAGCCAAAGTTGAAATAATGTGTTCTGGCAGACAAGCATTTCCTGCTAGTCATCCGACAGGCTGTGGCACTCATTCCCTCTCGTCGGTCATGGCAGTTATCCACAACCTGGTCCCTCGACTCTTCCAGTACAATCCACAGGATATAACATAGCTTTACTCTCAAATATGCTGCTTTAATCAAAAGAAATGACTGAAGTGACTAGTAAAATAAACCTCATCCATCCTGGCTCCTTTGTGAAGCTTTGCTGCCCCACCCTACCCTGTTCTAAAACAAGAGGTTGCAGGAGTTCCAGTCCTAGGGGATCTGAAATGGCAGCGATCCTGGTCCTGTGACTTTGAGATTAGGTGACAGCCCCCCTCCTCTCATTTCCAGCATCCACTGTGGGGCCTGTCATAGAATATTGGAGTCAAAGGAACTAGTTCCTAGCTATATCCTGGATTTAGATGAGATCTTAAGGTTTCAGAATTTGAAGCCTTAGGGTTCAAATGCAAAGAATTTGAACCCTGGCCATAAATGATGTTTAGATTAGGAGATCTTGGGGACATTCAGGTCTTAACCACCCAGAGAACATCATCTAATACTCAGGGAGGTGCTTTATACCTGCCCAGTTAAGCTTATCAACCACCCAGGAAATAAATGTCATTTTCCCCTATTTATAAATCATACTGTTTTGGCTAAAGAGTACTAAGCTCTTCCACTTAGAAGATTCTCTTCTTCAACTTTTCAGTTTTCCACCAGTTACTTTTTAATAGATTAATATATTTTATATAAAATATACGAAGTACTGAATGCCTTCCCACGTCTCTCCACTATCTATCTGAACCTAACACTCCACCCTATGGCAATTAACTCACACAGGACAGTGAGCCCCACTCCACCCCATGAAGAAATAATGTTCTCTCTCCTTCCTTTTGAACAGTCTCTACCCTGTTATTAATGGACAAAACAATACAGGTGTGCTGACTTCTTGCTTTCAGCACAGGTAGGCAAAGCAGGGTTACCTGCCGTGATTCTAGGCAGCCCACTCCACCCGAATGGCGTACAGCTTCCTGAGCGCACTTCAGGTTTTCATTCTTCTCGTTTGCATTGTTCCCATTGTCCATTCTTACAGGTTGGATATTATTTTCCCCTCTCCCTTACAAAATTCTCCTCATTCTTCAAGACCCATCAGAAATAAACTCTATGTAGAACCCACCTTTGGATTTGTTGGCAAAGTGGAAAAAGAAAATGCAGCCATTACATAGATAAAGCAGATCAGTCTCATTCTTAGTGTTTCCAGGAAGTACAGCGAAGAAAATGATCATGGAAAGTTCATTACCAAGCTTCTTTTTTCCCCCCAGATCATACCTTTAAATGTTAGGTTATTATATATTCTGTTTCAAAACAACAGGATAGTTTCAGTATCGAATTTGGCAATGCCTTTTTGCTTGAATGAATATTAAAATATTTATAGTTTGACAAAATGTTCAGGGTACAGATACATAATTAGGCCAACAGAGGCCTAATTTACAGGCCTCTGTTTGTATGATTATTTCCAACTGGCAAATAACACAGGGGTTCCAAATTACACAGGCTTAGTGTAATTAATAGGACAGGCATTAATAATGTTACTGTATAAGAAATACAGACACTAGCCAAATTAAGAACTGCCATAATACTTCTGTATTCAATCCGTTAATTCAAATGGCATTGCTTGTGTACTGAAAATATAGCTGTTTTTCCTCTCTGCCCTAGTGGCTATTCTTGGGCCAACTTTCTCCACCTTCAGGTTTTGTTTTTAAGAAATCCCTATAGGAGAACTTTAAAAAAGGAAAATTGTTTGTTGCACTAGAGGCAGGCTGTCCGCTGTTATATCTTCCCTTCCTCACAGGCATATAGCCTG
Organism: Rhinolophus hipposideros; assembly: GCF_964194185.1. Classification (NCBI taxonomy): domain Eukaryota; kingdom Metazoa; phylum Chordata; class Mammalia; order Chiroptera; family Rhinolophidae; genus Rhinolophus; species Rhinolophus hipposideros. Next base: position 11,639,998 of record NC_138054.1, on the reverse strand, counting down.
CATATCTGGAACAGACACCATATGTTTTTTGCTACTAAGACTGAACAGCTTGGCCTTCCCAACCCACCTCTAACTGCAGGCAAGGACAACATTGCTTCTTGCAGGCCTAACAACCGTGACTTGTTACTCACTTTGTAGGCAATTACTCCCAAACTAGCCAATTATTCTGGCTAGACACGTTTATCTTCCCCTAGGGCCACCTTAAAGCTTACTTTTCATTCCATTCAGAAGTCTTTATTTTTTGTACATTATTTATGAATTTTCCCAGTTGTGAAGCTGTCTAGAACACAGCTCCAAAATGAAGACAGTATCCTTTCTTTGAAATGATGGAAGACTCAGAATCTCAATGAAATAAAGAACTAATCAAAGAGGGAAAAGAATACCTGACACCGTGGCACTTCTAGGCTTTCTGTGTGAAGGGACAAGGAAGCCCTTGCCTGACACTGCAAGACCTAGAGAAGAAGGAAGAGAAGGGAGTGTGCTGCTTGCCAGGCTAAGGGAAATCTGTGACAAAGGTGGCAGACAGTGGTAACAGACCTTACATGTTGTGCTGAAAAACTTGGCCTTCATCTTGCTACCTAAGGAGCACCACCAAAGACTTTAGGTGGAGCAGTGCTCCCAGGCAACATGTGCCAACTGGGGGAGGAACAGGAACAAAATAAAACATGGTGCGAAAGTACCCATCAGCTCACGTATGCATAATGCACACATGAATAATACTACTATTAGATGTAAATAATATGAGGAAAAGGTGCTGGGAGAAACTATGAGGAAATGATGCTGGGAGAAACTATGAGGAAAAGGTGCTGGGAGAAACGATGCAAGATGTGTTTTTCATTGGGTGTCAAAGGGTTGTCCATGAACTCCCACACTATTACCCACAGGGCATGGTGCAAAAATAAGGACACTGATCATGTGATCTTAGGCCCTCACTTACTTCACCTCTAAAAAGGATGTTCTCTATGGTTCCTTCCAACTAAAACGAGCTATAATTCAGTATGTGTGGAGTGAATCCACTAAGCGCAGTGACGGAATCCAGGAAGTGTGAGTATGGCCCCTGTCCTGTAGGAGATTATATCTTCCCTAGGATTCAAAATACATACAGCTGAAAATACAACAAACAAAACAGAGAAGACTATGGACCCGTTCCAAACAAACTTAACATCGTGGGAGCTCAAAGGACAAAAAGTTCCCCTGGAGTTTGAATGGTTAGAAAGGACTTCCAGTGATTAGATTCAGACACTTAGAGCATGGAGAAGGCATTTTAGTTGGAGAAATAATAAGAAAGAGCAAGAACACAAAACCAGAAAGCCTGAAAAATCTTCCCAGGAACAACTATGAATCTAGAACTTATCTGGCATGGCTGCAGATAAAAACCTTCAATTCAGGGAACCATGATCTCAAAGTACCAGTCAGGTTAGAAGGTGAACTCCAGCAGAATGGGGATTTTTGCTTCCTCTTCCAATTATAGCCCAGCAACTCCACCAGAGCTTGGCAGACAAGGTGTTCAATGCTTGTTGAATGGGTCCAGAATCACCTGGACATTTGGAAAGTGCAGTTTTTAACTATGAAAAAAGGAGTGTTGAAACCCATGTTTACCCAGTGTTTTAGGTTATATACTAGAATAGTGTGGGGACAAAGCCCCAAAAAGCAGTCTCCAGGCTCTCGGCCTCACATAGAAAGGTGCTGGCTCGGGTAGTAAATGGCCGTCAACTGTGATTGGATGGCCATCAGCTGTGGCTAGTTGGCCGTCAGCTGTAACCCGTAAGCCATTGACCACTAATATAACTGCTGTGGCTACGCTAGCAGAAAAGATTGGGGGCTAGCAAGAGCGGATTGCAGAGAAGCGGATGCCACCGGGGAGAATATAGTGGTATGACTCCCCTCCCTATGGCTCCGTGGGTGTTCATTTTTGCCCTCACCATGTCCTGCGTTCTTATGTGGGGAGCGGGAGCTGAGACCCCGCCGGACGCCCCCACGACAAGTGGCGCAGCGAGCAGGGTCCCCCGCACTACAAATAGCACGTGAAAAAAATCCATGATTTTTTCTTTAAGCCAATTTCCAGTTACTGGAGGTATGATTTTAACATATGAGTAGTGCTTTTTCCTCTCTTCTCTTTCAGCATACACCTACCCAGAGACCTAACTATAAATGAACCACAACAGCACTCAAATCCATACACACCTTCTCATGTATCTGACTTTTGTTTAATTGCATGTACTAATTCAAACTTCATTTTACTTTCATAATTGTTCTGGGACTTGTTTTTCCATTCTTAATTAACTACTATCTTTTCGTTGGGAAAGAAACTGAGGAGACACAGGCTCAAGCAGAAACACTAAATCTATAATGTTAAATAATAGCCAAAAGGGCACTTAAAGGACTGGTTCTGATAAAGTTTATTAAAGTAGCAATGAGAGGCTAAGTTATATTGGCAGAAAAGGTTAGGTAAATGAGGTGAGATGCTACCAATTCTTGGGCTCAATGATGGCTGTTCTTTGGAAGGTCATTTCTTCGAAGTTTGCTTTATTATTGCAGCAGGTCAAATGACTCAGGGATTCATTCTTAATTATAAAATATTGGGATTTACTTTTTTTCCTTACACTAAGAGGAATTCACTGGAAAGTAGAGAATGGTAACAATCCAATTCATTTTGGGCAGTCAAGAAAATAATGCTATTCTGGGTGGCTAGATGGTTTGTAAATGGAGCCTTTTTTTTAATGATCATGACGTTAAAGAAAAGAAGAAAGAAGATATTTTCAAACACATCTTTAACTAAAATAACAATTCTCCCATAACTGAGAATCTTCCAGTGGGGTTTACTGGGGAAAATCCACTTTCTCCTGGGACCCAATCATTTCACTTTCTATATCATTCGACTAATTAGCAACACGAGAAACTGTTGTCTAGATCACAGAACCCAAAGCATTATTTTAAACTCTCATCTCAGAGAGGGAGAACAAGTTTAATGCAGAGAATTTTAATGGCCTCGGGCAGGTCCAGAAGGTGTTCACACTAGACCATAACAAGGTCATGCTGTGATCTGCATCTCTTTTGATGTAGCAAAGGTACCATGGAAACACTTCCTGGATGCTAAAAGATGCTAAGCAAGTACTTCCAAAAGACAGTATGTACAAATTCAAATAGGTAAATGTCAAAGCATGCACAGATATGCGGCCATCTTCTGGTAGCATGAATGTACCAACTAGAAATATGAAGAGCCTGAAATGTGGAGGCTTAGAAAATGAAAAATAAATTACCCAAAATAAGTCACAGAGAATTAGCATTTCAAGATGAAATTTACCACTGAATTTACAGGTGGAATTTAATTGCTTAACCCTAGAAGAGTAACGACTCAATTGTTTCACCAAACCATTTGTTTTCAAAAGTATTCAGTCAAACTAGGGGTGTTTGTGGGCTGAGGATAATGATAGTGTAGGTCAAAAGTTTGCAAATGTCTCATCACCAGGAGGGTTTGTTATAACACAGGTTGCGGAACCCCAACCCCAAGCTGTCAGTAAATTCCAGGTGGAACTTAATAATTTCCTTTTATAACTAGGTACTGGAACCAAAGTTTGAGAACCAATGGATCAGAGACCAAAATTCTTTGATTTTTTTTTTCCCCCTTAATGACCCCACTGGATCTATTTTCTTCTGACTAAACAATTTACTGTAAAACAAAACAAAACAACAAATGTTTTGGAATAAACTACACTGTACAATTCAGAAATGCTTAATAAACATGAACTCAAGTGGTGAACAATCTGATCGCTGGAGTAAAATTTACTATGAAAAGCAATGTGTACCCCTAAGAAAGGAGAGAACATGGATATACATTAAGATACTAGTGCTCTAACGTAAATGGGAGAAACCCTAGCTCCAAGTTGTCCTGCCCCAAATGTGGTCTCTAATTTACTGTCCACAGCAAGCACACCTGTGCATAATTCCAGTCTTTCACAAAATGTGGGTGTGGGGACAGAGCCAGGAGAGCAGTTTCCAGGCTCTTGGCCTCACATGGAAAGGTGCTGGCTCGGTTATTAGATGGCCATCCGCTGTGGCTGGGTGGCCATCAGCTGTTACTGGTTAGCCATTAGCCACTAATGACTGTGATGGCTACACTGGCAAGAGAGAGAGAATTGGCAGGGAAGCGGACTGTGGGGTGCCGTTAGCAGATTGTGTTGATCCTACTTCCTGTGTCTTGCCCAGCCTCCAACAAGATGAGGGTGCAGGAAGACTCCTCCTTTGGGTACTGGCAGATGTTTGTTTTTGTGTCTCGATCAGCCACCATCAAGAATATAGTGGTATGCAAGAGGGCCTCAGGGTTTTTTGAAAGTTAATTTGGGGAACGTATTCAATAATGTTGTAAAGATTTTGTTGGGTATCCGATGGACATGTGTCCTATTGGGGAGACCACCTCAGGGATACTGTGGATGCCTGATCATGGCATTGTACACCAGAAGCTAAACATTAATGAATGCCAACTATAATTTTATATGTATAATGTGATGGCTCAGTGTGAGGTCAGAGGGATAGTGGATGGGGGAGGGGGGTTCACAGTGTGAGGGATATAAATGATGAACGTCTAAGTATTACCTTGTCTTGTACACCTGAAACTAATAAATTAAAATAAAAAAATATTAAAAAATATAAAGAGAAAAAAAAGACTATAGTGGTATGACTCCCCTATCTATGGCTCCGTTGTTGTTCCTTTTTGCCCTCACCATATCCTGCAGTCTTGTGCGAGGAGCGGGAGCTGAGACCCTGCATTACAGTGGGATAGGATTATCTACTGACAAACACTGATGTCGGGGTTATCTAGTACACCATAAGCTGAACGAGAGAGGAGGGTGTAGGAAAAGAATACAAAAATAAACGAGAAAAAGGCAGAAAATACCAAATGTTGGTACAGCTCTGGAAAACTGACAATATGTACTAAAGCTGAGCACAGGCCTAACCTATGACCCAGAAGTTCCAGTCTCGGGCATTTATTCAACAGAACTGTGTATATGTTTATAAAAGAACGTATAACTCAATAATCACTGCAGCCGTATTCACAACAGACCCAAACACCCACCAACAGCTTAATAGCTGGGTTTTTCAGCCTTGGCACTAATGCTATTTGGGGCTGAATGTGCCTGTGTGGGGGCTTTCCTGGGCACTCTAGGATTTTAGAGGGGACCCCCCCCCCGGCCTCTACCACTAAATGCCAGTAGCATCCCTTGCCCGCCAACCATCCCCCCACCGAGCGGTGACTATGGAAAAGGTCTCCAGATATCACCAAATGTTACCTGGGGGCAATAATCACCACTCCCCACCTCACACACCTCCTTCTCTACACAGCAATGAGAATTAATAAACACTATCACTACCTGCAACAACAAAAAGTGAATCTCACAAGCATAACATTGAGCAGGAAAAGAAAAGAAAAACGGACAGAAAAGGAGTACAGGCTGTATGTTTCCACTTCCATAAAGGACAAAAACGGGGCAAAGTAACCTATGCTGTTAGACATCGGGGTGACTGGGATGCTGGTCGTGTTCTGTATCTTGATGCTGGTTACGTGGTCCACTCAGTTTATGAAACTGCATCAAGCTGAACACTAATGATACGTGCACTTTTCTATGTTATACAATACTTCACCAAAAACGGAGACATGAATAAATGAATGAATGAATGAATGAATGAATGAATGAATGAGTCATGGTCCTTCTCTTACAAAAAACTCTTCCAGGGGAGTCTTAAGGTGAGTGGGGATCAGGGGTCCTTCTTGAATAACTAATATTTATGAGTATTACTTATAATAAATACTCTGCAGCACCACATACAAGAGCCCACATCACCTCTTTCTTAAGCAGACTACTGCTAAGGGTGTTTCCACTCTGGTTCCTGACACCAGCCACCCTCAGTCACGACCCAGCCACCTCTTCTTCCTACCAGTGAGCAATGTCCAAAAGAAAAGGAGCCAAGAGAAAACAGAACAGGACTTTAAAACTTCAGAAACTCTTTGTGCTCATCAACACAGACCTGAGTGCCAGACCTTAAGGCACTTGTAATCTAGATTAGAGAAGGGTGGAGGGGCCACCTGGACTGACAAACTGAATTATAACATGGTATAAAGAAGTATGGATGACAAAGCTGATAGCTGTCTTTAGAGGCTATCACCCCCACTTGCCCAGTGTAGAGACAGAGACTCCGAAGGTCACTGGTCTCCCAGGGACCTCCCAGCCTGGGGTCACTCAGTTGGGAGGGGCTGACCAAAGATGTGAATGTGAGCAGCTCTGCTCCAGAGCTCTAGCTGTCAGTCAGTGTGCCATCCTGTGCCCTTTCAGGCAGTCCCAGAAATATCTTGGCATCAGCACCCAGATCAGCTTCGTGGAGAAATCAAGAGAAATAAGGAGAACTATGTTCACTTTCAGCAAGACACATGTATTCCTTTTCCCAACACTCCTTTTCATTTTCTCACATTCAGTCAACCAACGTGTTAAGAATGCACCTAAGCCTGAAACACTATGAAATTTCTTTTCTTTTTCTTCCAACATCTTTTTTCTTTTTTCGGTTCAGAAAGCCATCTGGACAAATCTTTTCCTTCCAGCTCATCTTATGACTGACTTCCAATTCCATCACTCCAAACCCCTCTTCAGGTGATCACTTTTCTGCATGGTCTGATCAATCACAAGCAGAAGGCGTAACCCAGGGAATACTTGGCCCCAGAAACAACTGGGTTCCCAAGGCCTGACCCTTGAACTAATTAACCAGGCACCTGGTAATAGTCTCCAGGGACAGAGGCTCTGTGAGTCATCCCTATTTCTTTCTGCAGAGAGCAATTCACCAAATCCGAAGTACTTCTTCCTCTGTTCTGACTTGAGACTTCACATGCTCAGATCTCACCCCATACTTCCTAGACTCCCAGCCCTTTGCAATCCTTAGAATACCAGCTCTCCAGATCACTTTTGCTAAGTTTGTTTTTAAGCTTTCCTTTCTTCTGGAGACTATGTCTAAGACTTCCCAGAAACTACCAATATATTGACAGGAGTCTGATATACTAATACAAGAATTCCATTAGAAGGACAGTTACAAGTTTTACAAAAATATACCACCAAAAATTTGAATAATTGAGCTCAATAGATTCCATTTGGCCCTTTAGATTCCTCCCCTCTGCTCTCCACCTGTAGGAGAGCTGACCTATATGGAATGTATCAGTGGGCTCTGGCTCTGGTTGGGTTTGTTAATGAGAAGGACAGAAAGGAATCAAGGCGTTTACACCCTGGTTCCCTTCTTGCCAGTCACAGCAGGATAGATTTCTCCTTTGACTGCAATTATTCTCAAAGGGGCCTGGTCCACGGCACTTTTCCTAACCATTCTTCTTTTCAAGTCTAGAAATGGTAACAGTGCCACTATTACTGTTCCTGGTATTACAACAGCTCTTGTAGTTTCTCTCCACTCTGCTCACATCTTCAAAAACAGTCCTTTTTAGTAAGTCTTTCTTGATTAGCCTAATTGGAGTGTGCTGTCTGTTTTCCTTCTGGGGCCCTGACTGATACAATAATAAAAGATAACATTGAGATAATACTTATCAGGTGCCAGGAACTTATTGAACATTTCATGTAGATTACCATTTAATGCTCACAACAACCCTATGAAGTAAGCATAATTATCCCCGTTTTACAGATAAGCAAGTGAGACTTAGAGAGGTCCAATATATTCCCCAAGGTCATGAAGTCAGATATCACTGGAGCAGGACTTTGAATTTACATATTTATATACTTAACCACCTCCTAATACAAATAGACTTATAAAGGTATCAAAATTCATTCAGAACTCCTTTGCTCTTTCCAGAGACCAAGGCTACAGATGGTGGGAGGTGGGTCAGCATGTCCTGCATTGGTCCAGGACTTCAGCTAAGCCCTGTGGGGAGGACTGATTACACAGAATAGGACTGAGAAAATAAGTGAATATACTGAGCTTCATAGGAACCAGGTTTCTCACTGCTGGAGAAGACAGTGGAGAGAATTAACCCCATGTTGTTGGATTGAAATTGAAGATATCAGTGTGAAATGTGGTTTTTAATATATGTTTTTAAAAATCAAAATATAGATGGGTATGCATGTGTGAATGTGTGAGCTGAGACCATATGTGAGTGAATTGGAGTATGTATTTGAGAATGCACATGTGTGTATGTGAGTGTGTGTGATTGTGTATACAGACATTACATGTACACATACATATATATTTTTTCCTAGCTCTGACCCCTGAAAGCACATAGAAGTAATAATGCCCTTGAATGCCCAGACTTGGTTTCTAAATACTATTTTTTTATTAAATAGAACGAGCATTCCTTAAAGAAAATGGCTGATTCCACAACCAGGGCAGGTTAAGTACAAGATTAACAGAACATGTCCTTCTGAAAGTACTCAAAGAATAATGGGGACATACTGAAAAGTCACAGGAGACAGCTTGAAGGGGCTCCCACTGGCCAGATCTGGAATAATATGAGCAGCAAAACAAGTAAAAATAGTAATGGATTGTAACTCATTGAGTAAAATGGGAATTCATGTCCATAGGGATATAAATGAATGAATAGATGAATGAATGAGCAAATGGGTGGATGAATGAATCAATAAGCAATCAAGCATATGGGGAAAAGGCTCTACCTTACAGGTAAATGTCAACTAATAAACATAAAAGGATGGAGAAAAAAAATCACAATTTGGTAACTACACAGTAATAGTTGAGTCAAGCAAGAACCATCAGTGGATGGTAGAACTGGAGAGTGAACATTTGATGAAGAACAGGATATCTAAATAGTGTCAAACTGTCTCCCCACAAAATACTTAGTAATTACTTAATCATAAATACAAAATGCAAATTTGTCAGCTACCATCTCAACCAAGTGACAAAAGTTAACATCACCACTATCAGAACAAATCAACATGGCGGGTTTCTACAGCATTATTTCTCTTGTATCTTTGCCCAAAAGGCATAACTTGAATTTGATCATGAGGAAATATCAGACCTACATTCTTCAAAAATTATGAGAACTTGGAAGACACAGATACACTGAGCAATTGTTCCAGACCAGAGGAGACTAAAGAGATATGACAGCTGAGTATAGGTTGAGATCCTTAATCAGATCCTAATTTTATGAAGGACTTTATTGGTAAAACCATTGATACCAGAATAGGGTGTGTGGATTAAAGAGAACTAATGTATCACTTGATGATTGTACTGTGGTTACATAAGAAAGTTTCTTTGTTGTTAGGAAATATACTGTGAAATAGTACTATGAAATAGTAAAGAGTAATTTGCAAATGGTTTCGGAAAAATATGTAAATGAGAGAGAGAGAAGACGAGAGAGAGAGGAACAGGAAGGAAGACAAGGAGTTCTTGAGAAGGAGAAGAAGAAGAGGAAGGAGGAAGAGGAGGGCAGCATAGGAGAAGGAGAAGAAAGGGAAGAAAAGGCCAATGTGGTAAAACATTATGGGCTGGGGAATGTGGGTGAAGGGTATAGGAGAGTTCTTTATAATCTTCTTCTAAGTATAGTAATTTTGAAATCAGTTTAAAATAGAAGGTTGAAAAGCTATTAAGATCTTTAAACATTTTCTAGATATTCAAAGAGCAGTATTTTTATTAAATACATTGCTTCAGCCACAAGAACTTCTGAAAGCCAGCATGGTGGATTAGATTGATCATAAATCTAGGTCAAGCAAACCTAGATTAAGTCATTCTACCTTCGGAAGCCCAGGTTTCTGCATTTGAAAATTGTAGATGATAATATCTACCTTCTTCAGAGGATTTCTGTGAGGTTTAAATAACTTAATCAAATGAAGCATCAATGTTGAGTCTTTTTGCTCTCTCCTTGAGAAAACATCTATGCTATAAGATTCCTTCCAATATCAACAAAACAAAAATAGTCACTGGGATATAAAGTGCAGCACAGAGAATAGAGTCAATAATGTTGCAACAACTATGTATAGTGCCAGCTGGGAACTAAACTAATCAAGGGGATCACTGCATACATTTATTTTTATTTCTATTTTTTTGTTAAGGAGAGTGCAGCTCACAGTGGCTCATGTGGAGATTGAACTGGCAACCTTGGTGTTATTAGCACCATGCTCCAATCAACTGAGCTAACCAACCACCCCCATAAATTATATAAATATCTAACCACTATGCTGTACACTTGAAACTAATAAAAAATAGTATTGAATGTCAACTATAACTAAAATAAATAAATAAATGAATGAATGAATAAATGAATGAATGAATAAATAAATAAATAAATAAATAAATAAATAAATAAATAAATAAATAATAGTGGCAGTGTTGGAGCCATCTGGGATGTGGAAACAGTCCCAAATATGATTCAACTAAAGATTGATGCCCCATTACAAGGTTTAGCTCTCCCCAACCTTTTATGACAAAAATGGAAGCTTGGCCCCTCTGAGCTATTGAAATCTAATTTTAAATTTGGGATGGTATGTTAAGGAAGTACATTTCAACAGTTTCTCACCATGACATATATGGAAAACAATCACTGGTCTGACACCTATTTTTAAAAAAAATTGGACAAAATTCTCTCAGCCAGAGGTGTCTGGACAAGAGGCTTCAATGGCCCTGGACCTTTTGTGCCATACGTGCTGCCAGAGTCGGTATGTAGCCAGTCTGCAACCACTGCCAGCACATCAGCATGCACGGCCACAGCTGGAAAGGTCAGCAATGAGCACAAAGAACAACAAGGAAAGAGGCTGCCATTACAGGAAACAGTTCAGGAACAAGCTAAAAGCACTCCACACACTTTGGAAGTAGACCAAGTTCTTTCTAGCTGCACTATGAACAAGGATGTGCTAGGTCCTACTACCTTTGGAATAAGTTCATGTTTCTATTCTCAGGCTTCACATAGTGGCAGATTGCAATAGCCTATCATTGCAATTAACTTCATTCCCAGTCCTGTCTTATCCTTGATTTCATTTCCCCTCCTATCTTAACTTTCCCTTTTATGGCTTAGAATTTGGAAATCAAGGAGAGGCTTAAAGAATTTGGAAATCGCCTAGCTCTAGCCTGATTCATGAGACTAAAAACACTGGAGACTCACGGAGCAGAACTGAGCTCTGTAATGTCTCAAGAGCAGCTACAAACAGCTGCGCACAGCTCAGCATTTGAATGGAAAATTCTACAAGGGTGGCTGATTTACCTTCCATAAAAAAAATGTTATGATTTTTCACTAAGGCTAGATGGAGGTTAGTTAGCATTGCAAAGAGTACAGGAATTTGAAGTTTGCTTCATTCCTAATAAGGAGAAAACTAGACATATTTATGAATCCTCTGAAGTAAAAACAAATGATTGTGAAACTGTCTCACACACTGACTAAATTTGTCAAGTTCAGTAACACAAGAATTGGTATTTGCAGCAACAAACTGATGTGGATTTAAATTAGACCCATCCTAAGTTTCTAGGTGGTCAAATGTAGCTAGCACAGACGGAGACCACAAATGGAGACACACAAATGGAGACCACAGCCAAGAGGCAAATCTTGTGAAATAAAAGTAAGAAAAAGTAAAAGCCACAAAAACACTAACTAGGACTCCAATCTACTTTTAGCACAAACCCTTCATCTCACTGCAAAAGAGCTGGGAGGATGAGGACTGTGGACGAAAAAAGAGACACTGTAATCCATCTCAGTGAAAATAACCTCATAGGGTGATCTGATCATAAATTCTTAACTGGGCAGGTCATGGTGGGTAGTCATTCCCCAGGCCTGTAATTTCTTTAGTAAAAGGTTTATCTTTACGGTAAGCAAGAAGCCCTGTCAATTTTTTCTGTGCACCTAGGTTAACACACCTTTGAAATGCCTCATTTTCAGACCCCTTGGAAGCGTGACCACCCTCGAGAGAGCATATAATCTTGTTGACTATCCTGTACTCCAATTCTTGCCTTGCTTTCTCCCACTTTCTGAATGCATAAAAGAAAGTGCAAACTGTCATTCTCCAGTGCATTTGAGATCTTGTTAACCAGCAGTTGTCATCAGTGTTGCTTAAATAAACATAAAAATTCTCTATAGGGTTAGATGGTTTTATTATGGACAGGACATAGACTAAAAATAGTCGACACAGTTTTATTAGAAAGAAGGGACTTGCAGCCATATGAATCTTAAATGGAGGGGAGAATTACAGTAATTCTGTCAGTCTATTGTAAGCTGTCAGTGACTTGGACAGCAAAAAAATTCTGGATTTGCATGACAGCAATACCACATTTATTTTATATTAGCAACATAAGGTGAATCACATTCAGTTTGACACCAGCCAGTGCCAGTTGAGGTTTGAGAAAATATAAAGCTCATGGGACCCTCCAGGACTCTGTATTCTGTAGTAGGCACAGATGCCCAAACAACAAACCCTAACAAGAAGATAAGGGCTATCAGTGAGGTGAAAACAGAGCATCAGGGGCACAGAAGACAGAGGTCAACTCTGGGGGGGAAATCTTACAACTCAGTTGGGCCCTAAAAGATAGCCAGGCTTTCTCCAGGCAAAGAAAGGCCTGGGGGAAAATTGGCATGATGGCCGAGGTCTGTTTGGAGCCTAGCGATTATACAGGGAATTTAAGTTGTAGCCAAATAAACTGCTTTAACTACATTTTCTAGATATCTTCAATCAAAGCCTGTCAGGGCTAAAATGACTCTTGTAAATTCCCTTACCTGTTCATTTTACTTTTCTAGACCTGAACTAAAATGTACAATGACAATCTTCCAAATGCATAAAGATGTTAATTTATACTGACCTTAGCAACCAGGTGATTTATAACTCCCACAGGCCAATGACACCCCCAAAGTGTTTTCTAATGCATTTAGCGTAGGTAGCAAAGGATGTCTACCCTTTAGAAAAGTAAATAGGGGTCTGTGCACTGTGCAAAAGCTGAACCAGAATTGACAAGGAAGAAAATAAACTTCCTGCAAAGGTGCAAGGGAATTTTCTTCATTTGTAGAAAATACTGTATTAGGCACGCAGAATAGTAATCTTTTCTCTTTCGTTCATTTGCTCCTCATTCAACATATATTGGAACCCCACAAAATGATGAGTCTAGGCAAATGTCTAGGTCCTACCTCCAGTCATTCAGTTCATTCTCACATTTGGGGTGTGTGTGGTGGGGAGGGGGCAGAGGCCTAGGGTAGAGGGGGACCAAGATCCACACAAGTAGTTAAGATGTAATGGAGGAGGTGCCATTACCCAAGAGGGACTAAAGTGAGTCAGGGGAGGGATGGCTGCTTCGGTGGGAGAGGAAAGGAGCAAGGAAGACTTCTTTGAGGAAGTGACATTTCAAGCAGATCTTGAAAAATGATTAGAATGAGCAACAAAAGTGAAGTGGACAGCACGCTCAACAATGAGAGACCATTTTCAGACCAGTCTACAGTCTACAGTGACAGAAGCTGGCAGAGTGAAAAACTTTCAACCAGTCACAGAATGCTGCTCCCTGGTAAGAGGAAAGAGAAACCAACTACGTAAGACTCTACCCGTGTGACATTGCTAAGTAAAGCTGTAGTTGAGGGGTAACCCCTGTGGACCACATATCTGATTTCTTGCCAAAAACCAATGATCTTTGCACCTGCAAAGCCAAAAATATTCATCGGGTTCTTTTTTGGGTTATACACAGAAGTTTTAAAATAGTAATACTAAAACCTCAAAAATCAACATCTAATAAGTTAGTCGGTACCACCTCTCTTTGAACATTTAAAGAGTCCCTACAATATACCAGGTACAATTCATGTGCTCTAATCCTTCTAACAGTTCAACAGAATGATATTTTATCCTCAAGATGTAGATGAAGCATGAAGCTCAGATAAATGCAGCATCTTGCCCAAAGTTACACAGACTATAGGTAGCAATGTTAGCAGAGCCAGGACTGTCTGATTTTCAATCCCACCAGCAAATGGGAGCAACCATCCGACTCTACAGAGTAAACACATCTTTAGATCATTTGTTCACTACACTCTACAGTCTGCGTAAGTCTGCAATGCATTCTAATTGATGGCCACTGACTCTAGTTCAGTTGAGCTTAACTCTTGTTTTTTTCTTTTTTCACTTCAATCTACTTTTAGCTTCCTTAGTATAAAATTAAGATAGGTCATGACAGGAAGAAATGGCATTCTAAATATTACCCTGTTTCCCCGAAAATAAGACCTATTTGGACAATCAGCTCTAATGCATCTTTTGGAGCAAAAATTAATATAAGACCGGGTCTTATATTATATATTGTATTGTATTGTATTGCATTGTATTGTATTGTATTATATTATATTAAAGACCCAGTCTTATATTATACTAAAATATAATCGGGTCTTATTTTTTCTTTTGCTCCAAAAGACACATTAGAGCTGATTGTCCAAATAGGTCTTATTTTCGGGAAACACAGTAAGTATTAATAATTGTTTCATCAAATTAATTAAATGATTAATTTATACTTATTAATTATTTATCAATTATTAACAATTATTAATTATTTATCAATTAATAACAGTTGATAATTATCGATTATTAATTAAATTATAATTATTGGTATCTTAATGTGATTAACTTGTATTAATGTTAAACCAGGATCACGTCTCTGATTAGTCCTCAGAAATCCCAGATGGTGTAATAAATAAAGAAATGTATTCACATACATCATCATTATTATGCAAACCATTTTTGATGGTAACATATGTGGATATCTAAAATGCATATAAATCAACTAAATTACATTTTAGGGCAATTTCAGCACTTGGCACCTTAGCTTTGTATTTTTACATATATAGGCACACAAGTGATTAGTCAGTCTCAAATAATGACAGAGTCAGGCAAGTATGAACTCTGCAGCAAATGGAAATGCAACGAACCTCTCTTATCAAGGGCATAGGGATATGAACTATGTGACACGGAATACCAACAGGGCCGTCCAGAGGCTGGCTCCAGGGGGGAAATGAGAAGCAGATAGAGTCTGTATCCAGGCCCATGATCTCCAGTGTTCTTCCTTTCTCTAGTCCTTCCCCTTCAGGCACCTTGGCATTCCTTCTTCCTCCCATCTGCAACAAAACCTGCTCTCAGGAAAGGCTCTTTTCTCATTCATTCAGACTTTTAACAGGAATTTGAAATAAACTCCCACAGAATCATATTAGAAATACTGTAGCAAGGGAAGCAGAAATCGTGGTCAGTTTTATTTTTAAATCTGAGGAACACAACTGAATGAAACAAACCCACTGAAAGTTCCTATCACAGGCAGAAAAGCACATGTTCAATAACTCAGAAGGAAAGTAGCAGCTGTACCTTGGGCCTATAGATGGATTTTTTTCCTAACTGGAAATCCACAGCTGCGTCAGATGATAAACTAAAAGGATGCCATCTTGTTTGGGACTAGATTAGGGAAAATAATTGAGCGGGGAGAGAGTTGGGAAGAAACTGGGGGGAAAATGGGGTGAGGGGGAAGAAAGAAGGACAAGAAGCCCTAATGTCACAAAAGCTAGTGAAATTCGCTGGGTAACCTCTTAAAAGTCATATGTGAACTCCCTTTCTGTAACACTTTTGTCCTCATTGGACCCTTCACCAGAGTTGACCATGCCGAAACGCTTTTCTTCTGAGAGGCTTCCAGAAGACCTGCCACTGCTTCAAGGACTTATTATGCATAGGTGACCATGTTTTGTTTTGTGCTTTAAACCACTTCATGCTGATGTCCTGGCCACAGCTGACCAGAACAACTTGGGGCCTAAAGGAAGGGCAGCCATCTATGGAGAGGTCAGCAGCAGCCTGTGAAGTGTTGTGAAATGAGAACAGGGAGGCTCATTGCACAGTGACTACATGACCCAAAGTAAGATTCTCTTGGTACATCTGAAAGAGACAGAAAGGAATTGTTGTCAACAGAGCAGCACAAAATGTAGATAGTAGAAACCACGAGACCATGGGCCCCATAGCGAGTGGAAGCTCTGAAGCAGAGTTAGGAATTTCAGATAAGGAAGAAGCAAGTGAAGCTAAAGAAGCAAAGACGAAGAGGCTGAGACATGGACATGACTGACTTTCTCAGTGCTGCTAGGACGGCACTGCTGTTGTCTGACCATTCGACCCAGAGCAGGGAGAATGCCTGGCCCACCTGCCCCATGCATTACTGTAGTCACCGGCCATATGTACAAATGGTATTTCATATTGGGTTAAGTTCAATACATGATTTAAATTAATTTCACCTATTTATTTTTGTTTCTTTTAGTGTTGCTACTAGAAAATCCAAACCTACACATGTGGATCACATTATATTTCTTTTGGGTGGTGTTGCGCTAGTCCCCCACGAGGTCATTCTATTTTGGGTTTTGGGTTTTTTTTTTTCTGGCCTATTACTTCTTTGAGAATCCTAATAAGCTCCCAATCACTGCAGACAACTAGAACAATCTTAATATGTCTGAAACAAACAATCAACTCATACATCAACAAGAAGGGCCCTCAAAACAGAAATGTGCCAGATTTCTACATCGGAGGAGTTAACAGTTAAACAAGGCAGCCACCTGAGTTTCCAGTTCCTTCACCTCCTCATGGCCAAGTTCCATACTCAGTCCACCCCAGGTCCCTCAAGGGTCAGCTGCACCAGTGAGGCAGCCCCCGCCTCTAACAAGGAACCTTCATACACATAACACAGAGGCTATTTCAAGGACTGGCTCTTCTAAGTTTCTGAAATGCATGGAGCAATACATTTATTTTCCATTACTTTGCTGACCTATAACTGCAAAGCAGAGGTGTAAAAACCTAGTTCCAATAGATAAATCATGTTGAGAAGTCAGAGTGTTAACCTTAAATTTCTGATTAGATGTTGAATCATGGACTCTCAGAGAAGAGACTCGCTGCCCATTTTATCCAACATTTGATAACTGAGTTTCCTTCACAGTGTTTCTCAAACGTCTGCTTCCACATATTCCTTGGGCTTATTCACTACTGAAAAAGCTATCCATTCTAATCCCAGATCAGTAGGTTCTTATATCTCCCACCACTGACCCTAGATTTTAGTTCTTCAACTAGAGTTGATTCAATTTCTCTCACAAGCAAATCATTCTGTGAAGGCAGTAATACCTCTTCAAGTCTCTTTCACATTACGTATCCTTTTTGTTTTGTCGGTCCTTTCTTTAAAAAATGAGGTTTGGCCTTTTATCCTTCTTGGCTGTTCTCTTTGGAAACTGCTTTGTCAATGTCTCCCCTTAAAGTATGGTGCCCAGGCTGGAACAGTAGACATCATACTTGGTCCAAGAAACCCATAAGACAGAAGTGGGACTTTTACCTCCCTTATTCTGGACACTACAATTCCATATGAACAGCTATATGGTCATGCCTCCCCAACTCCCTTTCTTGAGCCGGGATTTCTTTTATCGCTATAATATTACCCCTTCCAGCTCTGGGAAAACCACAGATTTAAAAGGAAACTAGGGCCGTCAGGTGGCTCAGGCGGTTAGAGCTCCATGCTCCTAACTCCAAAGGCTGCCGGTTCAATTCCCACATGGGCCAGTGGACTTTCAACCACAAGGTTGCCAGTTCAATTCCTCGAGTTCCACAAGGGATGGTGGGCAGCACCCCCTGTAACTAAAATTGAACACGGCACCTTGAGCTAAGCTGCCGCTGAGCTCCCGGATGGCTCAGTTGGTTGGAGTGCGTCCTCTCAACCACAAGGTTGCCGATTCGACTCCCGCAATGGATGGTGGGCTGCGCCCCCCACAACTAGCAATGGCAACTAGCCCCCTGTAACAAGCAACGGACCTGGAGCTGAGCTGCACCCTCCACAACTAAGACTGAAAAGACAACTTGAAGCTGAAC